>NC_090240.1:35149846-35479846 GCF_024489055.1 Chanodichthys erythropterus
TCTAAACAATCTTAAATTAAGATACATTTACTTGAGAAGCAAAATGACTTGAGATATTAAGTTTTGTTTTCTGAAAAAATGATCAAAATTAAGTGAATCTATGCTTAAAATAAGAACACAAATATCCATCAGGGGGTTAGAAACATGTTCTTCCTTTTAATTATTTATATATTTATATTTATTTATTATTCTGATTTTTGTTTTATTGTTTTAAGCATAAACTCACTTAATTTTGATAAAATTTTCAGAAAACAAAACAAATCTTAAGTCATTTTGCTTCTCAAGTAAACATATCTTAATTTAAGAATGTTTAGATATTTGTACTGAAAAACAAGACAAAAATACTGAGGAAGAAACTCATTTTTTGCAGTGCAACTAATTTGCTGAAAGGCAGATGTTGGTTAGTGAACCCAAGCCATAATATGATTAGCTTTTAACACTTGTGCGTTTGTTTAACCCAATCCCAGGCTGACTGAAGCTTCAGCTTGATCTTAAAGCTGCATTTTACTCAGCAACTCTCCATTCGCACTGCGGCCAAGCCAAATAAACCTTTTTTTAAACATAGAGTAACGATTATCTCCTAAAATGTGAGGACATATAGAGTGCTTCAGGGATGATTTATTTTTATTGGCCAAAACCTGGAAACGAGTTGCATTTTAGCACTTCCAGTTCAATCGTCCTTAAGTCAATGGGTTTTTGGTTAAATGCCTGAAATAAAGTCTGTGGTGAACACACTTTTTATTCTACAACATAAAATCACTAGTTATACAGTATACACCAGTGAAAATGTTTTACTTTATAAATAAAGACAGAAAGAGTTGTTGAAGACTATTGGTCAGGACGTTAAAGACCATGGTGTAGTTTCTGTATAACTTCTGCCGATTGTATATTGGCTTCAAAAGTTGTGTTGATTTGTGAAGATTATCATGATCATAAACTTTAGTTGGTCACACAGATTATCTTCTGCAAAAATGTAAAAGCCAATGGAAAAATCCTATTGGGTTTTTGTCGAGGGAACCAGGGTGATGCGAACTACAAAAATACATCATCACTGCAGCTCTCTATAATAGTTGCTACCTGAAAAAATATTGTATTTCATTTCATAATTTGATAAATTAAAATTTTTTTATTGATTACCTGAACATTCTTCTTACAGAAGTCGTAGGAATTCTGAAAACTCCCAATCCCTTGGTGTCCAGCCTTCAAAGGGGCGTGGCTCTGCCACGGCCTGATTCGATTGGCTCTGGCAGCAGCACATCAACTGCAGGCAGCCACTCGTCATCCTCGTCTGGGCGGGGCTCCATGTCTCCGAGCGTTTTCCAAGGAAAATACGGTATCAGAGCAAAAATGTCTACTTACTATCACAGGAAAAGAGATGTCTGTATATTAAGCAAAAAGGGCTAAATAATATGAAAATCTCTCTCTCCATCTGTTCATAGACTCATCTGCGGAGAACACAGGTTTATTTAGCTGTGCGGATCCTAATTGCCCCACAGGAAGGAGAGCGTCTGTGTCATCATTGGTTCACAGATCTTCAGCTCCTGCGCCGTGTCCGGCGTCTCCCGCTCTCCACAGCTCTCCGGCCCTGTCCAGAAAGAAGCTCAGTCCACAGACAGACACTCACGGCGCTCTCAAGGTTGAGTTAGAAATGCAAATCAGCTCTTTTCCAAAACCCAGTGAGCTGCCTACCTAGACAATATTATTAGACACGATGATGATGACGAAGCAAGCAAGACAATACAGGCAAAAACTTTTTAATGCACTGGTCAATTTTGGGCTATTTATTTTAGACTAATGAAAAGAAAACATCCAAAATAAATTGTTTATTTTATTGCACTTCATATATTTGTGTCTGTAGAAAGGGTTAAAAGTTTTTTTTCTCCACTTCAGCAGCACTTACACACACCAAACTTTACAGATTTATTCCTGTCTGTATTCTGAAGGATTTTACTGAGGGGTTTGTTCATATATCATTTGCCTTATTTTATACAATATGTTATTCCTAAAAAATGTATGAGCTTTTTTGGGGTGGCTGCTACATTTTCTGATTTATGGAGTGAAAAAAAGAGTGAGAAATATCCCCTCTGTAAATGACTCCCCTCTGACTAATATAAATTACTCTAACACATAAAAAAAAAATAAAAAAATTGAGCCTGGCTTTATCCAATGTTCGGATATCTGTTGTGGAATTGTATGCAAATTATAGTGTATTTTTTATTATATAATGCCTCATTTTAATATAATATAATTAACATAATTAAACTTAACATTTCAGAAAACTTGTAATACAAAAAACTAGGATTTGGAACAGAGCTGAAGAGTTTAACACTGATATTTCATGAGGAAAATAAGAAGTGAATGATGTTATTCTGTGCTTACCTCAGTGTCAGTTTCAAGAGCCGATTCGATCCAAGGCATCAACAGAAGTTTAGCTGTGATAGAGGTGAGTTTTAATACAGACACAAATGATAAAGTTAGATATCTAAGTACTTGCATAAAGCAAAATATACTTTATAGCAAATCTCAACTGCTTGATTGCTTGCATCATCGCAAAATGTATATTATCACACGGCTCTAATCTGTTTAATGTGACTATAAAGCATGAAGATATTAAACATTAACATCATGCAATTTTGTAAATTATATACTAACGATGCAAAATTTCTTCTTACAGAAGCAGTTAATTGACGTAAGATCAGGTCATGTGATGCTCTAACCGGTGAAGTCATCAGGAACCTCAAGTCAGATGTTACAGTTTGGAACCACCTGATGCAGAACAGACCAGAACAGATATCAGATCAGATTATAGTATAAAAGAAGATAGAACAAGATGACCAGTTGGTGGACCAGTCGATTCATCAGAACAGGCACATTCGAGGACCTACGTGGACATTTTACTGTTCCCGTCTGGCAGTTCTGGAAAAAGAACAGAAACATTCTGTTAAAGCTTGCCCATTATTTCGCATGAAACAATATATTTTGATGAACTGTAAATAAAAATGCATTTTAAAATCAGATTGCATAAGAAAACACAATGTCTAATATTACAATAACCAGGATATGAACTAATAGCCAAATTTGTATCTCTGCCATGATCATGAAACCACCTGCTATACCACTGAAATGCTGTGCTTTGTATATTTAACCAGTTCAAAAACCCCAGTATAGTGTATGGGGTTCAGGGAATTTTGAAAATACATATAAATAATGAAATAACAATTGCTTGAAAATTTCATTTTGATAATTCGTTTAGACTAAGGGTTTTATGTTTATTTTGTGTACTGTAATATGCAGGATGTCAGTACCTCACTGGAGAGACAAAACTGTATTTTATTATTTAAAAGATTTATAATAAATAAAAGAAGGTTATTATAATTTGCTATTTTGTGTTTTGCTTTAGATTGACAGTCAAATAAACAGACAAATACACATGCATAAGCAGCCATATATCCAGATACACACAGAGAGAAAGAGAGACAAACATTCATGTTTATATGAAACATATAAACAACAAACACTAATATATATATATATATATATATATATATATATATATATATATATATATATATATATATATATATATATATATATATATATATGGGGACTAAAGATAAATGCCCTCACAAGGATTATTGGTATTAATATCCTTAATATCCTCGTGGGCTATATACATATATATATATATATATATATATATATATATATATATATATATATATATATATATATATATATATATATATATATATACAGCCCACGAGGATATTAAGGATATTAATACCAATAATCCTTGTGAGGGCATTTATCTTTAGTCCCCATTAGGAAAACAGGTTGTAAATCATAATAAATGAGTTTTAGAAAATGCAGAAGGTTTTCTGTGAGGGTTGTGTTTACTGTTAGAGGAAAAAACATACAGTTTGTACAGTTTAAAAGTCATTATGTCTATGGAAATTCCCCATAAAAAAATATTATAGCAGAACTAACAAGAAAAATAATTGAAAACAAACAAACACACACACACACACACACACACACACACAAAGCTTAGGAAGGCTCACTGATAAATATTAATATTTTTAGTGTTTGTTTTAAAATTTAATTTATTTTCTTTTCTTTTTTTCAGTTTTTTACAGTACTTTACTGTATTTCAGTTAGTAAACATCCACTAATCCACGCAGCCTCTTACCTCAAGAAAAGAACTGTAGACATTCTACATTCTAAATAAAGAATCTTAACAATGAAGCTAAAGCAGTGAATCCAATGAAATGTTTACTGCCTTCTACAGCACGACAAGCGAGGTTCTATATAGAACCTTAAAAGGTTATGTCATGAACGTTTTGGGATTTAATTTTAATTAATTTTGTTTTAATTGGCTTTGTTTTAAACCGCTTGTAAACATACTTTATAGCTAGAATTAAAAAAAAACAAACAAACATTAAACTTGAAAGTATTATGCAATCATTTAAGACATTTCTCCTTATATAGAACGTTTTTTGGCATAAAACCTTCTTTAAAATTGAGTCAACAACCCCACTGAACCTTTTTTCTAAGAGTGTAGAAAGAGAAGTATAACTTTTAAATGTTCAACACTTTTAAAAGTCACTCTTGCATGGGTAATAGTGTGCAAGTAGTCATTTCAATTAATTTTTTATTCAAAATGACTTAAAGCTCACCTAACAGAGACCAATACATCAAGAAACACCTTGAGGGAAGCTTCTGTCAGAGTTAAAACAGACCACGTTCTCAAATGAATGAAAGTGACTCTGATTAACAGCTTTGCAGTTGTAAGCACATATATATAGATCATAACTAATGTGCTTCTATGACCCCACAGAGACTGTTCTTCAGAAATAGACTCATGTAACATGACATGCTGTAATGTGATTTAATGCTATCAGTCTTTGGTAGAAGACAGGAACTGTCATAAATTAGAGCAGGGGTTCAAAGTCTTCATCTCCTGACACCAACGTAACATTAGGACACAACGCCAGGAATATCTCTCCAGTGACCCCAACACCAGCTGAAGTCACCCAACACGGAGTCACACGCCGCGCGAAGGCCAAGCATTACCTCCTGGGACGATGGACAAAGGTAAGATCAACTTCACGCCAGCATTTGAAGCAAATACAGCACGTTTTGTGGTGCATTTGGATATTTATTGGGAAAATGCATGAGAAATTATTTGCCATGGTGTCTTTACACGTTCTGTGAAAGCATGGTCAATTCTTTATGTACATGTGGTTGCAATGTAAAGATCATCCACAGCTGTCATCTGAAGCATGCGAAACAGTTTATTCACTTCTCTTGACAATCAAACAGATGATTGCATTGCAAAACCTTAAATTTTTTTTGTCTCCAGTTAAAATACTTCATTCTCAATGCTTTTCTTCTACAACAGTCAGTATTGCTGACATTGTGCTATCACTCGTGACTGTGGTGTTTATCCATTTAAAATATCTACATAGCTTCATGGGTCAGAGTGCTAAAACCTGACGTTTGGCAATGCTTTGCATCCGTTTCTAGCTGTGCATGACGTTCCTGTCCATTGCAAAGCATGCAAACCCATTCATTCTGATTCCTCAAATGTTAGTCAAGAATTGATGGGTCATGTGCCAAAAATAGAAATGCTTAAATGGCAGAATGTTGTGCATGTGTCGAGAACTGCTTTGCCATTGAAAATTACAAATACAAGTGAAAAATATTATATATATATATATATATATATATATATATATATATATATATATATATATATATATATATATATATGCACAATGCATTTTTCAAAGACTACATGTTTTCTGTCTCTTCCCTTCACAGTCATGGAAATTGAACACATTGATCTGGCGTGTGAGGAGAACAACACGAATCACCACACGCTTCTGAACGGTGTGGACAGACTGATCGTGAGGAGAGGACAGCCGTTCACCATCACTCTACATTTCAGACCGGGAACTCACTTTCAAAATGGGGCCAATATCAATTTTATTGCCAAAACAGGTTTCTCAATCAGTTTCATACTTTTCGGACTTTGTATAAAACATGCAACTGCATATCTGAACCATTAGATACAAAACTAAAAAAAAAATAACTTCATGAGTAGGTGATATGAGCGAAAGCAACCACTGCCAATGGATCAGAGTTGAGCAGACTTTAACTTTTATGCAAATGATTGCAGCAATAACCAATGGGAGTGCAGAAAGTGAAGCTCATGTGAAAGCAAAGCCTGGAAACTGCAGTTGACAAGAGTCCGAGTTTAACTGACAGATGCTGTCATTAAGAACTAATATTATATATATATTAGTTACACTCAAAAAAATGATTCTAGCTGCTTGTTCAGTTTATTTAAATAAAATAAGCTGAACCAACACAAATCTTTAGTTTTTTACTTAATTGGCATTCGCACTCAATTGTTAAATGAAATTAAATTTGCAAAATGTTAGGTCAACCTAAACCATTTGTGTTGGGACTACATGAATCATTTATGTTGCATTGATTGAACCTGGGCAGTGGATTTCTAGTTCCCAGCATGCTTTGCGTAGGGAAAGATTGGGACAGTAAATGTTGAACTTAAGTGCTGTTTAATGTGTTTT
Source organism: Chanodichthys erythropterus (assembly GCF_024489055.1). NCBI lineage: Eukaryota > Metazoa > Chordata > Actinopteri > Cypriniformes > Xenocyprididae > Chanodichthys > Chanodichthys erythropterus. The sequence continues at coordinate 35,156,443 of NC_090240.1, forward strand.
TTAGTAAAGGGAAATACCTTTTAAAGTTTGAAGTTCAGTTATATTTGACATTTAAAAGAGTTTATGTTATGTCGATTTTTTGAGGTTACCATTATGCTGAAGTGTAGACCTTGTGGTTAGGCTCTAGGTGGCTACGTAAAACAAATTTATATTGTTCACAACGAGCATTAACTGTGCTCAAGCCAGTAATGAGAAGTTCTTTATCTGATCATTATTTGCATGCTATAAATGTTACTTAGCATATGAATAGTGTTATTTTAGTTTAGTTTTTATAGAAATATAAATAAATTAGTTTGAGGGTCAGCACAAAATTTACACAGTCTACATATGGTCATCAGCTCTTCCCCTCTCAATGGTCATGAAACATTTATGTCTGTGTACAACAGCTACTCAAAAACTAAGCACAAGCGCACATCTTCACCATGATGGTAACAAAAAAAAAGCACTGGTTGGATCAACAAGAATGAATTATGTTCAGGAAACATACACAGAATACGTCAAATGAAACTGGTGTGATCTCATTCAATTAGGATGAATTTCACTCATTAGTACAATTAACCTAGCTTAAGTTCAAATAAATCAGTTCAACTGTGTGGAAATAGGTGTCATAATTGAATTAAGTTAGACCAACAAGTTATTTTTTTGAGTGTAACTGAGAGTAAGTTGACCGAGTGGATCTCTGAGCTTGTGTGAGTGAGTGGAGGAGCGGCTAATTAGCATATTCATAGATCTGCATATACTAAATTAATGAAGGGTGCACATTCAAGCTATTTTAAGGCATGACGATTTTTTTCCACAGGAAAAACGTTTAAATTTGTCATATTGGTGATCAAATGTGAGTTTTAAGGGATAAAATTATTGACTACAGGGGGACTTTGATGAAATAATTATGATACCAAACTGTAGTAACATGCACTTATAAATCATTCACAATTAAACCAGGAACGTGCATGAAGAGTATTGAGGCTTGTTTCACATTCAATGCTAATGACTTTGTTAAAATACTTAAAACAAATTAGGGCTGGTTTTATTATGGGGCGTCCCATGACATTAAAATTTACTCCTGCATTTAGAGGATTTACATAGTTGAAAGGCATGAAAGTAATGCTGCACACAGTCATCAGATCATAGGCTATATATAATTAGAAACATTACGCAAAGGATTCAAAACATGCATGTCGCATTTAAGAGTACTTGTGTTTATCCATTCATGTCTTTCTGTTTAATCTCAGGTCCAATACCCTCAGTGGAAGCACAAACCAAAGCCAAATTCAGCCTCAGTAAACTCATCTCCAGATCATGCTGGAGCGCCACTGCAGAGACGACGTCCGACAGCACAGTCTCTCTGACCGTGTGCTCGCACCCAAACGCCCCTATTGGAGTCTATAAGCTGATCCTGGATCAGGGAGAAGGAGTTGGTCTGGGAGAATTTGTCCTGCTCTTTAACCCCTGGTGCAAAAGTAAGCTGTTTTATTATTAGTGATCAATATTGATGAGCACATACAGTAATTAAGCAGGAGCTTTGTGCAAAAAAATCAGTTTTTTGTAGTTTGATAGCACATATATCTTTAATGGCATCAGCACAAAGGGTTAAAACAGGATTTTTGCATACGTGTTTCAGTTTAAACAGTCAGATTAGAATTTTTTAACTCCTCTTCATCAAATTAGGTAACATTAGGCCAATCAGAAGCAGCGCTGTGTTATTCTACAGCATTATATAAACCTGTCCACCAATTTTTGAGTCAAATCGTAATGTCAACCAAGACTTTATTCTAACATTTGTAATGGAAGCACTGCTAATATTGCTTGGTTTGCATTTTACATTAGTTGTAAGCACTTTGGATAAAATCAATAAACATGTTCAAATTAACCTTCTCAGTCTGTGTTGGTTGTTTCAGGGGATTCAGTGTATCTGGCAAGTGATGCTGAAAGGGAGGAATACATCCTCTCTCAGGACGGGCTGATCTACCGTGGGCTACCCAAGCGTATCACAGTCCTACCATGGTCTTTTGGACAGGTTCTGCTTCTTGAAATTTCTCTATGATTGCTTCAGAGTAGCAACATGTTCATCAGAAGCTATCCTTAATTCAAGCAGAAGCAGCCAATAAAACACTGAGTTGGTATTAGTGCCCGAAGCATTTACGCTTCACTGACACGTTTGGTTTCTGTTTCCACAGTTCGAGTCTGGCATATTGGACATCTGTTTGCAGATTTTGGATGAAAGTCCAAACTACATAAGTGATGCAGCTCTGGATTGTTCTGAGAGGAGGAATCCTGTGTACGTGTCTCAAGTCCTCAGTGCCATGGTTAGTAATACACCTCAAACATTACTAAAGTTACTATACCAACTATACTGTAGTCGAAGTGTTTCACCAGCTCAACTGCTATTTAGTTACAATCTAGAACTTGATGTTTAGATTCTAATCTATGTTTAGATTAAGCAAAACTATCAATTTCTTCTTATTTCTTCTTATTTTGTCTAAAATGACTTGCATGCATGCATGCATTGAAGAAAATGTTAAAGGTTCTTTCAAGTGCATAACTCACCGCCATGTGTTGTCTTGTATTGTTCAGATCAACAGTCTAGGAGATAAAGGAGTTCTGGTGGGTAACTGGTCAGATGACTTTGAGGACGGGGTAAAGCCCACCGTCTGGAAGGACAGCTGCTCCATCCTCCGGCAGTGGAGTAGCGACGGCTGCAGGGCGGTGCGTTACGGACAGTGCTGGGTGTTCGCAGCTGTTGCCTGCACAGGTGATGCATTGACTTCTGCAATAATTATAAGAAGTCTATTAATAATCATTCAACCAATTAGCAAGCAGATGCACCATTGCACTATAGTAGTTGGTGGAGGTTTGTCTGTGTTCATTTTATTTGTCCAAGGCGGTCTGCATGGTTCTGAATATGAAACACAAGGAATAATTATAATAATGGTTGAGGTAATTTCTAGATTCATCATTAAAATGTTTTAATAACCTTGGTTCATAACGTTCACTTTTATGTTTACTTTTTAAAGGCCTATACCTGTCCCGGTTTTTTCAAACTACCCTCCTGTACAAACAATGTCATTTATGATAGATTCTGATCCATATTTTATGCTTTATTTGTGTCCCAGTGTCCAGAGCTCTGGGAATCCCATGCAGAGTCGTCACTAACTTTGGATCAGCACGTGACAGCAATGGTGACCTGATAATGGAGCGTTTCTACAATGAATTTGATGAGAACATTGCTAACGACTCCATATGGTATGTATAATAGAGCCAAAATTAATCCAGATAAAGTTAAATGGAACATTCTTAAAAAATAAAGGTTCTTTATTGGCATTGATTGTTCCATGAAGAACCTTAAAAATCCATGGAACCTTTCCATTGCACAAAAGGTTCCACTATAACCACTATTTGTCCACTATAACCTTTCCATTATAGTGGACAAAAGGTTCTTCAGAATATAAAAATGTTCTTTACACTGGGAAAAAAAATGGTTCTTTTAAGAACTGCTTACTGAAAGGCTCTTTGGGGAACCAAATATGTTTTTTCTATGGCCAAAAAAAACCCTTTTGGGAACTTTATTTCAAAGAGTGTAAAGCAAATATGAAATAAAGTACCTTGTCCTTGCTCAGGAACTTCCATGTTTGGGTGGAGAACTGGATGACACGTTCAGATTTGCCACTTGGGTACGAGGGCTGGCAAGCGAGTGACCCAACACCACAGCATACAAGTGAAGGTGAGCAAATAATCAACATCTGATTGAAGAAAAAAATCAGAGTCAATGAACTTCAGTTGTGTTGCCCTCCTGTCAGGCGTCTTCTGTTGTGGTCCAGCCTCCGTCAGAGCAATTAAAGAGGGCGAGCTCACTCTCCAATACGACGTCCCGTTCCTGTACTCTGAGGTGAATGCTGACGTGGTGGAGTACATCAAACTGAGAGATGGAAGAGTCTTTAAGATGGGAGGATCCACTACGGAGGTTGGGCAGTCAATCAGCACTAAAGCAGTGGCGCGAGATGAGAGAGAGGACATTACACACAACTACAAGTATCCAGAGGGTAGGGAGGCATTCTGGGTACTTTCATTCATTCATGGTTAAGGATTTAGATTGGTAAGCAACAGGATTTACTGCAGGTTCAATTCCCAAAAGGGAATCCATAGCATAGAACTGGTGTGTCTGTTCTGCTTGGGGAAAAAAGGCTGAATGCAATAACTCAGTCAAAGTTTGGTGCTGGTCTAGCTGGTGTTTTATCAATGGTGGACTTTGTGAGGCTAGTTAAAAAGCCTGAGACACCAGCATCCAAAACATGACAGATTCCTGAGAGTAAGCCTGAGCATTTTCTGGTATCCATAAATTATGACGTTAATGGGTTAGTTCACCCAAAAATGAAATTGCTCACCATCATGTCGTTCAAAACCCATAAGACCTTCGTTCATCTTCAGAACACAAATTAACATATTTTTGATGAATTCCGAGAGCGCTTCTAGGTTCTACATCAGAACACCGGCTCAGTATTGGCTGACGCTGTTCATATGATGTTGATGCAGGAGCTGGCCAATAATGAGCCATTCTGACGTAGAACCCATGTTTACAATGTCAACAGCTTAGTACACTGACAGGGAAGAGAAGAAATTGTTGAATAAAGTCTTTATTTTTGTTTTGTTTGCACACAAAAAGTATTTTCGTCGCTTCATAACATTAATTTCACTTGCCCCCATCATATTCTGTTCAGGTTCTGAAGAGGAGAGAAAAGTTTATGAGAAAGCAAATCATCACAACAGACTGGCACAGGCTGGAGAGGAACCTGGTTTACACATCAAGATCAGAGTGACTCCGGATATGCAGATCGGCTCTGACTTTGATGTCTACGCAGAGCTCAAAAACAACACCATGGTCACAAAGACCTGTCGGGTCATGTTTTATGCCCAGGCAGTCTCCTACAATGGCAAACTTGGAGAAACCTGTGGACTGGGCGAGTTTACAGAGATGAATTTAGCTTCGACTGAGGGTAAGATTAAGTGTGTGTATTCAAATGTATTCAAACAGGTAGCCATGTCTCATCTTGTTTTCTGTTTCAGGGGGTAAGGTAACTCTTCGACTGGAGTACGCGGAGTACAGTAAAGCCATTACTCAAGACAGGATGATCAAACTGATGGCTTTACTCATCGATGCAGAGACACGGGATTTCTACAGAGCAAAGCGAACTATCGTACTGGACAGCCCTGAAATAATCGTCAATGTAAATTTAAGCTTCTGATTTCGTTATACTAAGCTTAACGGTTTACATTAACATTATGTGGGCTTTACAAAATTAACATACTATTATTCGGCAGAAGTTTTTTGTTTATTAAATCCCTAAATAGTCACTAAAATGCTGTACATTATTCAACCCGTGGAGTTCCCTTTCGTGGGAACTATCGACGCTACCTCAGTGACGTGATGGGAATCCTCTGCATTTTTGTGTTCGTGAAGCACTATTGTATCCAACCAATGAGAGAACGCGACGTCAGAGGCGGGCGACGTCGCGGACAGGAACCTATAAAGCATGCCCAGAAACAAAGAACGCTAGCTTCTGTTGTCTTGAGTAAGCGCTATTTGTATCTTGTCTGTCTTATTTACTGTTGTTTGTCTACCATCTCGCCAGAAAGTGATCTCTACGTCTGAGGACAAGAGTTTCTAACAAGTGAAATAAGACACATAAAAGACATATATATATATATATATATATATATATATATATATATAAGAAAATGACGGAGAAAAGCCAGCGTTTCACTAAGTGTGCACCTCCTTGCCCGCGATTCATCGTAGAGGGAGATACACACGAGATGTGTGTGAAATGCCTGGGAGTTGAGCATGCACAGGCAGCTCTTGAGGGGGCTGTCTGTGTGCACTGTGAGCGACTCACTCTCAGGGCGCTGCGCTCACGCCGGGCGCTCTTTGAGGAGGGCGCCGCGGCGAGTGTTCCCCGCGGGTCTGGTCCCGCTGCTGCCGAGGCACAGCGAAGGCTGCACTCGTGGGGTTCACAAATGGATCTAGCAGAGGGGGGAGAGACGGGCTTTGCCTTATCGCTCCCCTTACCTGCTAGATCTAGTGTCTCTCCTTTGGTGGTGGAAGCACGCGCTGCGGTTTCTTCCACTCAAAGGGAGGCACCGGCACTAAATAAATCTTCCTCCGAGGAGGTTGATGTTGAAGGTGTCGAGGGTGGTGATGAGGGACCGTCATCCTCATCTCCAGCCCATGAGGAGCTTATGGAGGTAGTGACCCGGGCAGTAGAGAAACTAAATATAAGCTGGCCCGCAGAGGAAAGCGTTCCTAAAGTTAAAAGCAAGTTGGATGAACGCTTCCTCCCAGCTAGGTCACTACCCCAGCGTCAGGGACTGCCGTTCTTTCCCGACCTCCACACTGAGGTGTCGAGGTCGTGGAATAGACCTGTGCAGTACCGTGTCTTCAGCCCACAGACATCAATGTACAGCAATATTACTGGGCTGAAGCAACACGGTTATGGGGCGATGCCTCGGGTTGAAGAGACGCTTGCGAGCTATCTCTCGCCCGAGTCTGCATCGTCCCTGAAATCCCCAACGTTGCCCACCAGACCTTTAAAGCAAACATCGAATCTGGTGGGCAAGGCTTATTCGGCAGCGGGTCAGGCTGCGGCATGTCTGCACACTATGTCAATATTGCAGGCATACCAAGCTGATCTGCTGGGGGAGATTGACGAAAGTGGGGAGGTAACCTTCGAAACCATTCAGGAGTTGAGGAAGGCCACGGATTTAGCTCTCCGTGCCACCAAGGAGACGGCCAAGTCAGTAGGCCGCTCTATGGCAGCCCTGGTGGCCACGGAGAGACATCTGTGGCTCAACCTCGCTGATATTAAGGAGAAGGATAAACACATCCTCATGGATGCGCCGCTTTCCTCCGAGGGCCTGTTCGGCGACGCAGTTAATACTGTCGTCGACAGGTTCGAGGAGGCGAAAAAGCCGAAAGCGGCGTTCCAGAGGTTCCTCCCCCGAAAATCTCATGTGTCCCGAGGAGCCGGCTATCGGCTGAGGCTGCCCCCGCCCGGCAGCCTCAGCCGATAGCCGGCTCCTCGGGACACAGGTCCCAGCAAAAGGCTAGTGTGGCCGCCCGTGCTCCCCTGCGGAAAGCTTGGGGACCGGAGCGTGCTGCAAAGCCAAAGCCTTCCGGGGGTAGGGCGGATCTGAGGACCGTCATTATTTCCCGGAAGGCTTCCCAAAAGAAATCCTGATGATCATGGGCCAGGGTTTCTGAGGGCAGCCCCCTCCGAAGGGGTTCGACGATTAATTTCTGTTCTGCCAACCCTGCCACCCAGTGTGCGACAGGGCGCAGCAGTCCCTTTCGATCCTCCGAGGAGGGTCGGCCAGCACGTGATTCGCTTATCTGCCGGTGCGCCGCGTCAGATAAACGAGTCAAGTGCTCAAAAAACACCAGAGACCAGTCTCGAGAGGCTGGTTCCCTTAGTAGAATTCTTGGGGGAATGGAAACTTCTTCCGAATATTTCGAAATGGGTGCTGCTCATGGTAGAACAGGGTTACAGAATTCAGTTCGGTTCTCGTCCGCCCAGGTTCAGTGGAGTGATTCACACAGTGGTAGCTCCAGAGCAGTCTCTGGTAATGGAACAAGAGGTTACGATGCTTTTGCAAAAAGGGTCTATAGAACGGGTTCCCTCTCCCAGCAAAATGTCAGGCTTTTACAGTCGCTACTTCATTGTTCCAAAGAAGGATGGGGGGTTGCGTCCGATCATAGATCTTCGTATACTAAATCGATCTGTAAAGAAGTTGAAGTTCAAGATGCTTACACTCAAACTGATTATTCCACAGATCAGATCCGAGGACTGGTTTGTGGCAATAGATCTGAAGGACGCATATTTTCACATTTCCATCCATCCTTCTCACAGGAAGTTCCTCAGGTTTGCTTTCGGGGGCGAAGCATACCAATACAAGGTTCTTCCCTTCAGCCTATCACTATCACCCCGCACGTTCACGAAGTGCGTGGATGCAGCCTTGGCTCCGCTGACACTTCAGGGCATCCGCGTGCTGAACTATATCGACGATTGGTTGATTTTAGCTCAAACAGAACGTCTGGCAGCTCAACATCGAGATGTTGTGTTGTCGCACATGAAGAAGCTTGGGCTGAGGCTCAACGCCAAGAAAAGTGTGCTGGTTCCGAGTCAGGTTGCCAACTATCTTGGGGTAATCTGGGATTCCATCACGATGCGGGCGCAATTGACTCCCGCTCGTGTGACTTCCATTCTCGGGGCCGTGAATGGGGTGAAGTTAGGCCGGTCACTCACTGTAAAACAGTTTCAGAGACTGTTGGGTCTGATGGCAGCTGCGTCCAACGTTGTTACTTTTGGCCTTCTGCACATGAGACCCTTACAGTGGTGGCTCAGGACCAAGGGGTTTTCTCCGAGGGGAAATCCTTTTCGCATGATCAAAGTCACGCGGCGGTGCCTTCGTGCTCTGGTCATGTGGAAAAAGCCTTAGTTCCTGTCCCAGGGACCCGTGTTGGGAACTTCATGTCGTCGCGTAATGCTTACGACAGATGCATCCCTCACGGGCTGGGGAGCGATCATGAGTGGTCGCTCAGCTCAAGGTCACTGGGAGGTACACCAGCTCTCCTGGCACATAAATTGGCTGGAGATGCTGGCAGTGTTTCAGGCTCTGAAGCACTTCCTCCCCGACCTGAGGGGCCACCATGTGTTGGTTCAGACAGACAACACTACGGTGGTCTCCTACATAAATCACCAAGGGGGACTGTGGTCTCGTCCACTATGCAAACTGGTCAGTCACATCCTCCTGTGGACCCAAGGGAAATTACTCTCGCTAAAGGCGGCGTATATTCCGGGGTATTTGAACTTGGGGGCGGACGCTCTGTCTAGGCAGAGCGCGAGTCCGGGGGAATGGAAGCTTCACTCAGAGGTAGTGGAGCTCATATGGAAAACATTCGGTTGAGCGGAAGTCGATCTCTTTGCCACAGAGGAGTCAACTCAATGCCCTCTGTGGTACTCTCTGAGGCACCCAGCTCCTCTGGGGTTGGATGCCATGATACAGACGTGGCCGAGGCGACGTCTGTATGCTTTTCCCCCAGTCTCTCTGCTCCCGGGAGTTCTGGACAAAGTCCGTCAGGAAGGGGTAGACCTCATATTGGTGGCTCCTTTCTGGCCAACAAGAATATGGTTTGCGGACCTAGTATCACTTCTTCACGGCTCTCCTCTGGAGATTCCAGTCAGACAGGATCTCCTGTCCCAAGCGGGCGGCATGATTTTACATCCCCGTCCAGAAATGTGGAAACTGTGGGCCTGGCCCCTGAGGGGGCGAGGCTCATAGAATCTGGTCTCCCAACCAAGGAAGCTTTATATGTATAAGTGGAAGGTTTTCGCTACATGGTGTAGTCATCATAGGGTGGACCCGGTCCACTCATCTGTCAGCTATGTGCTTCAATTCCTTCAAGAAAAGCTTTCAGAAGGCTTAACTCACTCCACATTGAAAGTGTATGTGGCTGCTATTTCAACCTATCATGTTCCTATGGGTGGTGTCTCGGTAGGTCGAGACCCCTTAGTTGTTCGCTTCCTTCGTGGCGCACTGAGGCTGAGGCCTTCAGTATGCCCAAAATCTCTGACCTGGGACTTAGCCATTGTGTTACAAGGGTTGGCTGAGGCGCCCTTTGAACCTTTGGAAGATGTGTCAGATAAAATGCTCACATTGAAGACTGTGTTTTTACTGGCCATCTCATCCTTGAAAAGGATAGGTGACCTTCAAGCTCTTTCGGTTTCACCATCATGTTTAGAGTTTGCACCAGGCATGGTTAAGGCCTTTCTACATACAAGGCCTGGTTACATTCCTAAGGTCCCCACTAGGGTCCCAGGTCCTATCGTTTTGGAGGCTTTTTATCCCCCTCCGCTCACTAATCCGGATCAGGAAAAACTTAATCTGCTGTGTCCTGTGAGGGCATTGGACGCTTATGTTCACAGAGCTGCCCTGTGGAGAAAATCAGACCAACTATTTGTATGTTTTGGGTCCCCGAGTCGAGGGGGCCCAGCGTCTAAGCAGAGGATGAGTAAATGGGTGGTTGAGGCCATCTCATTGACGTATAAAGCCCTGGGGAGTCCGTGCCCCTTGGATGTTAGGGCACACTCAACAAGAGGTATGGCTGCTTCAAGAGCTCACATGTCAGGAGTTTCCTTGGCGGATATTTGTGGCGCTGCTGGATGGTCATCCCAGCACACCTTCATCAGATTTTAAAATCTTAATGTGAGTAGTACTCCGGGTGCTTTGGTGTTACAAGATAGCAGCCAGGCACTCGGAGGCACGGCGTAGTGGGGACAGCGTTCCCATCACGTCACTGACGTAGCGTCGATAGTTCCCACGAAAGGGAACGTCTTGGGTTACGAGTGTAACCCTTGTTCCCTGAGTAAGGGAACGAGACGCTACGTCACGTTGCCGTACCTCCAGCATGCCTGGAGCGCTTACTTCAGACATATCACAGAAGCTAGCGTTCTTTTTTTCTGGGCATGCTTTATAGGTTCCGGTCCGCGACGTCGCCCGCCTCTGACGTCACGTTCTCTCATTGGTTGGATACAATAGTGCTTCGCGAACACAAAAAATGCAGAGGATTCCCATCACGTCACTGACGTAGCGTCTCGTTCCCTTACTCAGGGAACAAGGGTTACACTCGTAACCCAAGACGTTTTCAAGCAAGATCCACCACATTTGGTGCAGACCATCAGCCTGTTTTGATTCCACTTTCAAAATCATTTTCTAAAGCCTCTTTCACACAGAGATTCAGGAAAATACACGGATAATGTGTCCCGGCATCATTTGATTTTGGTTCATTCACACTGCCAGTGATTTTCCGGAATCTGTTCACACACAACCCATAAAGTCACGTGACATCAGAATGTGATGTGACGTGCGTCTCCGTAGCGTCTTAAGCTTGTTTATGATCTATGATTTCTCTCTTGAGAAACCATGCTTGTGCATTTTTTTTTTGGGGGGATTCGATCATAAACTAGTGCATCGTGTACCATTCCAGTAAGCTGGAGAACGATCTCAGCTGCAGCGTCATCATTACGACACACCCCTTACAGCATTGGCCCTGCCTTTCGGTCACACAGGACACATTCCAGGACTGATCCCAGCCATGGTACTTGGTCCCCATCACAAGATCGATCCCGGATTCAATCCCAGAACGTGTGTGCGTTCACACAGGAGGCACTCTCGCAATTTTAGGGGATCAACGCATCCCCAAATCTAAATAGAAATGTCCATCTAACAACCTTTTCTATTTGTTAAATTAAATAACTACAAAATTACGTTAATGTCTAATGTTAAAGCAAAAACCCTTAACCTTTTAAGAAAAAGCAGGACTACTGCTGGACTGAATCAGGAGGGTTTTTCAAGTTGCTCGCTGAATTGAGACAGCCAGTACATATTTAATCTGAATGAGCGTATGCATGACTCATGGCTCTAATGAGGTGTGATTCGTTCCTCCACAGATTCTGGGCGTGCCGAAAGTGGGCCAGATCCTGTTGGCAGATTTAGTGCTGCAGAATCCACTGCCAGACCCCCTAGAGAACTGTGTGTTCACTATACATGGTTCCAACCTGACCAACGGCAAACCCATCACTCATGAGTAAGTCATCTGATCACTTAGGATCAGGGTGTGAAATAACATCCCCCCCTCTGTCAGCAGACATACCTGGTATCATTTTAACTCATCACTTGACCAATTTGGGAGACAGATGCAGCATTTGTTCAGTGCTAATGCATCAATACATAACTAAGTGAACATTGCTGAATTTAGTCCAGTATTGTGTTTTTAAATTTCAGCTTACTTATTTTACCTGTTTGAGATATTAAAGATAAACTAATGACTGAATTCGTGTTGCTCATTAAAACCCTAAACATCTTAAACAGTCACACTGTTTTCTGACTAAAGCATTTTTTCCCATGATTTGTGACACTGTCAAAACATTTGTGGCTGTTTTTAATATATAATATAGAAAAATGCATGAGTTTAACCATTTTTTGTTTTTGATTTTTTGGCAGAGTTGGAACAGTTGGTCCTAAAGAGTTTGTCACCGCCAAAGTGGAGTTCACACCAAAGTTGCCAGGACAAAGAAAAATACTCATAGATTTTTCCAGCGATAAACTTCAAAACATTGAGACCTACGAGAATCTAGTCATCTATGAATAAATGGGCTGTTTTTACTTATGCTTGTGATGTCTTATTCTTTTAATGGTATCAAGCTTTTTTAACTTGTTTGGGGCCAGGCATAATTTTGATGCTGGCACTTTTGAATTTTCAGAAAAACATACACAACAGGACTTGAACTTCCCAAATGCCAGGTTTGGTGCAAAAACTACATCTTGTTACGCACCCCTACATTCAAGGCAAAAAAAGGGGAACCGCAACACAAAGAAGGACACGCGAAACCCAATACCTCGTTAAATATTTATTCAACACGCCACAAGAAATCGGGAACATATATCATACAGAAAAATAACCCGAATAAATGCCCAATAACCAACAGTAAACCCAAATTAATAATAAATAAATAAATACCTGACTTAACCACGACAAACAAATCACCTTAAATAAAGACAAAATAAAGAAACAAGGGAAAAAAGCTTGTTTGCTGGTGTGTCTCCTCGCTCCAGTCTCCTCAGCGTCCTCCATATAAGCACACGCAACTAGAAGCAGGTGCACAAGGGCGGACCTACAATCAAAACTCTCAGGAAAAAACAGAGTCATGACGTCACACAACACACACAAGGCACAGGCCGTAACACATCTGAATATTTTGCATTGTTGCCACTATTACTGTGAACACAGACAAAATTATTCCACTTCACAAATAGAAGTGTGATTGAAATAAATAGCCTTTTGTTTGCATGCTCGGTGTGCATTTCACATATTGAAAAACAGAATTTGAATATTGCATCAATGCAAAACTGTTCAAAAAGTCTCAAACTCTCCAACAAGTCACTATAATGCAGTTCTGCAGCATTTAAAACAAACCACATTCAGTCTCAACTTCAATCAGCAGGAGTCAAACTAACATCTACTGAACCAGAGCTTCTTGTGAGGAAACATTCTTTATATTTATTTTTTTTAATGCTTATACTTATTGTTTTCTACACTTATTTATCTCTCCAATTTGCTTTCTTATAGGTTAAAAGAAAATACAAAAATGGTGACGTGGGATGCAACTAACACTTCAACATGCACACCATCGATGTTCTCAGTGAACTCCAGCTCGTGTTATGTTATTCCCTCCTATTTTATCACTGTCTCTGTCAGCATCAACCTGGTTCTGGGTCTTCCAGCAAACTGTTACATCCTATGGCTGAGTGTGAAGGAGATGATTCAAGGACAGTCCACCGAAATCTTTGTCTTCAATGCAGCACTTGTTGAGGTCTTCTTCTGTTTCTCCTGTGTTTTTGCCATACAGCAGTATTTCTTTAATTGTGCTGATTATCAGTTTGGCACATACTTTCCTGGATTGGTGCTGTTGGTCGGTCGTCCTCTGTTTCAGAGCTGCATCTGTGTGGAGCGTTACATAGGAGTTCTCCATCCTGTCACCTTCCTGAAGTTCAAACCCATGAAATACAGGATTGCCATCTCTGTCACTGGATGGATTCTGACCATCAGCTCAAGCTTAATAGTTTCAGTGAACATCCTTAAACTATATAGCTTAGTCTTGCCAGAGCTCCTTGTTTATTCAGTATCAAAGCGTTCAGCTGCTTGATGGTCCTGAAGGCTCTGAAGCGTCCTGGACCTAGTGACGACTTCAAGAGGAAAGTTGGAGTGAATCAAGACAAACTCAAGGCTTTTCGCATCATTCGGATTGTGTGGGCGTCTTTTGTGCTTATGTACGGTCCTATGATCATCTCTCTTGTGCTTTATTACATTATAGATTTAGAGACGTTTATTTTGTCCTGGTCTGGGGCTTCATGCTTTGTGGTCATTTCAGGGTTTGTGCAGCCTTTCCTCTATCTCAAAAGAGTGGGAAAACTGCCATTTTGTAAAAAAATGTAAACAAATTTGACACCTTTTACCATCCTCATGTCATTCTAACATTTTTTTTCTTCTGCAGAACACACGCAAAAAAGATATTTTGAAGAATGTTGGGGTCAATATTTGACCCAATATTTGACATTGACCTCTATATTTTTACACAAAAAGAAATGTATACAGATTTGGAATAAAAATTTGCAACAGTAAAGGCTGGTTTATACTTCTGCTTCGGACCTACACCGTAACCTCTGTGCCATAGGCTACGCACCGGTTTTCACGTCAACTTGCAATTACACATGCAGAGAGAGGTTCTAGCAGACCAAACACAGTGCTTGTGGTCCGCATGTAGAAATGACATATTCTTACATTTTTGTTGAGGTGGCTACGCGTACTACATAGTCATAAAGCCTTCAAAGTAGCTACAGCGTAGTTTCGACGCATAAATATAAATCAGCCTTAAGTAAATGATAACAGAATTTAATTTTACTTTAACCACTAACAAATTACTTTAAAATCTTTACATATCATAAAAAAAAATAAATAAAAAAAAACCTGTTGAAAAAGAAACCTATATGGATACTTGTGATGTACCTTTATTCTAAATGTCTGTACATAAAATACAACTACAGTGTCACACTTGGACAAGCCAATCTGATGAAGTAGTGTTGAGATTTAGCAGATCTGATCTTTTTTGAATCACAATAGACCTGAAATTACTGCTTTCTGAATACCATTTGTGACGAGCAGGGCGGGTAAGAGCCGTGAGGGAACGGGGCGAGGCCGGTGGTGCGAGTGATAATGAGCATCACCTGCGAGGCGCGCCGGCCTTGAGTCTCTCACAGAGGAGCTCCGGAAGCATAAAAGGAGGAGCGACGACAGTGAAGGACGAGAGAGGACAAGGCCTGGACTTTATTTTATGTTTTATTATGTTTGTGTTGCCGGCAGACGTCCTGCGAGGGTCTGCCGGCATTACTTTCGTTTTGTTCTTTGTTTATTTTTAATTAAAGTTATGTGGAATGCTCGCCGGTTCAAGCCGCCTTCTTCCCGTACAAACTGTGTTACACCATTATTATGTTAAAGCGGAACTCAGTAAGATTTGCAAAGCTCCCCCTACAGTTTCCTTCAGTGAATCACACTGTCATAAATACTCCAAGCGCAGCTCTGGACTACAACGACTACAACGCTCACCAGCGCAGTAGTTTTGCAAATACAGTACAAGAAAGAGGAGGTGGGTAATTTGCAAATACAGTACACTCGATGGAGGTGGGAGATTTTCGAAATTGTCTTATAAAGTCGTAATATATCCATTGTTTTTGAATTACTGTAAAGAATTTTGTCACTTTCGCGTGAACGTGAACATGAGGCGAGATTGTTTCGGGTCGGTGCAGCTCAACTTGCAAGTGCTGTATTCTGGCGTAGACGTGCCAGAGGGGGTTAGTGCACACTTCAAACACACCACTACAAGTCAATTAACCATCATAAGGACTTAGAAAACTATGAAGGTAAAAAAAGTTACTTAGTTCTGCTTTAAAGGGGATAAAATTGCATGTTTGAATAAAAGAATTTTGAATAAAAAGAGATACTTATATTGTTTTCACTGAAAATTTAAAAAAAATACTTCAAAATGTTGATATTACATTTGTTTTGTGTATTTTTGAACAGTCAAACTTACACACCCACAATATACACTATATATATATTAGTGTTTCTGCTACATTCGTTTTGAAAGTCTCCTCATATCCTGATAGCATTCATTATGTTAAATGGTCTAAATAGGCATAGGAAAATGTTCAACCAATTATTATATTCGGTCCGAATGAAATAATACGATGTCCTACCTGCCAAGTCATATCACTCCAATGGTGTGATGGAACAGAAACAAGAAGTGTGTCAGAAAAGCAAGAATGAGACCTTTATAGTGTCGGCTCAGGACCAAGGGGTTTTCCCAGAGGGGCAACCCTTTTTGCATGGTCAAGGTCATGCGGCGATGCCTTTGTGCCTTAGTAATGTGGAAGAAGCCTTGGTTTCTGTCCCAAGGCCCAGTGTTGGGAGCTCCTTCTCATCACAGAGTGCTAACAACGGATGCTTCCCTCACGGAATGGTGAGTGATCCTAGATGGATGCTCGGCTCAAGGTCTGTGGAAGGGCCATCATCTCACATGGCACATAAACTGTCTGGAAATGATGGTGGTGTTTCTAGCACTAAAACAATTCCTCCCAGACCTCAGGGGCCATCATGTTCTAGTTTGTACAGTACATCATTGGTTACCAACATAAATCATCAGGGACCTCTGCGGTCACACCCACTTTACAAATTGGGGCACCAGGTCCTCCTGTGGATTCAGAGAAAGCTCCTTTCACTGAGGGAGGCTTACATCCCTGGGTCTCAGAATCAGGTAGCAGAATCCTGTCGAGACAGGGGCTGAGGCCCGAGGAATGAAGACTTAACCCCAAGCCGGTGAAGCTCTTGTGGGAAACGTTTGGTCAGGCGGAAGTGGATCTGCTCCCGGAAGTTCTGGAGAGAGTTCACCAGGATGGGGTCAGTCTACTGCTAATAGCCCCATTCTGCCAAAGCCGAGTTTGGTTCTCAGACCTGATGTACCTCCTCGACAGCTCTCCATGTGCTCTCCGACTATACTGTTGATTTATTATAGTTACTGTGAACACAGAAAAAATGATTCCACAACAGAAGTGTGGTCGGAATAAATTGCCTTTTCGTTTGCATGCCTGATGTGCATTTCTCATGTTAAAAAAAACTGAATTTGAATATTGCATCAATGCAAAACTGCTCAAAAAGTCTCAAACCCTCCTGTCACTGTAATGCAGTTCTGCAGCATTTAAAACAACCACATTCAGTTCCACCTTCAACTGCCTGGAGTCAGACTAACATCTACTGAACCAAGAGCTTCTTGTGAGGAAACGTTCTTTATACTTATTTTTTAAAAAAAAAAGGCTTACACTTATTGTTTTCTATTTATCTTTCCCCTTTTTCCTTTGCTTTCTTATAGATTAAAAAGAAAATACAAAAATGGTGACGTGGGATGCAACTAACACTTCAACATGCACACCATCGATGTTCTTAGTGAACTCCAGCTCATGTTATGCTATTTCCTCCTATTTTATCGCTGTCTCTCTCAGCATCAACCTGGTTCTGGGTCTTCCAGCAAACTGTTACATCCTATGGCTGAGTGTGAAGGAGAGGATTCAAGGACAGTCCACCGAAATCTTTGTCTTCAATGCAGCTCTTGTTGAGGTCTTCTTCTGTTCCTCCTATGTTTTTGTCATAAAGCAGTATTTCTTTAATTGTGCTGATTGTAGGTTTGGCACATACTTTCCCACATTGGTGCTGTTGGTCGGTCGTCCTCTGTTTCAGAGCTGCATCTGTGTGGAGCGTTACATAGGAGTTCTCCATCCTGTGACCTTCCTGAAGTTCAAACCCATGAAATACAGGATTGCCATCTCTGTCACTGGATGGATTCTGACCATCAGCTCAAGCTTAATAGTTTCACTGAACATCATTGAACTTCATAGCTTACTCTTGCCAGAGCTCCTTGTTTTTTTCAGTATCAAAGCGTTCAGCTGCTTGATGGTCCTGAAGGCTCTGAAGCGTCCTGGACCTAGTGACGACTTCAAGAGGAAAGATGGAGTGAATCAAGACAAACTCAAGGCTTTTTGCATCATTCGGATTGTGTGGGCGTCTGCTGTTCTTATGTACGGTCCTATGATCATCTCTCTTGTGCTTTATTACATTATGGATTTAGAGACGTTTCTTTTGTCCTGGTCTGGGGCTTCGTGCTTTGGACTCATGTCAGGGTTTGTGCAGCCTTTCCTCTATCTCAAAAGAGTGGGAAAATTGCCATTTTGCTAGAGGCAATTTCCATTTTTATACAATATGTTTTTCTTGTGAGAACTTTAGATGTGATCTAACATAAAAATTAAAAGGGTGTATATTATATATATATATATATATATATATATATATATATATATATATATATATATATATATATATATATATATATATATAGAAGAATGTTAGGGTCTAAGCAACATTGACCCTCATATTTTTACACAAAGAAATGTAGATTTAAAATTAAACATTGTGACCATAAAGGCTGTTTTATACTTCTGTGATGGGCCTACGCCATAACCTCTGCGAAGAGGGCAAAGTAACAAATTACTTTTAAAACTTTTAAACTCATTAGAAAAAAAAAGAAAGAAAGAAAAAAAAAGAAACCCATGGATACTTGTGACGTACCTTTATTTTAAATGTCTGTACATAAATTATCAATAGAGTGTCTCACAAAATGCATGTTTGAATAAAAGCAATTTAAATAAAAAGAGATAAAATGCATACTGATAATGTTTTTACTGAAAGATGAATAAAATAAATACTTCAAAATGTTGACATTACATTTGTTTTGTGTATTTTTGCATTATCCAAGAACAGTCAAACTTACACACCCACAAAATATACTATACATCAGTGTTTCCGCTACATTCTTTCTGCCATTGCGGGCCGCTGTTCTGACAGTCTGTCCTTCCCACTCAGTATGTGCTACCAGTAGTTCAAACTGTCATGTTATTCTAACAAATATGAGTTTCTATCTTAGAATGAACTAATACCTTAAAAAGAATGTAAAAACAGGGGTAGCACATCTTGTCAGTTTCAAACATTTATCAGAATGAACTACCACATTATAAAAAGATGTAAAACATTTCTTGTTATACTGGTTGAAAGTCTCCTCATTTCCTGATAGCAATCACTGTGTTAAATGGTCTAAATGTGGTTTTATAAATATAAATAATCTGTGGAAGGCAAAGGACAATGTTCATCAAATTATTATATTTGGTCCGAATGAAATAATACGATGTCCTACTGCCTGTCAACGCATGTTTCCTTTCGAGGGAACTCGCACTGCGTCAGGGCCTTCTTAAATGCTGTGGGAACACCTCTGCATGATTGCATTGTGAAGCACATCTAAAATCAGTCCAATGGTGTGACGGAACAGAGAAACAAGAAGTGTTTCAGAAAATCAAGCACGAGACCTTTACAGTTGTGGCTCAAGACCAAGGGGTTTTCCCAGAGGAGCAACCCTTTTTGCATGGTCAAGGTCATGCGGCGATGCCTTCATGCCTTAGTTATGTGGAAGAAGCCTTGGTTTCTGTGCGTAACCAGAGACGTTTTTAAATACCCTCACACACCCTGTTTGCACAGACATCAAACAAGCAGCAGACACCTTTTACAGTTCCTACCGAATTAAAACAACAAGCTTATGCTACGTTCACACCATAACCAACGTAATTAAGAGATGGCGACCCGTGACGTTCTAATCGGCGCTGTTCAGTCGCACTCAAAATTATGCGTATCCATGTCAACTTTATCAACACCGAAATTAATCTGCAGCAGTCAGGTACAAACGGTTTGCATTTATTATTATTGTAATTCTGTGTGCGTTGAGACATGAGGTAGTTTAATGGCATCTGTTGTGAAGCTTTGTCGAGAGCAGCTGTGTGTGCACGCGTTGTGTTTTGGAGAAGGCGTGGCTTTGGACAGCAATTTGTAGGGAGGGTGGGATGGTATGCTTTCAATGCCAGCAGGCTAACGTTAGCATTTCTCAGATCACTTACTGCACCTTTAAGATATTAAAGATATGACTGAAATTGTGTTGCTAATTAAAACTCTAAATATCTTAAGGCATCTTTACATCATTTGTTGTTTCTGGCTCTTAGGGAAAAAAAAAATAAAAAAAAATGTTCGACCTCTTTTAATCCTGTTGTGAACTACCCGGTGTAATAATGAATAATTTTTTGTAGCATCATTCCAACTGTAACAATTTTTATTATGACAAACATCAAAGCGTGAGATAGCATGCAGTTTACTTTAAAATTTTGGGGGGGGGGGGTTTTTCGAGTTAGATTTCATTGTATATTATTTAATTATTTTTAAATTAATTTTGTTAGAACTGTTAGTTTTGAAATACTTGTGTTCAAAGCACTGTTTCCCGCGATTTTAATTCCTGTGTAAATACATTCATGCCGCTTCAGAGGAGCATTAAACAGTCTGTGTAAATGCACATTTTTGTGATTTTATGCCGCTTCAGAGTTGGTTTCTGTGCTGCTTTTTCTGTGTAAAGATGCCTTTAAACAGTCACACTGTTTTCTGACTACAGCAGTTTTTCCCTTGATGTGTGACACTGTCAAGACATTTGTAACCATTTTTAATACAACATACAAAATAAAAAATGAATGGTTGTAACAGCGTTTCTTCTCTTTTCCAACATGGTTGGAACAGTTGGTCCTAAAGAGTTTGCCACCGCCAGAGTGGAGTTCACACCAAAGCTGCCAGGACAAAGAAAAATACTGATTTTACCTGTGATGAACTTCACAACATTGAGACCTAAAAGAATAGTCATCTATGAATAAATTATTTGTTTTTACTTATGCTTGTGATGTCTTATTCTGTTAATGGTTTCAAGCTTTTTTAACTTGTTAGGGGCCAGACATCATTGATGCTGGCACTTTTGAATTTTCAAAACATGCACAACAGGACTTGAACTTCCCAAATCCAGGTTTGGTGCAAAAACTGAATAATTTTTATTGTTGCCACTATTACTGTGAACACAGACAATATTATTCCACTTTACAAACAGAAGTGTGATTGAAATAAATTGCCTTTTGTTTGCATGTCTGGTGTCCATTTCTCATGTTAGAAAAACAGAATTTGAATATTGCATCGATGCAAAACTGCTCAAAGTCTCAAAATGTCCAACAAGTCACTGTCATGCAGTTTAAAACAAACCAGTCCTAACTTCAATCGGCTGGAGTCAAACTAACATCTACCGAACCAAGAGCTTCTTGTGAGGAAACATTCTTTATACTTAATTTTTAAATATATATATATATATATATATATATATATATATATATATATATATATATATATATATATATATATATATATATATATATAAAAAAAAATCTTAGACTTGTTTTCTATTTATCTCTCCACTTTTTCCTTTGCTTTCTTATAGATTAAAAGAAAATACAAAAATGGTGACGTGGGATGCAACTAACACTTCAACATGCACACCATCGATGTTCTCAGTGAACTCCAGCTCATGTTATGCTATTTCCTCCTATTTTATCGCTGTCTCTCTCAGCATCAACCTGGTTCTGGGTCTTCCAGCAAACTGTTACATCCTATGGCTGAGTGTGAAGGAAATGATTCAAGGACAGTCCACCGAAATCTTTGTCTTCAATGCAGCTCTTGTTGAGGTCTTCTTCTGTTCCTCCTATGTTTTTGTCATAAAGCAGTATTTCTTTAATTGTGCTGATTGTAGGTTTGGCACATACTTTCCTGGATTGGTGCTGTTGGTCGGTCGTCCTCTGTTTCAGAGCTGCATCTGTGTGGAGCGTTACATAGGGGTTCTCCATCCTGTGACCTTCCTGAAGTTCAAACCCATGAAATACAGGATTGCCATCTCTGTCACTGGATGGATTCTGACCATCAGCTCAAGCTTAATAGTTTCACTGAACATCATTGAACTTCATAGCTTAGTCTTGCCAGAGCTCCTTGTTTTTTTCAGTATCAAAGCGTTCAGCTGCTTGATGGTCCTGAAGGCTCTGAAGCGTCCTGGACCTAGTGACGACTTCAAGAGGAAAGCTGGAGTGAATCAAGACAAACTCAAGGCTTTTTGCATCATTCGGATCGTGTGGGCGTCTTTTGTGCTTATGTACGGTCCTATGATTATCTCTCTTGTGCTTTATTACATTGTAGATTTAGAGATGTTTCTTTTGTCCTGGTCTGGGGCCTTGTGCTTTGGACTCATGTTAGGGTTTGTGCAGCCTTTCCTCTATCTCAAAAGAGTGGGAAAACTGCACATGCCTGTACATAAAAATACAACTACAATGTCCAATTTGCAAAAGCCTGTCTGATGTAGGTGTTTAGCAGATCTGCTCTACTTTGAATCATAAAGGACCTGAAATTAATGCATTCTGAAAACCATTATTATGTAGTTAAAGAGGAACAAAAAACATGTTTGAATAAAAGCAATTTGTAGAAAAAGAGATTACCAAAAAATTGATTCCAAAATGCACACTTTTTCTGTGTTTTCTGAAAAATAAATAAAAAATATTTATGTTGACATTGCATTTGTAATATGTTTTTGCATTATTGAAAAACATCAAACTTACACACCATGCAGGCTGAGGGCCTCAGCACATACACAATATAAATATATAGATATAAATGTCCTAAAGTATATCATAAATTTATAAGGGAGTAATTTTGTTTGCTTGCACATCAACCCAAATGCCAAAAAAGGCATTCTGAATTTTGTTTCTGTTATTGACTGACTTTTGGCTTTTATGTGAATGCTCCACATGAGTCAGACCCCATGCAACCAAACCATATGAAGATTAGAGAGTTTGGGTTTCTGCACAATTTACATAGTTTCCATTCATTTAGTCTGGTGCACCTGTAACTTTTATTGATTGTTCTACCAGCTGTGTCAATAAGTGTGTTTTACCCTAGAAAACCATCATGCAATAATATTCTAACATCACAACCTGTATGCCTCTCAACTCAAAGTCTGGTTTCACCTGTGCATTCAACATTTACCATAATTTATGAAACAGCAATCTGCGTTGAAACACCATCTAAGTACCACTCATCATGCATGATGAATTCAGTCAAACATACCTGCTATCTGCAATAGCTCTCAAATCTCACTCGGCTAGTAACTTTGGACACATTCAAATCTATTCCATATTATTATCAATTACAAGACACACAAGAACCAATATGTATGAAATCACGAAGTCAAATATTTTTTGGCTTCTTGGCCATTATTATTTATTTTTTTTCAATAGCTTCACAAATGTCATGCCCAGTTGGAATACAGATGGGGAGAAATGAAGGAAAAAGAAGACAGATTGCTTTTCTTGTTATGTGTTTTTCTTAATTATAGAGCATTTTCTTGCATTAAACAAACCTAAGAATTTAGTCATCAAAACTAAATTTAAACAAAATCTATGTAGCTTACTGTGTATACAAACTGAGCCACAATTTGATTAGATATTGAAAAATTATACACTTTAAAATAAATGTTACTGGAGATAAAACTAAAAGGTCCCCACTAAAGGTCTCAATATTAAGGGGTTATATGATCTAGGAGTGGCATGGCTCTGACTTAAAGGTGCTAAAGAGGATGTTTTGTTTTATACATTTTTGCAATATTACTTAAAACTGTCTTTACTAACTGATAAAAGACTATTTATTAGGTACACTGAAAGGAATAATATTAATATACATCATCTGTGCACGAGGTAGGGCCTTAAAAACATCAGCCAATCGTGTAAACGATTGACCCTCTGGCTTGTCATTCACTGCCGTGACGTTCCTTATGAGAGACGAGCGCGGCTGCGCGCTCCAGTAACTTTCCACACTCCACAGGCGCCGTATGCAATGTTTTTGTCAGGAGACAGGAGTAACAACTGCAGATTATGAGTTACCTGCGGTGAGTCCGACATAATGAATCCACTAACACGACACAGAGAATGCCGGTGGTAAACACTCGTGTTCTAATACGAGTGTTTACGAGTTTTGGGAGGCGTTCTTTCGAAATGAGCTGTGAAGGAGGGGGGTTGTTCTTATGCATGCGCTCATTTCAAAAACTCACTAACAGTCTTTGGTTTCTCAGTCGACGAAAAGATCCTCTGTATAACCTTTAAACGTCAACAAAAACCTTGTCTAGTTTCTTCAGATTTGTCTACGGAACAAAAGGATGGAATAAGCTACAATTTGCAGCATTTAATCAGCAAGATTACGTCTTATTCATAGAGCAGACTGCTGCTCTGAATGATTTTCGATGTGACAGAATGACCTTGTTGCGAGTAGAAATGGTGTAACGTTAGCCCCTTTAAGAACTGCGCGCTCCCGTTGATCTGCATTGTATGTGTGATCCGAGCATCGCATGTATGCGGGTTATTTTCAGTCTTTTTCTGTTGCTCATTTTAAGTTATTTTGTTTATCAAGTAATGCTGTGGACGGCACAACATTTGTGACAGACAGTAACACAAGTTCCATGGGGAATAAAGCACCGGTTGTGTAATTGCCAATCGCCTCTGTGAAGTCTGTCTAAAATTCAAGCGAGCTATCCCTGTTTGCTCCGTAACCACCGCATTACAACCTCACATGAAACCTTTGTGAAAAACACTTGTTGTACTTTTTTACAGTCTATAGTACTACGGGTTGGTGCGGCTCGTGTGCGTGTTTCAGTCAAGAAGAGTACTCACAGATCAACGATAAAATCCATTATCGATCTAGAAATCCAAGAGGCCAATAATCCGGCAAGCTGCACTGAGGTAGCTAATTGAAGTGGTTCTCACGTAACGTCACGTCACTTCTTCGCGCACTTTTTGCTCCCTGTGGTCACGCACTGTGTTTTCCCGCCCAACTTTTAACGGTAAATCAGCAATGTTAGGTTATCGTCCAAATATCATTTTGATACTCAGTTAACCTGTTAACTGTCACTGGCCCACCGGTGGGCCCATAGCCATTAAATAAAACACAAAACCTAAACTAATCTTGACAAACTCTATATTATTTGAAAGCTTAGAATCTCTGGTTTTCATATGTGGTTTGTTTTTTCAAAATAAATTACAGAGGAGCAGTAATTTATCAATTTTCAACAAGCATATTTTCATACTCATAAAGCATGTTCAGACCTTTAGCAATGAACATGAAAAATAATTAAAGATTTGTTTTCATGCCAAGAGTTCAAAAGATAACATCCATTCAATTTTTTGAGGAAAAAAAGGTCTGAAAATGTTTTTAATAGAAAAAAAATAAAAAATACATTTATGATTGTGGCGGTGATCTATAACTCACATATATGTTGTTTTTATGTTTATTAGAGGCTGAATTCATATCAAATTCTTCCAAACTTCCCATACTACTTCTATATAGGATGTCTACTTCATAAATTGTATGAAAATAATGGAAATATATGGTTCAGATCACTCAAACAATGTATGGAAATGGAAGTGCCTTTATATGGTCAGTAATGGAGCTTGGTTGTCATCTAGTGAAAAAGTGTGGTACTGCGCCCAAACAAAATCTTACTGAAAGCTCATTTTTTTGAGATATCAACATGAAATTTGGAACTTTTTTTTTTTGGCCTTGATGTCCTTGCAGTTTTAGGGTAAAACTTGTTTTTATATATATTATATGTATATATATATATTCATTTTATATAAAATATTATATTTTTACATTTCACATTTTCATAAACTTCTATAACTATTTCACTTACATAAATTATTTCACTTCTACAATAATCTGCCAAATTTCATCTTTAAAACAAGACCAGGCTTACAGTATGTCTATATTCCAAAGTATTCTTGAATTACAACCATTTAAGTTTGGATAGTGCATTTTCATGTCTATAAAAAAAAATTTATATATATATATATATATATATATATATATATATATATATATATATATATATATATATATATATATATATATATATAAAGGAATACAAAAGTGTTACCTGGGGAATTAATAAAATAAATTAAAAATAAAAGCTAATCATCTGTCTGTTTCATGAGCTTCCTAAACAGCTTTATGGCCTTGTTGATGAATTTTACTATCAAGTGAAAAAATATGTAAAAAGTTTTTTTGAGAGTCAGTTTTCACTGCCACCTTTTGGTGGGACCAATGTAAGTGATTTCATTGCAGGTGTCGATCCTGCTCAGTTGAGCTGAAGGAGCATCATCGAGAAGAACAACACATCAAAACATTCAACAGTATGTGGGCTTTCATCTTATATTTCATCTGTGTGGAGGGTAAGATACACACTTTTTATTTATTGTGTTCTATAATAAACTGTCTTTAATTGTCCTCAATATAAAAACTCTCAAATTTTGTCTGGAAACTTAGTTTACTGCCCGTAAGAAAAATCATGAAGAAGCAAACATCCTACTTGAATTGCATAACCATGAGCTTTTGTGTGAAAATGCAGGTGAACGTGTCATGTTCAATAAGCAGCATAAATTACTGCTTCGTCTTCAGTAAATATACACAAATCATAACAAAAGTAATCAATCTGCACAGTAAATGATTGTTCTGACATTTCTTTGTTTTAGTCATTGTTTAATAGTCACATTTGTTGTGGACATCCTCTTGACGTTGCCATGACATTAACAGATCAGGAAAGAAAAGGAAAAATGAAACATTTACATAACATTATACACAAGTTACCTCAGTGGCGAGAGTGACATAACAATTTCCTGTCAACTTATGGGCTGTCTTTGATGTTCACACAAATGATGTTTTTTAAATACGATTTTTGTAATTCCTTACAAAACTGTTGCATTGATTAAACTAAAATGATGCATATTTTTATTTCCATTTGTTGGTTTCACTTTTCAAGAACAGAAACAACTTCTGGTCAAGTCATTTATATGCAGCACTGTCTGAAACCACAAAAAGTACGACTTCCTTTATCCCTCCTTAGATCATGCCCTCTAACCACAGACCTGCTAGTGTTGCATACAAACATGCTTGAAAAAGTCATCAAAGGTCTTATCATTGATTAAAAAACATATCATAGTTCAACCGGTTATCTGTTGGTCAAGCTGTACAAGAGCTCAATTTTGAATTAATATGAAATTAACTCTACAATCTTCTTTTTTTATCTAAAGCTTGAATCTTTGTGCATCTTTGGTTGCACCTAAACCACAACACTTAACACACAAATCTCAATTACAGTGACAATCAACATACAGTATAGAAGATAAAAGCATCTGCAAATGCATAAATATGAATGTATACAAATGAAACAAGTTCATATGAGCACCACATCACAGTTAACTAAAAGTGATGACAAAATCAACAACCACTGTTTTATTGGCTGCCTAGAGTATGTAAGCATTGAAAATTAACAGGTGTTCAGAAACCAAAATGATTAATATTATATTAATAATTTGTCTAATCTTCATATTGTTTCAGTGTGTGGAGAGGTTGATGACATTTTAACAGTAAAAGTGAAGGAGGGAGGTCTCCTCAATCTGGATCCAGGACTTCATGATCTAAACGGAGACGTTCAGATACTGTGGAAGTTTGAAAGCGGCAGACAAAGTACTCGTGTCGCACAGATGCATCAAGGGAAAATATACACTCATTATGACAAGAGACTCACTGGCAGAGTAAAGCTGGATCAAGAGACTGGGATTTTAACCATCACAGACATCAGAACTAATGAATCTGGACTGTATAATGCATTAATCGTCATCAACACACACATCTCAGGACGGAGATATAAAGTTGATGTTTATGGTAAGTTTCCACTGTTGAAAAATAACACTAATAATAGGGTCCATGTAAATGTAAAGATAGTAATTGATTAGATATGGTTCAATGGTAATTATGCCACTGCATTATTGACCTTTCAAAGATGATGTACATGTTTCCTCTCATCCTAAAGCACCTGTCTCCGTACCTGCCGTCAGGAGCAGCTCAGCTCTGCACCGATCTACAGGTCTGACTTATGATTAATACAATTTACTCTGGAAACTTCTTTCCACAACAGGAAGACTTTATCTCAATTCTGATATTTTTCTCAAAGTCACAAGTTTATATCTCATTGCACTTTTATGTCTAAAGTTAGGCTATGAAACCTTGAAATTCTGACTTTTTCCTCAGAATTCTGAGCTTCCATCTCACAATTCTGACTTTTTTCATTCATCATGCAATTCCGACTTTATTTCATCTCACAATTCTGACTTTTTTTCTTTTATCACGCAATTCTGAACTTATTTCAGCTTGCAACTCTTTCTTTGTTAATTCTGACTTTATTTCATGCAATTCTGACTGTCAATTCTGACTTTTTTCTTTAATCATGCAATTCTGACTTTATTTCATCTGGCAATTCTGACTTTGTCAATTCTGACTTTATTTCATCTTGCAATTCTGACTTTTTTCTTTAATCTTGCATTTCTGATTTTATTTCAGTTCTGACTTTATTTCATCTTGCAATTCTGACTTTTCATCCTTCATTGAGCAATTCTGACTTTGTCAATTTTTAATTTATTTTATATCACAACTCTGACTTTTTTCTTTAATCTCGCATTTATGATTTTATTTCGGTTCTGACTTTCTTTCATCTCGCAATTCTGACTTTTTCAATTCTGACTTATTTCATTTCACAATTCTGACTTTTTTTTCAGAATTCTGCATGCCTCATAATTTTGAAAATACAGAAAAATGACATCCCTTTAAGTACTTTTGATATGATGAATGTGAGCACTTTCTGAATCGGTCTTTCATGTCTTTCTGGTACATCAGAGGAAATCTGCTCTGTGTTCTGCTCTGTGAGGAATGATCGAGACGTGTTCATCTCGTGGTATAAAGGGAGTGAAATGGTGAATCAGACCAGCAATCCTGATCTCAGCATCAACCTCAGTTTACCATTAGAGCTTCATTATAATGATCCAGAGATCTACAGCTGCACGGCTGCAAATCCAGTGAGCAACAAGAGCGTCAGTCTTCATATGAAAGAGATCTGCCCACGACATGAAGGTATGAGAACTACAGTTAAAGTGTTCGTTTACCCAAAAATGAAAATTATGTCATAAATTACTCACCCTCATGTCGTTCCAAACATGTAAGACCTTCGTTCATCTCCAGAACAAAAATTAAGATATTTTTGATGGAATCCGAGAGCTTTCTGATCTCCCTATACACAGCAACATCATAACAAATTTCAAGGCCCAGAAAGACATTGTTAAAATATCCATGTGACTACAGGGGTTCAACCTTTTTTTGCGCAAGAACAAAACAAAAATAATGACTTTCTTCTCTTCCCTGTCAGTCACATACGCTGTTGAAGTTGTAAACACAGTGCAGCGCTTCCTGGTTCTACGTCAGAACGCCTGCTCAGTATAATAATAGAAGTCTATAATGAATAAGTCTCTTCTGTTTCAGATTGTCTGGATCATTGTGGCTTCACTGAAGCTCTGATTCGACTGGTTTTGTCTGGTCTGCTGGGAATCGCCACAGTTTTCTTTCTGGTCGAACATATGAGGATCTGCTCAGTTCAGAGAAGAGCTGCTGCTTCTGTGTGAGATTTAGTGTAATTGCCTTCTCTTGTTTCACTCTTAAAAAGATTCTTTGGTTCTGTTGTTATACCAGTTTCTATCTAACAAAAACAACAAATAAGCTCTGCAATATATATATACAGTATATACACACACACACACACACACACACACACACACACACACACTCTATTATAACAAAGAGGCTCTATGTGAACTATTGTACATATACACAAAACACTTAAAATGTTTTGTCCAAAAATGTACATAATGTGGTAACAATCAACTTGTGAAATATATTTTTATGTTGACTCAATATAAATGAATCAACATGAATACATTAAGTTTATATAATAAATAGTTCCTTAACTCATTGGTTAACCAGTGTTTAACTAGTAATAGTGTGCATACCATTGCTGCACATTTTTATTTAAGTATTACAATTAGGGACACTAATATGAATTTGATCATTTCTGAATTAAGTGTTAAATTGTGTTAAGTTACAGAATGTAAAGTTAAAATTGTTGGTAATTAAAAATAAAATCTAAGTGTTTTATTTAATCTTTTAACTTCTTTGCTTGCTTCCATCTTTAAAACAAGTGACACTCTTGCATAACCAGTTTTAATCTGTAATGTACTGTAGGATTGTGAAGATATTTCTTTGTATGATTTTTTGTTTGGTATCCAAAACCTGTTAACAGAAAGTCTTGTCTGGTACCTTAAAACTCTATTATAGTATTAGTTCACCCAAAAATGTCGTTCAACACCAGTAAGACCTTCGTTCATCTTCAGAACACAAATTAAGATATTTTTGATGAAATCAAAAAGTGAGGCCTGCATTGACAACAAGATAATTAACACTTTCAGATGCCCAGAAAAGTACTAAAGACATATTTAAAACAGTCATGTGACTACAGTGGTTCAACCTTAATATTATGAAGAGACAAGAATACTTTTTGTGCACCAAAAAAACCCCAAAATAACAACTTTATTCAACAAGGTCTAGTGATGGGCAATTTCAAAACACTGCTTTTAAGCTTTGAAGCTTAACAAATCTTTTGTTTCGAATCGGTGGTTTGAAACGTGTATCAAACTACCAAAGTCATGTGAACCATTGAAATTTCGATGCCCTGTTTACTGAAATCATGTGACTTTGGCAGTTTGATACACGCTTACGATTTCTTTACTACCTTTTGGGCATTGAAAATGTTAATTATCTTGCTGTCAATGCAGGCCTCACTGAGCCATCAGATTTCATCAAAAACATCTTAATTTGTGTTCTGAAGATGAACGAAGGTCTTACAGGTGTGGAACGACATGAGGCTAAGTAATATATGACTGAATTTTCATTTTTGGGTGAACAAACACTTTAAAAGTCATCTGAGAGTTTGACTGAGAAAGCCAGAGAAGAGCAGAAGCAGGAGATGAAGTGATAAAAAAGCAAAGTTTATTGAATAGTGAGTTTTGTATGTTTCAATGCTTAAGACTTTGTCAGACCAGTACAAATCCAACAAGTGTTATTATACCAAGAGAAAAACCATTGAAAATTAATGCTTCACAACATCATCCAGTGACGTTAAAAACTTGAAATGGAGACATTCTCTTATGTTGTCATAAAGACAAACTTCCCTTAATGCCACACTATCATGATTAAACAATAGAAAAGAAATAAGTAATATAAAATATAAAAAAAAAAAATGATAATAAATGGTAAATTACCATATAAAAACAGATTAAACCAGCACATAAATAACTTTTTTTTTTAAATAATACAGTTTTTTATGTTTTAAAATCTTTTAACACTACTCATAATTTATATAACAACAACAGCAAATATAAACCCTGAACTCCACTATAGTCACAGTCTGCAGTTATCGTGGTCCAATCCAAACCAACAGCTCGTGTAAATGATTCAGGGATACAAATACTGCACATCTTATCAAATACAACAATCTTGAATCTCCACTGATAAGTCAGGGTTTGATGAAAAAGCTTCAGAAAATACATGTTGGTCTTTATAAATAAATGTTTAAATATAATAGAAAAAAATTGAAAACAGAAAAAAACCTGACAGCTTATACTCAGAGATCACAACAGCTCTGATAAAGTGATTGTCTCTCACAGTTGATGCTTATGAGCTGGGCTACAAAAATAGGGCTACAGTATCTGTATTAATACTTAGGCATATAAATGGGTAACAGTTTCAATCACAAAATTGTGCTTTTATAAATAATATTCTATATATTATACTAAATGATTTTGAAAATAACAAACAAAGGAGATATTGTCAGTGCACAATGATCCTACTGTATAAATAAACACAGTAGTTATTTAGCCATTCACATTAATGCTATATTAATTATTAATTAGACTTAACAGGACTTTTTTTTTTTTTTTTTTATCCCTTTGGCCTCCCCTAGTGGACAATCTTAAGTGTTGGGATCCTTAATGCTTCTGTGGTCTCATGGAGTTCAAGCACACATAAACATCATTATAATGAACAGATGTTGTTCCAGTACAGACAACCTGTCCAGTTTTTCCAGCTTTGTCCTGAGATTAGATTGCCAGTTGTGAAATAATTCTCCCACATTCATTAAAGGTGCTAAAGAGGATGTTTTGTTTTATACATTTTTGCAATATTACTTGAAACTGTCTTTACTAACTGATAAAAGACTATTTATTAGGTGCACTGAAAGGAATAATATTAATATACATCATCTGTGCACGAGGTAAGGCCTTAAAAACAACGATCATCGTGTAAACGATTGGCCCTCTGGCTTGTCATTCACTGCCGTGACGTTCCTTATGAGAGATGAGCGCGGCTGCGCGCTCCAGTAACTTTCCACACTCCACAGGCGCCGCATGCAATGTTTTTGTCAGGAGACAGGAGTAACAACTGCAGATTATGAGTTACCTGCGGTGAGTCCGACATAATGAATCCACTAACACGACACAGAGAATGCCGGTGGTAAACACTCGTGTTCTAATACGAGTGTTTACAAGTTTTGGAGGCGTTCCTTCGAAGGAGGGGGGTTGTTCTTACGCATGCGCTCAGTCTTTGGTTTCTCAGATAACATTGAGGGATCCACAAAGACTGTTGGTTGCAGTGTTGTCATCTTGTGGCACTTTGTAAAACAATTTCTGTAAGTCAACACAAAAACACAATTACAGGATGCCATGCGAAAGTGAAAAAAATGGTATAGATGCAAAAAGCATAATTTCTAACTATTTTATGTTTATAATATCCAAACCAACCCATTGCACAGTAAAAGAATAGCTAACCCCAAAATAAAAACTTGCTGAAAATGTACTCATCTTCCTCAGGCCATCCAAAATGTAAATTAGTTTGTTTCTTGTATGAACAGATTTGGAGAAATTATCATCACTTGTTCACCAATGAATCCTCAGCAGTGAATGAGTGCGAACAGCTAATAAAATCATCACAATAATCCACACGACATCCATCAACATCTTGTGAAAAGCTTAATATTTGTAAGAAACAAATCACCATTTGCTAAAATATGAGTCCTCTATCTATAATATTTATCAGGTCTGAATCAGGAGAGAAATATGCACAGATCAAACACCATTTACAGTCCAAAACCGTTAGAAACAAATATGACGGAGATTTTTGATTATGGACTGGTATTTTGGACAGAAGAGACGGTTTAAAGTTAAAAAGTTCAACTTACGAAGAAAGTGTAAAATTGGCATTGTGTCAGTTACACTTTTTCCGTAAGTTGAATAAGGAAGGCATAGAACTGTGAGAGTTTTACACTTTCTTCATAACTTGAATACAGAAGGTGGTCTGGAGGAAGCTAGATAATTTACTTCATAACTTGTTAAATATGGACATTTTTTACACCATCACATCGCTTCAGAAGGCCTTTATTAACCTCCCGGAGCTGTGTGGAGTTTGTTCATGATGGATGGATGTGGACGGAAGCTCTTTCTTCAGCTCATACTCATTAGTATCGTTCCATTATACACCTGCCATTATACAGCTCGGATGCGTCAGGATATTTATTAATATTTCTCAGATTGTGTTCATCAGAAAGTCATATACACCTAGGATGGCTTGAGGGTGAGTAAAGCTTGGGCTAATTTTCATTTGAAAGTGAACTAATCCTTTAATGATGGATTTGTTTCTTACAAACATGAAGCTTTTCACAAGATGTGAACTGATGGATGGAGTCATGTGGATTATTGTGATGATTTTATCAGCTGTTTGGACTCATTCTGATGCACTGCAGAGGATTCATTGGCGAGAAAGCTAAATTTCTCCAAATCTTTTAAGATAAGAAATAAACTAATTTACATCTTGGCTGGCCTGAGGGTGCAAATTTTCATTTTAGGCGAACAATTTCTTTAAAGGACCTAGGATGGCTTGAGGCTGATTTATTGAAAAGGACAGAAAGGAGAGAAAATAAGTTTGTCATCTTTAACATCATCATGATTTAACAGATTAAGATAAAATGCCTTGTGATGATACTTGCCTTCCTGCGTTTCAAATAAACGACACAGATGACAGCAGCAGTGATGAGCAGCAACGGGATGCCCACAGCAGCTGAGGTTACACCTGCAGTGAATGACTTCCTGTGCGTGACAGACGACAACAGCTCAGGGCTGATGGTACTGAGTCGAGTGTGTGTATGAGACAAGTTGAGTCGAGGCTCTGTATGAGACAAGAACAAAAACCGTTAGTGAGTTTTTAACAAATAACAGTATTAAACCTCCATGGATTTTCACGATTTAGCTTAGCATGTATATGTAAAAAATGTTCATCCTGTCATCTTTGATCAACACCAATGATAATCTATCTATACAATTAAAGCACTGCAATTGGAATAAAGATCCAGACAGGTTATTCTCACATCTCATAAACACACATCACTGCATTTCTCACATGAAGCTGTTGTATGGCTTCAGATAAGTGCTTGAGCCATATGGACTACTTTCATGGTGTTTTGTAAGTACTTTCATAACTTATAGATAGATAGATAGATAGATAGATAGATATTTCATAAACAAAAAAGAATACAAATGTCATTTAAATAACTAAATTAATAATAAATAAATTATCTAAATAAATATACAAACAAATAATACATCAACATTACAGAACAATAATGAGTAGAAAAAATGTAATAGGAACAAACTATTTTCTAAATAATATTTTACTTTTTTTATTAAAGTATTTATTTTTCATAGTATGAATTGGGTTTTTATACACAAAAATATATATAGCTGCTTTTTAAAGTTTAGGATTGTGTTCCTTCGCTTGAGGTCGGATAATCATATCAACTGAAAACCCGTTTTAAATCACCCTAATAACGTGAAGTTTGTTTGAGTTTGTTTGTTGTGGGACTTCAAAGTTTAGCTTGTCATCATGCCTACATTAAAGTTTGTTTTGGCGATATTTCCCTTTCTAGCCCACGATTACGATTAGGTTTTTTTATTTATTTTTTTATAATGTTGCTGCATAAACTTTGCATAATGTGAATGAATGAATGCTACAACATAGCTGCTCTCTGTCATTTCCGTGCACACGCACGCTACGTCACGACTCAACGTCAAAACTTGCGATCCTCCCACGCATAAGTCACTTGAGTTCATTCACAAGTCAAAACGTTCTGAGTTATTGTATTTATACGGCTAAACGTCTACAAATATCGACATTCGTTTCAATAGCATACAGTGGCTAATGTAGAAACTTACCAGAGACAAAAACAGGATGTTCTTTGCAAAATGTATAAAATGTAATTTCATGCTTTTCCAAAGTTTTTAGATGCCCGCATAAGTCAAAATGCCTCAAAATAAACAATTATTACTCAAAAATAGTAAACTCTATGCTGATGTTCTCTTGCTGTCCCGTGACATTATGATGATGCAACTTATGATGCAACTACTACAACACATTTCATCATAAAAACACTGCATGATTCTTCAATCAAAGACAATATGACATGCTCGTTTGATACTTACGATCCACTGCGATGTTGTAAATCTTCTTTTCCAGCTGTGCACTGCTCAGTTTTTGGACCAAGTAACGTCCCGTTTGACTGACGTTCATCAGGATCAGCGTCACATTCTCTCCATCAGAGCTCAGAGAAACTCCAGATATCCAGTATTCGCTCTCACAGACTCGATTATGGCAGATCAGCTGTGCTATCGCTTCCTGTGAGATGCCTTTGAGACGAGAAACCAAAACCTGGGGGTCTTCGTCCGAGTTACTGATGTGAATAGAGATGGTGAGGTTTCCTCCTTCAGAAACCCAGAGAGACTCAATCTCATCTTTACCATCATCAACACCAGCAGCAGTAGCAACAGCAACAGCAGCAATACCTAAAAAGTAATTGCACCGCAATTATAGCTACACTGTACCCGGTATAAATTAACCTGTGAGAGTAACTGTCAAACCGGCATATTACTTACCGATCATTACAACGAAGAGTAACATCTTCAGTCTCTTGGAAAAAACTTGATAATCCTATGACTTGATTTGACAGACCCTAGTCTATCACACTCACGCGACTTGCTCAAATCAGAGCTGGCGAATACAGTCTCAAACTAGTGATGGCCGATTTCGAAACACTGTAGAGTTGTGACGTTCGCGAACGAACCGATTCTTTTGAACGGCTCATAAACATGAACGATGGGAGCCGAGTCGCGGCTGGAGGGGAGCCGTTCTTTCTGTCGTTCTTTTTTCCTATGCGTGTTTCACACAGATGCACACAAATGAGCTCCTCCGCGAGACAGAACAGTTATAGGGGGAGGGGCGCACCCAGCGCAGGCCAACCCTTTATAGCGTGATGATATTAGTTATTAGTTGTGCACGCATCCTTCACGTGAGTACTCCAGTGGAAAAAACCCTGCGTTCCTCTGTCATTGGGTAGGAGCGGAGCCATGACGTGTGCACGCTGCCGTCACATGCTTACTCCAGTTAAAAAAAAAAAAAAAAAACAATTTGCAAAGTTTACAGTAGTAATAGTATGTAGTATGTAGACATTTCCATTTTATTTATTCTAATTTTATCTGCTTTAAATATTTTTTGTTTTCTATTAAAATGTTCTTGTGTGATAACAAAGTTCTTGTGTGGAAGTGTTTGTAGTAAAAGCTGTTTTGCACAGAAATTCATTGCAGCCGGCTTTGTTTTTGATGTTTATTTGTGAGTAGGTATTGTATGAATAACATAAGTCAACGTAGCTTTACACACACACACACACACACACACACACACACACTTTGTACTAAAGGTAAATCCAAAATAGTGATGTCACTGTCTAAGCAGAGGGATTTGTGCAACACTCTGGAATATAGTCCACACATGACAAATGAGGTAATAATCAATTTTTCAGAATAATTCAAACTCTGATATTGGTGTGTGATATCCGAGTTTTAATTATTTGACTACAAATCTCACCTCATCATTCCTCCCAGTGATTATTTCCAGGATAAACTGAGATGCCCCCAAGCTGGCTTCTTAAAACTGACTAAATATTTAAAAAGAGCCAAAAGAGCCGTTCTTTTGAACGGCTCTTTGAAAGGAACGGATCGCGAAGATCCGGATCCCTCAAAGAGCCATAAATCCCATCACTAAAACACTGCTTCATGAAGCTCCGAAGCTTCATGAATCTTTTTGTTTCGAATCAGTGATTCGGAGCGTGTATCAAACTGCCAAAGTCACGTGATTTTAGTAAACGAGGCTTCATTACGTCATCACTGTTTCGAAACAGTTCGAAATTTCAATGGTTCACCGATAGAGGGCGATGATAAAGTGAGCCCATGAATCATGCAGATTCACTGAGAACTACTGAACAAGTGTCTAGGGCTTTACCCTATGGTTTTACCTGATCTCTGATCAGTTTTATACAGTTGTAGATGTTTTATTTATACATTAGAATAATTAAAATGAATAATGGTAGTTATTAATCTCTTATTGGCCTCTTTAGCTTGAGCCATGGAACAGAGAAACAAGCCTTTAAAATTGATAAAAGAGCACAAATTATACAGACACTATATTTAATCTTATTAGATGATTAGTTAATTGCATTTAATTGATTTTACTTTAAATAAAACTTTTGCAATACATAAGTGTATTTTTAATGCATGTTTGGCCTGAGTTCTGATGCATTTGCACTGCTCTGACCACTAGGGGTCACCGTGGAGACGGGTGTCAGATTGTTTCGAAGCCTCGAATCATTACGGCACATTTGATTCAGCTGCTTCAGTGCTTCATGAAGCCTCGATCTGCCCATCACTCTGCCCATCTCAAACATAGACTGTAATTTTTTTTTAGAAATATGTAAAGTAGTTTCCTCATTCAACTGCTCTAGACACGTGAACGCGTCCGCCATCTTCTTAAGGAACACTGCCCAACAGCGACACCCGTAGGTAAAGTTACACAGAGGAGGCATGCCTCCCTTTCCTCTCATAGGAATCCATAGAAAATCATCAGAACCCCGGCGTGCGGTGGGTTTTGTGGGGGGTAATTGAGAATGAATGGGGGAAAGTCACGTGAGAGGAGGCAATGTCTCCATCGCGCTATGATTGGATGTAATTGGTTATGATTGGATATGATTGGTTTGTGCGATAAATCCCGCCTGTCGTTGACTGCGCGTTCCGCGCGTAGGTTTGACTGAACAAATGATGGCGTCAATCGGAAGACTAATCGAAAAGTAAGTAAACAGATCACCCAGTTAGATATCACCGCTTTATGTCACGTCAAAATCAAACTTGAAATGGACTGAAAGCATGATGACTGCGGGGTTTTAGAGCAATCAGCTTGGTGAAATTAAAAATGCAATTCGTGTCTGTGACAGACGGTGTTAATGGAGCATGACTGATGATCCAAAATATTCTAGGTTGACAATTAAAAAGAAAAACCGCAATAAACAAATAAAATATATTGTTTAAATTATTATTGCCTTTAGTTATTATTTTGGAATGAATGTAGAAATGCTTAAAACACTTTATGCTTGATGAGATTGACTTGGTTTTGATAAATAGAACACATTGTTAATGTAAAATTACAAAATAGAATTGTCTTTGGTTTCTTTTTTCTTTTTTTTATGTACTGTAAAGTAATGTTCATTTAACAAGGAAGATGTGTCAACTTTAAGAGTAATGCACATGAATTTACAATGATTCATAAAAAAAAAAAAAGTGCCTCCTCATTTCAGAACACCACTGCACGCCACTGATATATATATATATTCTCAAGAAAATGTATAGGCCTAAATATAGTTTAGTCTCAAATAAACATAGTTTCTGTCTTCATTCCTTTAAAACTGTTAACACATTGGTATTTAACACTGTTGCCTTCAGGAAATGTTATTATAATATTATATATAATAATATTCAGAAAATATATTCCCTGATAATGAATCTAAAAAATTTTAACCCATGGGTTATTGTACTATTTACTCAAACAGAGATATTCAACAAACAATGAAAACAAAACCAGATTTTTTAAAAGAAAATTCAGAAATAATGTAATACTCAACTCAGCGATGACTGCAACTATAGAAATTGTATTGATTTTGTCTATTGTTCTAAGACATTTTAAGAAAGTCTTTTAATTAACATTTTACACTCAATATATGTGGTTTAAATTTGTTGTGTCACAGTTTGATGTGTATGTTATTTATCATAATCAGGCGAAAAAACTTCCAAGGTGACTGACCAGTTTTTGAGAATATAAGAATGGTCAAACACTGCCATCTTGTGATGCTGGACTGAATATCTTGCAAATAAAATGAACAGTGGCTGGTTAGCCTGACACACAGCAAATTTAACTAACAGAGGGTCACACATTTCTATTTCTGTTTACATTTGTGTGCAGTTTCACTCACCTACTGCTCCCTGCTGCTGCAATGTTACAGACCACTGTGGAGGAGGTATGTGCTGCCATTGTGCTTTCATTTGATATTGAAGCGTTAGATTTTAGATTTTAGATTAATAGATTTAATAAACAGAATTTAACAATACTATAATCATAGTTTTATTATTTTGTGTTGAACAATAAAAAGTGAATCATATTGTGTTTATCATACTAACATTCTTGATTGTGACTGTGTGACAGCTGAACTGATTTGATCTTAAACATTTCTTTTTCATTTTTTAAGGTTGTAATGCTTTTGTCATTTGTCCCACTTTTTTTTTTTTTTTTTTTTTAAAGAATGATCTATTATATCTTTTTGTCATTGTCATAGTTTCATTGTGTTAAACTGTTAAATAAACTAAATTGAAAGGTATCATTTATATTTTTAAAGTTTTCCCCCAAACTTTGAAATGGTCAGAAATTTGTTGATTGAAGTTAAGTTTAAATATTAATGTTGTTTTAACATTAACTTGGTACATCAGATAGTAACATTGTTCAATGTAGACATATACATTTCAGTTGTATTTTTAGTGTTTCAAAAGTGGTTTAGAATCATAAGCACATTGTAAAATTGATCAAACAATATTACCAGTGATTCTTTTTGTTCATTTCAATGTTGATTCAACAGCAGTGATGCTGATTCAATGGCAGTATCATTGATGTTTTGTTGAAATCGTACCATTTTTTTAACATCAATTGCAGGTGCAAAAGTGATTTTGAACCAACATCACTTTGTAATGTTTATTCAGTGCATTTGTGACACCCTGTATGTATAGTGACAGGAATTTTTTTTTTTTTTTTTCCTTTTCCTTCTTTCAATGTATTTGATTGTTTTACTGTGCTTATGATATTGTTTCAATTAGTGTTATTATTCTGGATTCGTGATGCGTAATACCCTCATGTGGACAGTAGGGGGAGACAAAGGTGCTGATCAGAGACTATGTGGGTAACTATGGGTGCGTTCACACTTGTAGTTCGGTTCGTTTGGTTAATTTGGTCCGGACCAAAGAAGAAAAAAAAACATTTGGTCCTGGTCCGGTTAGCGTTCAGATTGGCAATTTTATCACCGAACCAAAAGATACCGAACCTTAAGGCACAGGGATACATTCACAACGTGATTGGTCAGATTTTATGACGTATTGCCTATTTTGAGACGGAACTTACCGAACATCCAAAACAATGCTGTTTGCTGAGGTAAATGCGCTTGTGTGTGTGTGTGTGTAGCGGTGCGTAGCCTACATGTGATGGTATTTTGGCCAGCTGGGAACTCGTGAAGAGCTTATAAAATGTGTAAAGTAGTCAAAACACCGGCGGGAATCCATCCATCACACACAAACGATGTGCTGCATGGAGACGCACGTCTGATGTCTGTGATGGGCAAACTCGCGTCTATGACGAGAAAAACAGCCATGCGTGAGGATTTTGTCCTTTTTAGGGTCTCGTCTTCCTGTTTTTGGTTCGGTTACATGTCTTTGGTCCGTGTTGCGTTCATATATCATTCGAACCGCACCAGAGTTCGTTTGGAAGCGGACCGAGACCCATCTTTTCAGCGGCCTCGGTCCGCTTGTTTGGTGCGCACCAGGGTTCGGATGGCAGCGTTCACATATGTTCAAATGAACCGCACCAACCGAGCAATCGCACCAGGGTTCGTTTTAATCGAACCAAACATGACAAGTGTGAACGCACCCTATAAGTCGCGGAGAAGAAGCCGCCATTACGAGAGCAATTCTGTTATTGAAAGCATCAAACTTTGTCTGACTCATTGTTTGTTCAAACAGGTGGGTGAAATCGATCACCAAAGACTTAAAACATGAAACAATATGTTAATAACATGTTTATGTTGTCTGAGGAGGATAAGATACAGTTTATGAGTGACGTTAAGAGGTTAAAACGAGCCAGTGTTGTGTTTGTGAAAATAGCGTTTCTTTCGCGGGAGTCCCGCGTCAGGCCTAGTATTGATATAATAAAATCTGAATGGTTAGAGGCTCCAACACACTGAATACCCGTAGTAATGTCATGTTTATTGTGTTTATAGTATATAGAGCTATGTATTGATAAACTATCAGGTGTATATATATATATATATATATATATATATATATATATATATATATATATATATATATATATAATATTATA
This sequence comes from Chanodichthys erythropterus, assembly GCF_024489055.1. Lineage (NCBI taxonomy): Eukaryota > Metazoa > Chordata > Actinopteri > Cypriniformes > Xenocyprididae > Chanodichthys > Chanodichthys erythropterus. The sequence continues at coordinate 35,197,598 of NC_090240.1, forward strand.
TATATATATATATATATATATATAATATTATATATATATATATATATATATATATATAATATTATATATATATATATATATATATATATAATATTATATATATATATATATAATATTTTATATATATAATATTATATATATATATATATAATATTTTATATATATATATATATATAATATTTTATATATATATATATATATAATATTTTATATATATATATATATATATATATAATATTATATATATATATATATATATATATATATATATATAATATTATATATATATATATATATAATATTATATATATATATATATATATATATATATATATATATATATATATATATAATATTATATATATATATATATATATATATATATATATATATATATATAATATTATATTATATATATATATATATATATATATATATATATATATATATATATATAATATTATATATACACCTGATAGTTTATCAATATATTATATATTATAATAATAATAAGATTATATGAGCAACCAAACTAGTGAAATCGAGATTAATGACACACTTTTAGCCAAGCATTCACATAATGCATCTCATAACATGAAATCCAGTTATATCAGATTAAACATAAATATTTAGCTTGAAATGTTATGAACAGTAAAGTGCTATACAAACAAATGTGAATGTGAATTGTTTTACAGTGTGTCATTTTATTTTATACCTCTAACCATATTATTATTTAGGCAGAGTAAGGACAGTCAGATCTACAGGATAAAGTTCTTCAGGAGCGTCTCACAGGAGGCAGTTCCAACAGTCAAACATGCAGTTCATGTAAAATAAAAATACAACTAGATTGACAACTAAATCAATTAAGCATAAAGCTAAATAAATAAATTTGTACTGATTTGTTTATATTCTACATCATACATAATTTTCTTACATCAAACAGAGCAATATTTTGTCCTTCTTAAATCTAGGCAAAAATCAATACTTGTATACTTAGTTTAAACAAAGGCAGTTGCATTTCTTACACTAGAGCATTTGGTGTATATACAAGTCTGTTTTAGTTTATTTGGTGTGAATTAATTATTCCAAACTCAGTACTCACTAACAGCCTTTTTCACTGCTTGAAAAAGGCTGAGGATCAGTTCATATTCAGTCTGGTTGGTTTGAATGTAATCTGACATGAACCACAGAAGTGAACTCTCTTGATGATTGTTGGGTTATTCTCAGCCCCATCAATCAGGAATACACAAGTGCAGAAAGAAACAGACACAGAAGATGGTGTTCATGTTCAAGCTCCTTCAGAGCTTTATTGTTCAGATAGGGTACATTATAGTCAATGCCAAGGATACATTAAAGAATGTCATGAGCTAACAGGTAAAAAATGTTTAAGGAACACAAGGCAAGGATGTCTCTAGAAGCAGGGAGGAGAAATGATACAGTATGTAAGTGAAATGCACACCACCAGCACTTTACTACATAACTGAGAACACAAAGCAATTTTTATTCTCACAATGATTAAAAATTTTCAACTTTGCATGCTTTTGGTCATGTTAATAGTAAAATGCATTTTCTCATAACTGCATGATGAATAAATGACATTTGTAGAGCAGTACAATACATCTTGCAATACAACCACAGAAGACACACTAGTGTGAAAATAATTATATAAAAATACATTTGGTATATTCTTCAAACACCTTCTGTCTATAGATCAATTACTGCTGTGTGGAAAAGAACACTTTGATTATATCTTAAAAAAAAGTAATATATTCTGTGAACTACTTCTTTGAGCAGTTTCAGTATGCTGCTATATTCAGTTCAGAAGTATGAAGTATGGACATAATCTCATTTCAGATGTGTATCAGAGTTCTTGTTAATTGTTTAATTAAATGTATTTATCCAGACTCTCAATAGCTTCTTTTTGAGAGTATTTTCTCCATTCATCTGGAATCTCGCCACTCCCCTGAAAGGTTTTTTCATAGTGCTTTTCCAGATCTTCCTGGAATCTGCACACAAACCACTTCCAGTACGGCAGCTCAGAGAGATCTGGGGTGATACTCCATGAAGCAAATTTAGGACCTCCTTTTCTGTATTCTTTCCACGGGACTTTATCATCTGAGCTATAAAAAGATCGATCACTGGCTACTGCTGATGTGCAGATGCTGGTAGATAGGTTTGTTGTTCCTCTGTAAAACCACCCATTCAGTCCAAGATTACGATGGAAAGGAACACTGTGATCTCCAGTATGGCATTCTATTGTGTTTGTGCAGATGGCTGCACAGAAAGGACACTGAACCCAACAGCAGTCACAGAGGTGATTGATCAGAAGCTCATCTGGTCTGTCTGTGGGTTCCAGCTTTACTGGAAAAGTTTCTGTACTGAATTCACTGCGTATGTCAGATATTATAGAAGGAAGTTCTTTCTTTATCACATCTTCTAGAAATCTGAATTCAACATCATCATGATTCACTCCAGTCAGGTCATTTAGAGAGAATACCAGCACATCTGAGAGTTGTTGTGTGAAATTAAGCAACCATGAATCAGCATCTCCATTGATCTTTTTAACATGTTCAGTGGATTCATGTGCTGCGTTTGTGATCTTCTGCTCCAGCAGTTTAATGTTATTTTCCATCTTGGGTCGAACACAGTCTATGAATTGTTCAGTGATGTACTGACTGACTTCATCTCTGATGAAATTTTTGAAGTGTGCTCTGGGATTGTTAATGTAGGTCAAGTACGCTTTGAAATCCTGTTTTTCTGCCAGTGTTTTTAGGATGTGTTTCTCCAGTTTTGATCGGTTCCCATTTAGTGATTCACAGTTTGTCATCATTTCATCTGCTAAATCTTTGGCATTTTTTTTGTAGATATTCTGCTGAATGGGTTTTTTAAGTTTATTACAAACAACTTCACCAAAAACAGCAGTTGATGATGCTCCTTGACAGTATTTCTGGAAAATCCTGTAGTATTCTTGACTTTTTCTCTCAAAATAAAGAACAGGATCATTTGTTTCCCTGAACATTTTGTATTGTTCAGTGAATGTCTTGTTTGCTCTGTGACATATGAAAAGTACCAGATACAGGAAGAATTCACTCTTGAACACATATTTCACTTTTGGCACTTCCTCATGCTGCATTAATCTTGCCTTTATGTGATCTATGAGTTGTTGAATGCAGCTGTGGTTGTAGCCCATCTTTGCAATGTTATATGACTGAATCATTTTATCTGTTTGTTTAGCAATGTCTGTGATTAAGGATCTTATCTGGACTTCATCTTCTTTTGATAAAGAATAACCAATAAACTCTTTAGCTCCTTTGTAGGCATTTTCAATACGTCCTGTAAATCCACTGGATTTCTTTATCTTCACATATTTTGAGTAGCTTGCCAAAGAGATCATATCTTTGTGCTCACTGCTTTCTTTAATGTGGTTTAAAGGGAGACTTGCATAGATTACTTTGAGGTACTGTTTCACATCCGTGAATATGTCAATATTTGTGACTGAATGAGCGTCTCTGTTGATCTCCATCATCTGTTGTTTCCAAAAGGATTCAAACTCTTTTTTCACAACATGTTCATCATTTGCTTGGTAATTAAATTTTAATGCAAGTTTTTTGCTCTTTTCCAATAAAGTGTTTTCAAGCAGTGTCCTCTCAGTATCCATCTTTTTCTTCAGGTGACGCTGCTGAAGAACCTTATTTAATTTCCTCTTAGTTTCTCTCACAATGTTTTCTTGAAGCTGATTGATTTTTATCTCAAAGGAAGCTTTCCACTGATTCAGTACAGCTGCATCTCTGTCTTTTGAAAACAATTCTGACATTGTCTTTTCCACTTCTTCACGTTTTGGATTCAGTTCTCTTTGAAGATCATTTTCTTCAATGTCATCAAATGCTTTATTTTCTATTTTGTTGTGAAGCTTGTTTTCAATTTCCAGCATGGCACTCCGAAGGCTCCAGGTCCACTTGCTGTATTCAGTCTCTAGTTTCTTGTATGTTGCGATTTCCAGGGAATTTTTGAAGCTGAACACAAATTGTTCATTAAGCAAAGCCTCCCAGAGATCTTTAACACGGTCTCTTAGGTGTATCAGCATTATGCCATCTGATTTTGAAGCATGTGTTAGAATAGTTTCCTTCAGTTCTTGGATGTTCTCGCAGTAGTTTGGATTTGGTGGTGCCATGGGTGGGCTGCCCTCCCAGAGCTGAGCAAAATACTTCACATCATTCTGTACATCAAACTCAATCACATCACTGAATCCTTCTGCATCACAGTCTTCCTCTTTAGCAGCGATTCTTGTCATTTCATCCAGTTTCTCCTGCAGTCGTCTCCTTCCTTCTGTGTTTTTCTCTCCAGCTGTGATATCTGAGACATTCTGATGCACAAACATGCAGCTCGGGTTCAGTCTGACGTTCTTCATCCTCATGAAGGCCTGAACAACAATCTGAAGAATGTCCTGCATCTCAGATGGGTTTTCTCCAAAGATGTTGATCAGGGTCATATTTCCAAGACCAACAACAAATGTGGCCATTTCATTGTCACGAGATGTTGTTGACCTTCCAGCCAGTTCTGGTGCTCGAAGTCCTTCAGTATCTACAACCAGAATGTAGTCAAACTTCAGCTCTGTTTTCATCTTTTCTGACACTTTGAGCAGCTGCATGAAAGCTCCTCTGGTGCATCTGCCAGCACTGACGGCAAACTGCAGTCCAAACATGGCATTCAGCATGGTGGATTTACCAGAGCTCTGAATCCCTAAAATTGACAGTACAAAGATTCTGGTCTGGTCTCCCAGTTTCTTAACAAGTTCATCTAGAACAGCAGTGACCCAGGTGAGAGGAACATGAGCAGCATCTCCATCCATCAGCTCCATGGGAAATCCAGAGATCATCATGTCTGCTGCAAGACTCAGGAGCGAACAGAAGTCAAACTGCAGATTGTCTTTCTTCTTCTTCACAGTTGACCATGATTCATAGATCTGGCCAAACTCTCTCAGGATGTGCTCCAAGCCAAAACCTGTCTTATTGATTTGCTCTGATATGTTTTCCAGGTTTGTTTGTTCAGTCTGCAGTTGATCTAGATTGTCAGGCTTTTTTTTCATTGCTGAGACTTCATGCCATTTCTTGTCATACTCCATATGAAGATCAAAGAGCTTCTCTGAAGTGAAGTCATCCAACAGGTTCATCGTCCATTTGAGGAAATAGTTGTTTTCATTGCCTCTCTGTGATTTCACTGTTTCAATAAATGTCATCATAAAATCATTCAATCCTTGTTCCATCTGCGTTTCTCTTATTTCTCTCATGTTCTTCAGTTTGGTACTTTTATCTTCCTCTAGATTTTCTCCTTCTAGATGACGCAGCTCTTTGTTGATTTTACACCAGTCATGCCACAGTTTCCCCTGACAGGGCAGGTTTATTTCCTTCACTGTTGATGGATCTTTTCCTCTCAGTAATCCCATGATCTGGATCGCTGCTTCTTTCCCTCTCCGACACTCTGGATCCTCCTCATCTACTCTGATTCCTGTGTGTTCGGCCACATCTTCAAGTTTGAAGGTCTTTTTCTGCTCAGTCAAACTCACTCTGATCATCTCCCTTATCTGATTAGAAACATCAGATTGGTTTTTGTTCAAAATACTAGTTATGAATTTTCCATCCCCCAGTTCAGTTTCATCACAGTCACTGTCAGTGAGCAGACAAATGAGAGGCTGAGGAGATTTGAAGAGTGATCTCACCAAACCCTTGTACTGGTTCTTCTGTCCAAAATCAGGCAAGAAGAGGACGTTTACTGAAGCCATACTGGTCAGAATCTCATATTGTTTCTCACTGGCTCCTGCATCACCATGAAGATTACAGAAAGCAACACAGTCATCAAATGAATCAGTCTTTTTCCCAGAAGGGCAGTACCAGGCGATCTCCACCACTCCATCCATCAGTAATCTGGTTCTACTGCTGCCTGGGCAGTTCCTGTGGAAGAACGTCTGGTGTTTCTCATTGATGAGGCTGTTTATCAGCTGAGACTTAGATGAAGACACTGAACCAAACCTGAAGAAAGCCACCATTGGAGTCTCAGCCTTGTAGACCGGTTGAGTTTGACTGATGATCTCATTGTTGCTGTTCTTCTTCTTCCAGCTCTTGTTGATTTGTCTAAATGTCCAGAGAGGAAACTCAATCTGTTGTGTGAATGGATCAGGAACAAGCAGAGGCAGTGAATACTGACACTGTGAGAGTTTAGTCACCATCAGCTGCTTCAGGAAACCATCAGCACAATGAAACACGGCCATCTGAACATCCATTGGGTGAATATCAGGGTGATTTTCTTCAGGGTTGTAGTTTGCGTCCTCTTTCTCAGATTCTTTCTTAGTAGTAGGTGTTTCTTGGTGGTCTTTTTTTCTTTGTTTTATGGCTGTGTACCTTGCTCTGTAGTCCATGTTTATCAGCTTTTGTAGGAATGAATTTACCAGTTCATTCTCTTCCTGTGGCTCCTGAAATGAAGACTTGGTGATTTCAAGAATGTCTGCTGTCCTCATTTCATCTTGAAGACTTTGTGTCAGGTCTAGTCTATAGTAGAGTTTGTTTAACTCTTCTTTGCACTTTGGTCCAAGCTTTGGGTTTTGGCAAGTTTCATCTCTCTGTTAATAAATACATGAACACAATGAAATGTAAAAACTTTTAAAAAATTGTACAACTACACCTTAAATAAACTAAACCAAGTATAATATAAGTGGACTTAAAAGAGGACTCAGTCAAAACACAAAAGTACCTATGAGGTGGTCTGAATGCTGTCTGGTTGTGGGATCTTTCAAGATGAGTCTGAGATCATTTGATCATTTGAGGTGCTCACAGATGCATTATATATCAGCCCAAAACTGAAAATGAGTGCTTAAATCAGTGGCGTAGCCATGAGGGGGCCCCAGATATCTGATCACTTAAAAGGATTAAGGAATTGGTGATTTGTTACTCTGACATTAATTTGTTACACTGATGCATGCTGCATGGGAAAATGCAACAGTTGTTTTAAGACTTATTGGTTTGATTATTTTTACGTGTTGCGCATAACCTTGTGTGCTGTCATTACCTTTGCGTGTTAGAGTTCATTATGCAATGAGTGACAATAGGCACTTTTCCACCATCGGGCCGAACGGTTCTCATTGCGTAAACATTCCATTCCGTGGCGATCCAGGCCAGCTTGTTACGTGTGGCTGTGGTAGCAAGAACGATGAAGACGAAGATGACGATTAACAATACTTTACTTAGACACAGGAGTTTCCAAACAAGGTTACAACAGCATACACGTGTAGACAACAACGAGAACGAACAAGGAGTGAAGGAGAACTCAGGGTATATATACAGGTGACTAACAAAGGGAGCTAAACTAGGTGACAGGATAATTAACAAGACACAGGTGGATCAAATGAACTAATCAACAGAACGGGGAAAAACTAGGTCACAGGACACAGTACATGTAACATATCGCCCCCCCTCCGGGTAGACACGGCCTCGCGCCGTATGGAGTCCAACAGAGGAGGGGGGGCGGGGGCTCTGGAGGAGGGCGAAGGGCAAAGGAAAAAACAAACAAAAGTCCATAAACAAAAATAGTCCAAGGGGGAGTGGAGGGTGGGAGGAGCCAAGGGGAAGCCTGGAGCAGGAGAAGCCAGATGTTGGTCCAGAGACCAACCATGATGAGGCCCCAGGGTGGAGTCGAGGACAGGAAAAACCATCGTGGGAAGATGAGGCGCCACCCTGGGGACGACCGATGGAGAAGCCACCGATGATGGTGATCCAGGTGGAGTTGGAATCCGGGAACCTGAAGACGGAGGTGGTGCGACCGAGGACGAAGGAGGAGACGGGGGGGAAGGAGGAGCCAGGCGAAACCGTAGGTGCAGGCTGGACGACGTCTGACCAAGTCGGAGCCTGTGGGACGAGGGAGCCCGGTGGAGTCTTGAGGCTGAGGGTATCCGGTGGAGCCGAGGGAGGGAGGAGCCACGGCGAAGGCGAAGCGTCGACAGGCCGCGGTGGAGTGTTGGACTCGAAGGCTGGAGGCGGAGCCAGGAGAACCTCAGTCCACGGTGACACTGGTGGCCTGAAGCATCGAGTCGGATCCATGCATTTACGTGATGGAGTTGATGAGAGGCTGAAGGGTACCAGGGGAGGCAGAGATGATGAGTAGGTGGTTTGAGGAGGCGGGAGAGGGAGGTTGGGAGGGAACACAGGGCTGGACAGAACCAGCAGGGGCACGGACAGTTCTGAGCTGGACGGGACCAGCGGGGACACACACAGTTCTGAGCTGGACGGGACCAGCGGGGACACACACAGTTCTGAGCTGGACGGGACCAGCGGGGAGACAGACAGTTCTGAGCTGGACGGGACCAGCGGGGAAACAAGACACGGGAAATTTACCTCCTCAAACACATCCAATAAATCCAGAAAAGTTTCTGTAGACATGACGATGGCATCCACCGTGGTGATGTTGTGGTCGGGGCTCTCTTCCCAGCCTTCGAACTCCACTAACACTCCCTCTACAGCACACGATGTAGCGGACTCACGCACCTGGTCAGACACACCTAACGGTTCACACCCCGGGGCGACGACTCCTTCCGTCCTCTCTTCAGGTTCGGTCTCGTACGTCCCAGCAGGTTGATCTCCACGGTCTGCGGTGGGCTCTCGTTTCTCCATCGTGCACGTAGTCGATGGCGGATGGTTGGTCTCTGGATGTGGAGTGGTGCTGGTGTCGTCCTCAGCAGGGCCGATGGTGAACGGAGAGTTGTTGTTTACCAGCACCCACTCCACGTATGCAGCGAAATCCTCCGTTGGACCGCCCGCTGGAATGCGTGCCTTGGACCGCTCGCTCAGGCCGGTACGATAGTAAATACAGAGCGAGCGGTCCCGGAAGTGAGTCAGGCATGCAAGCTGGAGAAAGTCACTGGTGTGCTGTTCCAGCGAGCGGTCTCCCTGCTCCAGGCAGAGGAGATGGACTGCAGGTAGAGCCATGAGGGAAAAACAGAAATAAAAACTGAAGCAAAACGCCGCAAAAAAAATGTTTTGGTCCGTTCTCCTGTTACGTGTGGCTGTGGTAGCAAGAACAATGAAGACGAAGATGACGATTAACAATACTTTACTTAGACACAGGAGTTTCCAAACAAGGTTACAACAGCATACACGTGTAGACAACAACGAGAACGGACAAGGAGTGAAGGAGAACTCAGGGTATATATACAGGTGACTAACAAAGAGAGCTAAACTAGGTGGCAGGATAATTAACAAGACACAGGTGGATCAAATGAACTAATCAACAGAACGGGGAAAAACTAGGTCACAGGACACAGTACATGTAACACAGCTGATATGGTTACGGTTTAATGTTCCACTGTGGTGCTGATATCGGCTGCTCTTTGGAATGTAATAAAAAAGCGTCAGTCGATGCCTTGGTAATGCAAGGGTTACTGATGAAATGAGATGTAAATAATGGCCGCGTTATGGAGGATGATTGGATATTTCTTTTAATTTTATTATTAATCATTTTTATTATTATTAATAATAATTTATTATTAATTTACATCGCTCAAATAGAGTGCTTAGCCAGCTAGAGAGAAACTGGCAGCCAGGCAACAGATCAGTGACCAATCCTGTATGCCAACGTTAGTTCACGCATTCTACCAGCATGATTCTACCAGCATGAGAATTCCAGGCCAAGAACGGTTTGTAATTGTGCCGTGCCGTGCAGGCTCCATTGGAAACACAATTAGATCCGTTCCTTACCATTCTAAGAACCGTTTGGCCCGATGGTGGAAATGTAAGCGGCAACCGAGGCTTCCTGTTTCCAGGACGTGCATCTCAATGCAATGAAATCCGGTGTGTGCTCAGGCTCACTAGATAGGCTACTCTCCATTCATTTTAACCAATAAAAAGTCATCAGAGAATCAAGAACCTCTATGACTGCAGACTTGTTCTCGTTGTTATAGTTCATTTGAGTCAGTTTCTGTGGTGTTATTTGCTCTTGCTCAGATACTGTGTGCGCACACTGAAACTTGTTCTGTGTGCAGTAAATCAAACATGCTTTTTCTCTAGAATTGTATTCTCTCCTGGATTTAATATTGTCAGAAGTTATCAACCATAAAACTTCCATGACTGACTGTTAAAATAAATTGTAAAGAAATTAAAGGTGCAGTATGTAAGATTTTTGCAGTAAAATATCCAAAAACCACTAGGCCAGTGTTATATATTTTGTTCACTTAAGTACTTATAATATCCCAAATGTTTCCAACTATTTGTTCACAAGTTCGCCTGCCCATTCAGTCTGAATGGTTACTGGTAAAACAAACTTTGCTTGCTGTCCTCGAAGAAGGCCCGAGGCTCGGCTTGAGCTTCGAGTTAAACCCCTTATAACAGTACTGCATTGTGGGAGAATAAGAGAAATAGAGGAGGAGATGGGGAGGAGGAGGGAATTGTCGCTGGGATGATGCAGTGACTGCTGCTTATATACGCTCGTAATAATGATTGACAGGACTGAATGTTTAGGCTCCTCCCGAACCTATGTTTGGAACTACATTAAATCGTGAGAAAATTGCAGTTTTAACCAAGGCTCCAGGGCGTGTGAGGAGTCGCCTGTCAGTTGGGTAAATTTTTGGACAAGCTACTTGGCCGCCAGGTGTCAAGCATCGGTTTGGTGTGTCAGGGCAACGTTGGACACAGACGTTGCCAACGTGAGCCAACCCTGCAGTCTGCTTTCGTCGCCACTAGTTCGTCGGCGTCTGCTTGGTGTGTTTCTGCCTTTAGAGGTCTGCTCGAGTGCACCTTCAGAGAACATTCAACCTTTTTGATCGGATTTTGAAGGAGAGACGTTCTGAAACAGTCGTCAGTCAGCTTCATTCTGTTCTTGCGTGGATGTTAAAAAAGATTTCATATTTGCAGTATAGCTAGTAAGCCAACAGTTTTCATTTATATGTATTTTTGGCTTAGCCAAAAATAGTTTTGAGGGACATGTTGTAGGCTATTTAATTTAGCCTATTTTTCTCTGTGATATTTAGCCTGACATTTTTATGGTGTTGACAGCATCATAAGACAAATAAAACAAAACAAATAAAACAAAACATCAAACAAATAAAAATCTTGTATATGCTATGCAACATTTTATATAAGTTATACCCAATCACTCTCTTTCTTTAGGGGAAGTTTAATGCGAGATTCTGGAAACAATCTAAATTTAGCCGGACCCATCGAGTCAGGAAGAAAATCACTAGCGAGAATGATGATGGAGAACAGATCATTCAGAAGAAATGTGATGCAAAACAATGGATAATCTATCAATATTTCATGGATTTAATGCTTTTGTGGACAAAAAGTACTTTTTTTTTTTTTTTTTTTTTTTTGCAATAGACTCTCACAGACATTTTACCCAAGTGCCATGGATTGGATTGATCTCACGGTCGCTATTTCATTATAAAGGTATGAAGTCCCGTTTGATTTTTCATGTTGTTATATTTGCACACACCACACATATTAATTACTGGTGTTGGAGCATCAATAAAAAAAAACACAGTAGATTGACAGGAAAATTGACGTGAAAACAGTTTAACGTGGCTTAATGTACTGAGACAGTGATATTAAATGACCAAACTCCGTAAACATCATACTAATAAACAATACTATGTACAGCAAAGCAGATGAGCCCAGAATATGCACGCACTTCGTTAAATTACACCTTGTGTTTTTCTCCTACAGAAAACTGTTAAAAAGAAAATGCTTAATGTCGCTTAATGTAGCCAACTATGTGATATTAAAAGATCAAATGGACCCACTTTATATTAAGTGGCCTTACTATGTAATTACATTTAAATTAATAATTTGATACAGTGCGCTTATTGTGTACATACAGGTTTTTACATTGTACTTATATTTTTAAAACACCTGTATGTAATTACATCTGTAATTAAAGTAATTACATTTTTAATTACACTGTTGACCCATCCCTTACACCTTACCCCTACCCTTAAACCTACCCATACCACCAAAGCTTTCCCTAACCTTATGTTGTGAATGGAGACTCAGGCAGGGGATCCAAGTGCAGCGTTTTATTCAATGTAAGCGTGGTCGTACAGGCAGGGTAAATCAGGAGCAAACAGGAACAGCAGAGGGTAGACAGAATCGTAATCCAGGTACAGGCAGAGGTCAGGACTGGCAGATATCACTCACAGGTCGGTATACAAAGCAAGGGTCAGGACAGTGTAACCAAGGTTACCAGAGTAATATAGAAATAAAGTTATTAATATATAGACATACTAATATATAAACAAAACTATTGAGAACTACTTAAAAATGAGTGCTATTATAAAAGAAAATATTAATTTTATATAAACATATATTTTACTTGGTTATTAATGTGACCAATAGAGAGTAGTTTTTAATACAACGTGAGCCAATGAGAGCGCAGAATGTGGCGCAGCCGAGGAATTAGTTTCCGGATTTTGCACGAGGTTTTCTCGTGGAGTCAGAGGCAGCTCTCTCTATCGTGCATAGGTGCTGATGAGCGCGGTGTTTGCTGACGCTCCGCGGAACAGAAACATAGAAATAATCTTCTGGATGTGTTTTATCGATGGATTGATGTAAGTGAAGTGACGCATTTTATTTTCCATTGGTTGTGAATGACGTTGATATTGTAATGTGAGTGAAATGGACATTCAATTTGTAAAATATAAAAGTTAATGGTGATATGCATATATTTTACTAGCGACAGAGTGTTGCTAAAGTGTTTACGAAGTGTATTTTTTTATTAAAAAGGTTAAAGAAAAGGGTTTAAATCGGACGCGTTCTAACCGCTCCATTCTGGAATTTTCTGTGAGTTTAAAGATCTCCTTGGTAAGTCACTTTGCCTTGTTATTCATCACAGTTGAATTATTATTATTGTTTAAGTGGAAAAAGCAAGAGAAATTGAATTTGTGACTGATTTATATATGAAAAAAATGTGTAATGCTGTTTTTAGTACATAAGAGCTAACGGTGTGCTCAAGTATGTGACGAAAAGTTGTCAGTCATATAATAATTAGTGCGCTATGTTGGAAAAATAGTCACAGACGTTGCATATATGAAGAAAATATTCTTTATTTGAAAAGATACATGTACATATTTTCAGAATACTCAAGTTCTGTGTAATTTGAATGATGTATAGTGATTGATAACTTTATTGTATGTTGTTACAATGAAGATATTCATGATATTTTCATGACCTTGTTTGTTCAAGGTCAGGTTTTTTTGTTTTGTTTGGTTTTGTTCTGTTTTCCCTGTTCTGCCCTTGTCCAAATTGGATTGCTGTCCTGTCCGATGTGACGAGATGTACCGATGCCTATATTCTGGATTTGTCCCGGCCTTCCAGTGGTTTTGAGGAAGGTTTGGACTGGCGAGCCTCCCTTGAGTTGTTCTTGGATTTTCTGTGGAAACAAAAGATTTTCTGAACTCTGCGAATGGTAGGAAATCGAATAACTCTTCTTTTTTTTGTGTGTTTTGGATGGAGATGTTCCTCATGGACAAAGAAAAGACATTTGTACTTCTATGGACCATTTGAAGAACTGTTTTTCTTGAAAGACTGAGAAATTGAAGGTTTTGAGATCAAAGGACATTATTTTATTTCATTGAGAAGTGTCAATTTTCTGGGTTGACAAGTGATGTATTGTTTGGGTTTTGATACTTGAACACTAATTTTTGGGTGAATTGAACACTGAGTTAAAGTGAACAAAGTACTTACCTTGTTGACAATCAAGGGAAAAGTTTCACGAAACCTGTGAAAACAAAAGATTGATAGGAAAATTCAGAAACAATATTTTCAATTGTAAAAATATATATATATTTTTTTTTATTTCACATTGATTCAACTTACCTTTTGAATGCAGTCAAACAAATACACATTGTGTGTTCAACCGAATTATTCTTCAAGTCTGTTCACTGTTGGTGTTGCATCTTTCTCAGTAGCGAATCTGTCCTTCTGAGACGCTGGTCCATAGATTGGCATATAACAAGTTAATTATTTATTAAATCTACAAGTTATTAGCCAGATAGAAAGCGTTACAAAAACTTGGCGAGAGCCAGCCAGGAGATTGATTGCCTAACAACAACAGTGACCTCTCAGTACGACAAAAAGATAATTCTTTCTGTAAAACAAGCTATCTCAGTTTTATCAGTATGGATATAGTGGAACGAGAAAACGTGAATGTTTCCAATGCTGTCATAGTTGGTGGCATAACATTGAGTGAATCTGACCAAAACTTAGAAGCATGGCTTGTACGGTATGGCAGCATTAGTCGTAATCTGCTTATTGATGACCCAACATCTGAATTTCATCGGCAGGCTATAATAGAGTTTGCACATAGCTCTGCAATGAAAAACCTGAACCCTCTGTTGCCTTTAAGTATTGTTAGCACTTCGGATGCAGATGTCATATTCACTGTGCGTGCCCTAAGCAGTGTATACTCACCTGTAGTTAAAGATGACGCTACTAAGGGCTATTTAGCAGAATTGAAAGCCATTGCTAATGCTACTGGCAAATCTTTTGAAGAAGTGCTTCAAGAGGAGTTAGTAAAAATGAGGTCAGTTGGCCCTCCCACCGAACATTTGCCCACCTGTAATGTAGCAGACTCCCAAACTCGGGGACTCAGTACTGCCAGTTCAGTCAATAACCGTGGGTCACCCACCACATCACAGAGAATGGGAGAAAGTAGTGACTACTATTCCACGCCCACCCAATGAACCCGACTTTGAAACATGGCGAGCAAGTGTACAATTCCTACTGGATGATCCATCGGTTTCAGACTTGTCTCGTACAAGAAGAATTCTAGACAGCTTGCTTCCACCTGCTGCTGACGTAATCAAACACATTAGCCCACAATCATCGCCCTCAGTATATTTAGAGTTGCTAGAGTCAGTGTATGCATCAGTGGAGGATGGGGAAGAACTGCTGGCAAAGTTCATGACGATGTTGCAGAATCAGGGAGAAAAGCCTTCCAGCTACCTGCATCGATTACAAGTGATGTTAAGTGCAGCGGTGAGGAGAGGTGGCATTGCAGAGAGGGAGCGTGATCGCAGTTTGTTGAATCAATTCTGTCGTGGGTGCTGGGATAATGGCTTAATTGTCAGTCTTCAGCTGGAAAGGAGAAAGAATAACCCACCTTCCTTCGCTGAACTTGTGGTGTCTGTCAGAGCGGAAGAAGACCGGCAAGCTTCAAAGGAGGATCGGATGAGGAGTCATTTTGGGATGACTAAACAAAGTCTAGCCACTTCCAAGTCACGAGCTGCAGCTCATCAGTTGTCTGCTCACTCACAAGAGGTAGTCAGCGGAGCAGCCCCTGAAACAGACTCCATGAGAAAACAAATATCAGAAATTCATGCTCGACTTGCCTCCATGCAATCATTGACTCACCAGAAGTGCCAGCCTGCTTGTTCCAAAGTAGTGGATGTGACTTCGCTGAAAAAAGAACTGACTGAACTACGAGCCCAGGTTCAAGCTGCAGTTTCCCAAAAGGTCCAGAACAGAAGCTCAGAAGTTGAGGAAATTGCTGAATTAACAAGACAGCTTGCAGAGTTAAAAGCTCAATTAACCGTCTCAGATTCACAGAAACGTCAGCCAGAAAGAACATCCGGGTTCAGGAGCCCTTCTGCTATGTCACAGCCCAAGCAGACAAGACGTGAAGAGAGTAAATCAGTCAGTATGGATGGATTGACCTCAGCCCGACCGCGTCCAGGATACTGCTTTCGCTGCGGGGAAGATGGTCATATCGCCGTAAATTGTGAAAATGATCCAAATTCTGCCAAAGTAGAAAGCAAACGTCGTCAGCTGAGGGAGAAACAGGCCCACTGGGACCTGAATAACAAAGTTGCATCCTCACGGTTAAACTCCAATCAGTCTCTGTAGCAGGGCGTACAGAAACTGAGGAAAGACCCACATGCCCTAATAAACCTAGAAGAGTATTCAACAAGTGTTGTGAAGAAGTAATGCAGAGAAAATTACCAAGAGGATTGGTTGGAATGAAGTGTACTGCCCAGTTGCTTGTTGAAGGAACTCCAGTGAATTGTTTGCTAGATACAGGTTCCCAAGTAACCACCATTCCACTTTCCTTTTACCACGATCATCTATCTAATCACCCGTTGAAGCCACTTGAGTCTTTACTGGAAGTGGAGGGAGCAAATGGGCAATCGGTTCCCTACTTAGGCTATGTAGAGCTCACTCTGATATTTCCTAAGGAGTTCCTGGGAGTAAAAGCAGAAGTTACAACATTAGCTCTAGTGGTCCCTGATTTGATGAACGTGCCCCAAGTCCTTGTGGGAACCAATTCCCTGGATGCTCTTTATGCGAACCATGCTCAAGAAAGCTCAGGAAGCCTCAATCCAGCTTTTAATGGATATCGAGCAGTACTCAAAATTCTGGATGTCAGACATAAGCAAATGAGCACTGAAGTTCTGGGATGTGTGACATTGGGAGGAACTACTCCTAAAACTGTGTCAGCAGGGAGTGTAGCTGTTCTTGATGGAGTTGTGCATATAAGTCGCTGTTCTCCAGAAGGCCTGATAACTTTAGGGCAGCCAGAAATGTCTTCTATGCCAGGTGGATTATTAGTGGCTAGCGGATTATATACTTTGCCTGCTAAACGCTCCAATAGTATACCTGTAGTGGTGAGAAACGACACCCAGACTGACATTGCTGTTCCACCAAAAGCTGTGATAGCTGAAATGTATGCTGTTCAGCGTGTGATTGAGACACAGCCAAGACATGATGCTCCTTATACTCAACTGAACTCTGGCAGCTCACAGATAAAATTTGATTTTGGTGATTCCCCTGTACCAGCAGAGTGGAGGACCCGAATATCAGCTCTACTGAACACGATGCCTGAGGTTTTTGCCTTACATGACATGGATTTTGGGCATACAGATAAAGTGAGACATCACATCAAACTTAGTGATGAAACTCCCTTCAAACATCGAGCTAGGCCCATTCACCCACAGGATGTCGATGCTGTTCGCAAACACCTGCAAGACTTGTTGGCTGCTGGAATTATCAGGGAATCTGAGTCTCCCTTTGCCTCTCCTATAGTGGTGGTGAGGAAGAAGGATAATTCCGTACGCCTATGTATCGACTTTAGAAAACTTAACTCCCAAACTATAAAGGACGCCTATGCGCTTCCCAACTTGGAAGAGGTGTTTTCCGTATTAAACGGCTCGAAGTGGTTCTCCGTTCTGGATTTGAAGTCGGGGTACTATCAAATCGAAATGGAGGAAGCGGATAAACACAAGACAGCCTTCGTGTGCCCACAAGGATTTTGGGAGTTCAATAGGATGCCGCAGGGAATCACAAATGCTCCCAGTACCTTCCAAAGGCTCATGGAGCGCTGTATGGGTCATCTGAACCGGAAAGAGGTGCTAGTTTTCATAGACGACCTTATAGTTTTTTCGGAGACACTTGAAGAACATGAACGTCGACTATTGCAGGTACTTACCCGTCTGAAGGAATATGGCTTGAAACTCTCGCCTGAGAAATGTAAATTTTTTCAGACCTCAGTGCGATATTTGGGACATATTGTCTCTCAACGAGGTGTAGAAACGGACCCAGCGAAAATCGAGGCCATTAAAACCTGGCCAAGGCCCCAGACTCTCAAAGAGCTGAAATCATTCTTGGGATTTGCCGGGTATTATAGGAGGTTCGTTCAGGACTTTTCTAAAATAGTCAAGCCACTCAACAACCTCACTGCTGGATATCCCCCAATTCGAAAAGGGAGGAAGTGTAAAGACGTTAATCGTCATTACTATGACCCGAAAGAAAAGCTGGGAGACAGATGGGATGCTTCTTGTCAGGAAGCATTTGAGAAAATTGTGGAGAAATTAACAACTGCACCGGTTTTGGGATACGCTGACCCTAGATTGCCATACGTATTGCACACTGACGCCAGCACCATAGGCCTAGGTGCTGCATTATATCAAGAACAGGAAGGCCAGTTGAGGGTCCTTGCTTATGCTAGTCGAGGACTAACTAAGAGCGAAGCCAGATATCCCGCTCATAAACTTGAGTTTCTGGCCCTCAAGTGGGCAGTTACCTCAAAGTTCAGTGACTATTTGTACGGGGCTGAATTTACTGTGGTCACCGACAGTAACCCCTTAACTTACATCTTGACTTCTGCCAAATTGGACTCCACCAGTTATAGATGGCTGTCTGGGTTATCAGCGTATAATTTCAAAATCCAATATAGAGCAGGAGCCCAAAACCAGGATGCTGATGGGTTGTCCAGACGTCCAAACGGTCAGCTGTTGAATGATCTGGAGTCTCAAAAAGAACAGGAGAGGATTAAACAATTCACTCTGAATCATCTAGCTGAAACCAATGAAGATCTGTCGGTGATACTACCAGAAGCAGTGAAGGCTGTGTGTGAGAAGCATCAAGTGAGCCAGTCAAAGGATGGACGCCTTGTTTTGATCACATTAGCAGAGTCCATGATGATGGATGCGAGTGCATTACCCCAAGGATTCCAGGAAGAATATGATCATGGCTTACCTGTGATCCCTCACCTCTCTGAGGAAAATTTAGCAGCCCAACAACGAGCAGATCCAGAGTTGAAGGAGCTCCTGGAGTACCTAGAGTCTGGTGAAAAACCCCTTGGTAGAACATACCAGTCACCTACCATGGCTATGTGGATGAGAGAGTGGAATAAGCTCGAAATCAAGAATGGAGTGTTGTATAGGAAAAGAATGGATCAAGGTAGAGTGTTGAGCCAGCTAGTGTTACCCAGGGATCTACGACAGATGGTACTCACCAGTCTTCATGATGACATGGGTCATTTAGGGCTGGAGCGGACTCTTGATCTCCTCCGTTCCAGGTTCTATTGGCCTAAAATGGCTGATGCTGTAGAGAAAAAGATCAAAACCTGTCAGCGTTGTATTCGGAGGAAGGCTCCACCACAGAGAGCAGCTCCTTTAGTGAACATACAGACCAGCAGGCCCTTGGAGCTGGTCTGTATGGACTTCCTGTCCGTAGAGCCAGACAGTAGCAACGCAAAGGATATATTGGTCATCACAGACCATTTTACAAAATATGCCATTGCGATACCTACCAAAGATCAAAAGGCTCGGACTGTGGCCAGATGTCTTTGGGATCATTTCTTACTGCACTATGGCTTCCCAGAAAAATTGCATAGTGATCAGGGCCCAGATTTCGAATCCCGAACTATTCAAGAGCTGTGCAAAGTTGCGGGTATCCGTAAGGTGAGGACGACTCCCTATCACCCAAGAGGGAACCCAGTGGAGCGGTTCAACAGGACCCTTCTGCAAATGTTAGGAACCCTGGAAAACGACAAAAAGGCCCACTGGAAGGAATTTGTTAAACCGCTTGTGCACGCATACAACTGCACCAAGAACGATGTAACAGGGTACTCGCCTTACGAAATGATGTTCGGACGCCAGCCTCGATTGCCCGTGGATCTTGCTTTCGGACTCCAAGTCAATGACTCCTCCCAGTCTCACTCACAGTATGTGAAATCTCTTAAGGACCGGTTAGAAGAGAGTTACCAGCTCGCAACTCGCAATGCTATGAAAGTAGCGGGAAGAAACAAGAGGAGGTTCGATCGAAATGTAGTTGCTTCCATTCTGGATATAGGTGACCGAGTCCTAGTAAGGAATGTCCGGCTAAGAGGAAAACACAAAATAGCGGATAGATGGGAACCTGACGTCTATATTGTGTTAAAGAAAAGCAGTGGTATTCCCGTGTATACAGTTCGGCCAGAAGGGAAGGAAAGTCCAGTGCGTACTTTGCATCGCGATTTACTTCTGCCCTGTGGGTATTTGCCCAACACTGAGTTCGAAGAATCTGTCCAGCAAAAAGAACATCGTAGGCCTAGAACCAGAGCCCAATCCAGAATCAAGGATGCTACCGAAGCAGAAACTGAGCATAGTTATTCTGAATCTGAGAGTGAATCTATTCACCTTGATGTACCTGGAGAATCTTTGGAGTTCACTACTAGAGTTATTCCAGAAGAAAGACCAACTCATGAGTCAGAGAGTTCATCGGTTACCAGAAACTTACCTGTAGTTGATTCCGTAAGTCCACAATCCACTGTCCTGGATCAGTCAAGACATGATTCACCTGTTGAACAAAACCCGATTAGTGATGGAGTTGAGAGGAACTCACCTGTGATGCACCATGCAGAGCCAGACGCCTCTGGAGGTGAACCTGAAAGAAGTAGAGAAGAGGGATTAGCAAAAGTAATCTCAGAAAACGAATGTGATGAATCAAGTGAGCTATCAGATGAGTCATATGATGTGGTCAATGAAACTGGACCAGATGCCCATGAAAATAATGTTACTCCTTATCCTGACTCACCCCCTGTCAGACATCTTCCAGGCATTTCAGCTGTGCCCAAGAATGCAGGAGATATGGCTCCAAGACGTTCAAAAAGGCAGAGTAGACCACCAGACAAGTTGCAGTATGCACGGCTGGGAAATCCCTTGATTTCAGTCATTCAATCTTTATTGCAAGGATTGAGTTCTGCACTTTCTGAATCAGTGGAGGAATCTGATTATATAAGTCATGATGCTGGACTCAATGCAGTCTCACCTGTGTGACTTAACGACTCCCAAGCACAGGGACGTGCTATGATTCAGGAGGGGGAAGTGTAACCAAGGTTACCAGAGTAATATAGAAATAAAGTTATTAATATATAGACATACTAATATATAAACAAAACTATTGAGAACTACTTAAAAATGAGTGCTATTATAAAAGAAAATATTAATTTTATATAAACATATATTTTACTTGGTTATTAATGTGACCAATAGAGAGTAGTTTTTAATACAACGTGAGCCAATGAGAGCGCAGAATGTGGCGCAGCCGAGGAATTAGTTTCCGGATTTTGCACGAGGTTTTCTCGTGGAGTCAGAGGCAGCTCTCTCTATCGTGCATAGGTGCTGATGAGCGCGGTGTTTGCTGACGCTCCGCGGAACAGAAACATAGAAATAATCTTCTGGATGTGTTTTATCGATGGATTGATGTAAGTGAAGTGACGCATTTTATTTTCCATTGGTTGTGAATGACGTTGATATTGTAATGTGAGTGAAATGGACATTCAATTTGTAAAATATAAAAGTTAATGGTGATATGCATATATTTTACTAGCGACAGAGTGTTGCTAAAGTGTTTACGAAGTGTATTTTTTTATTAAAAAGGTTAAAGAAAAGGGTTTAAATCGGACGCGTTCTAACCGCTCCATTCTGGAATTTTCTGTGAGTTTAAAGATCTCCTTGGTAAGTCACTTTGCCTTGTTATTCATCACAGTTGAATTATTATTATTGTTTAAGTGGAAAAAGCAAGAGAAATTGAATTTGTGACTGATTTATATATGAAAAAAATGTGTAATGCTGTTTTTAGTACATAAGAGCTAACGGTGTGCTCAAGTATGTGACGAAAAGTTGTCAGTCATATAATAATTAGTGCGCTATGTTGGAAAAATAGTCACAGACGTTGCATATATGAAGAAAATATTCTTTATTTGAAAAGATACATGTACATATTTTCAGAATACTCAAGTTCTGTGTAATTTGAATGATGTATAGTGATTGATAACTTTATTGTATGTTGTTACAATGAAGATATTCATGATATTTTCATGACCTTGTTTGTTCAAGGTCAGGTTTTTTTGTTTTGTTTGGTTTTGTTCTGTTTTCCCTGTTCTGCCCTTGTCCAAATTGGATTGCTGTCCTGTCCGATGTGACGAGATGTACCGATGCCTATATTCTGGATTTGTCCCGGCCTTCCAGTGGTTTTGAGGAAGGTTTGGACTGGCGAGCCTCCCTTGAGTTGTTCTTGGATTTTCTGTGGAAACAAAAGATTTTCTGAACTCTGCGAATGGTAGGAAATCGAATAACTCTTCTTTTTTTGTGTGTTTTGGATGGAGATGTTCCTCATGGACAAAGAAAAGACATTTGTACTTCTATGGACCATTTGAAGAACTGTTTTTCTTGAAAGACTGAGAAATTGAAGGTTTTGAGATCAAAGGACATTATTTTATTTCATTGAGAAGTGTCAATTTTCTGGGTTGACAAGTGATGTATTGTTTGGGTTTTGATACTTGAACACTAATTTTTGGGTGAATTGAACACTGAGTTAAAGTGAACAAAGTACTTACCTTGTTGACAATCAAGGGAAAAGTTTCACGAAACCTGTGAAAACAAAAGATTGATAGGAAAATTCAGAAACAATATTTTCAATTGTGAAAATATATATATATTTTTTTTTATTTCACATTGATTCAACTTACCTTTTGAATGCAGTCAAACAAATACACATTGTGTGTTCAACCGAATTATTCTTCAAGTCTGTTCACTGTTGGTGTTGCATCTTTCTCAGTAGCGAATCTGTCCTTCTGAGACGCTGGTCCATAGATTGGCATATAACAAGTTAATTATTTATTAAATCTACAAGTTATTAGCCAGATAGAAAGCGTTACAACAGGCAGCAACGGGTCATTAAACAGGGAACAAGCAGGAACGGTAACAGCAAATCAGGCAGACAGAAAACACAGGGAACGCTCGGAATTGCAACAACAGTTAACAATACTTCGCGGTGAGGTGGTGTGAGTGGAAGTCCTTTATAGTCCTGATAATGAGCAGCAGCTGGGTGTGGTGATCAGTGTGGTGTGCTAGGGTGGATGTGGCAACAGGTGATTGGTGCGATGTGAACATGTGACTGACATGGAGGATTGTGGGAAGTGTAGTCCGGGAACTGACAGGAGCAGACGGTGATCGTGACATAATGCCCCCCTCCCGGAAGGCGCGTCCTCGCGGCGTAAACGGAACAGCTAGGGAGGGGGGGTGGGTGCATTGGAGATCTAATGGTAGCCGGGAACGGATCTCCAATGCAGGTTCCAGGGACTCAGGCAGCCACGGTGGGTCAGGTGGCTCGGGCGGCCACGGCAGGTCAGGTGGCCTGGGCGGCCACGGCAGGTCAGGCGGCTCGGGCGGCCACGGCAGGTCAGGCGGCTTGGGCGGCCACGGCAGGTCAGGCGGCTTGGGCGGCCACGGCAGGTCAGGCGGCTTGGGCGGCCACGGCAGGTCAGGCGGCTTGGGCGGCCACGGCAGGTCAGGCGGTTTGGACGGCCACTGCGGAACAGAGTCCATAGTTGACCCCAGCGGGTCAGAGTCCATCAGTGGCCATAATAAATTGCAGTCCAAAGGTGGCCATAACAATTCAAAGGCCCATGCCAGCAGTGGTCGGGCAAGGTCCCCACCCACAAGCTCCCCACCCTCAGGTATACTGCCCCCCCCCAAAAAGTTCTTGGGGATTTCAACAGGGTATGTTGCGGGCTCGTGGGCAAGGAGATCGGGTGGTGCCGGCAGGGCAGGGAGCACAGGTGGCGCCGGCAGGGCGAGGAGCTCAGGTGGCGCCGGCAGGGCGAGGCGCTCAGGTGGCGCCGGCAGGGCGAGGAGCTCAGGTGGCGCCGGCAGGGCGAGGAGCACAGGTGGCGCCGGCAGGGCGAGGAGCACAGGTGGCGCCGGCAGGGCGAGGCGCTTAGGCGGTGCTGGTAGAGCATGACACTTAGGCGGGGCAGGAGAGATCTCTGGAGTGGTCTCCAGGCCCACAGCGGCCTCTTGAAGGGCGTCTGCGTCTTGAGGAGAGGAGGACGCCTTCTTCCTCCTCCTCCTCCTCCTCCTCCGAGAGTGCGGCGATGGTTCACCGACTGGAGCGGGTTCTGAAGCAAACTCACTGGCTGAAGCGGGTTCTGGAGCAGACTCAATGGCTGGAACGCCCCCTACCTCCGTGAGCACCGAAGGGGCGGCCATCTTGCCGGGGAACTTGCGTGCAAAGCGTCCGACGAACTTGAGTACGAAGCGGCCACCGGGCTTGAGAGCGAAGCGGCCACTGGGCTTGAGAGCGTAGAGGTCGGTGGGCTTGAGAGCGAAGCGGCCACCGGGCTTGAGTGCGAAGCGACCGCCGGGCTTGAGTGCGAAGCGACCGCCGGGCTTGAGAGCGAAGCGGCCGGCTGACTTGAGTGCGAAGCGGCCGGCTGACTTGAGATCGAAGCGGCCTGCGGAGGCTTGGGGATGCCAGCTGCTCGGACTGAAATCAGCGGTGGATCGGTCACACTGGAACGCAACCCTCTCCGCTCCCGGACTGATCTAGAGACGTGACGTGACTCTGGGCGGTCAGCTGAGACGTGACGTGACTCTGGGCGATCAGCGGAGACGTGACGTGACTCTGGGCGATCAGCGGAGACGTGACGTGACTCTGGGCGATCAGCGGAGACATGATGGGGCGTTGCCGCATCCGCCATTTCATGTGCGCAGTCTGTAGCGACCGCATTATGTGATTCAGCGTGGTGTCGCGTTCCTCCGCAAACCCCCCACAGTAAAAGTAGAACCAGCTGTGAGCAGGGCAAAGTCCAAGAACTCCACGAACGACCCTCGTGGACCATTGGTAAGCACATAGTCCTTAAGTGGTTCGTTTAATCCATAGATAAAAAAGTCAATGAGGGCATAGTCTGGCAGATCAGATAGGTGGGCTATATCCAGAAACTTTTGAATATGTGCCTCCAGGGTACAGTTACCTTGACGAAGGCTAACAAGACATATGGCTGGGTCCATGCTGAGGCTGGACACACTCGTAGAAGCTGCTGGATCGTAGTTGGCGAAGTATTCTGTTGTGAATGGAGACTCAGGCAGGGGATCCAAGTGCAGCGTTTTATTCAATGTAAGCGTGGTCGTACAGGCAGGGTAAATCAGGAGCAAACAGGAACAGCAGAGGGTAGACAGAATCGTAATCCAGGTACAGGCAGAGGTCGGGACTGGCAGATATCACTCACAGGTCGGTATACAAAGCAAGGGTCAGGACAGGCAGCAACGGGTCATTAAACAGGGAACAAGCAGGAACGGTAACAGCAAATCAGGCAGACAGAAAACACAGGGAACGCTCGGAATTGCAACAACAGTTAACAATACTTCGCAGTGAGGTGGTGTGAGTGGAAGTCCTTTATAGTCCTGATAATGAGCAGCAGCTGGGTGTGGTGATCAGTGTGGTGTGCTAGGGTGGATGTGGCAACAGGTGATTGGTGCGATGTGAACATGTGACTGACATGGAGGATTGTGGGAAGTGTAGTCCGGGAACTGACAGGAGCAGACGGTGATCGTGACACCTTACCTGTACCCCAACTCAATAGCAGCAAAAGTGTTTTGCAATACAATATGATCCCAATAAGTACATTGTATACTTATTTTTTGATGTAAGTACATAGTAGTTAAGGCCACTTAATATAAAGTGGGACCGATCAAATTCTGCACAAACCATTTTTTCTGTATAGTATGCTTTATTAGTATAGTGTTTACTGAGTTTGTTCTGTTAATTTCACTGTCTTTGTACATTAAGCCACGTTAAACGGTTTCTTTATGGGAGGAAAACACTTAACATGTAATTAAACGTGTTGCATTCATATTCAGGGCTTATCTGTTTTTATGTACGTTGTATGCTTTATTAGTATGGTGTGTATTAAGTTTGGTTTGTTAATAACACTTAGTAAATTAAGCCACATTAAGCATTTTCAAAGCAGAATGTCCCAGCAACGGTCTGATCATCACCTAGGACTATATCAGCATGAGAGTAATGAAAATGACTCAGGGAATTTATGACTGAATAATCTATATTTTTTAGAATAGAGATCACGGTTCTCCCATGATTCGGAAAGCAAAACATTACACAATCAAACAAAATAATAGGATATGTAGGGCTAAATTACTTGAGGTTCTGACAAAATGTTTTATTTATGTTCAGAATTAGTCTTTATAATTACCTAAAATGTTATAGATGAGTATTACATTTTTTAAATTATTTTAAAGAATTCATCATGTAAAAATAATTTGAAATTAATTAATGAAATAGCTACATTTTAACAGCAGTCACTGGTCGCCTCCTACTGGCATAATAACATATTCAATTAATGTTTATTAGTTTTAGAGGTTGTCTACTCATTTTGATCACTGCTACCAGCTTGTAAACTTTTATCCAAATACTTTCCCATAAAAATACACATGATTTTTTTTTTTTGGCGCACCAAAAATATTCTCGTCACTTTATAACATTAATATTGAACTGTACTCACATGAACTGATTTAAATATGTTTTAGTGCATTAATGGATCTTGAGAGAGGAAATGTCATTGCTCCCTATGTAGGCCTCACGGAGCCATCGGATTTCAACTAAAATATCTTAATTTGTGTTTCGAAGATTAACGAAGGTCTTACGGGTGTGGAACGGCATGAGGGTGAGTAATAAATGACAGAATTTTCATTTTTGGGTGAACTAACCCTTTAATTATCAACAGGGCTGGGAGGTAACGAAATACATGTAACGACCTTACGTATTTAAAATACAAAATTTGAGTAACTGTATTTCGCTACAGTTACATTTTAAATAGACCGTAATCAGATTACAGTTACATTCAAATAGTATTTTAGATTACCAAAGTGATTACTTTGAATTTTAATGTCATTTATTTCATTTAATAGGCTATTAACGTAAGCTGTTTGATGATTTGTAACCAACGAGCCAATGTTGATGATTCTCCGACTCTGTTTAAAAAAAAAAAAAAAACGCGCGCAGTCTGTTCAGATATTGGCAACCTGCAGAGTCATCAGACATGAGATCGCACGCAAAAAATGGACGGGAAAACAGGGCATAACGCATTTCTCTAGTAGAAATTCAAAGACAGTTTTACTTATAAACATGAAAAAGGAAGTACAGTAACATCATAGTGCAATGCAAGCTATGTCTATCTGCAACAAAACGTCTATCGGCTTCAAAGGATTCAACATCTAATCTGAAAAAGCATCTTGAGGTAGGCCTATAAGCTGTTCTTGGTCTTTGAAAATGTTATTTTCCTTATTTACTCCTTATTTTCATATTTACTCGTACGTTAAGCTTTATATGGTTATCATTAGCCTACGTTTAATATTTATAAGAATTTATTAGGTCTTAAAATAACACAAAATCCTCATAGAATTAACATCCACTTAATCATGCATTAAATAATGTTTTATAAAGCCAATTTCTTGGTGTACTTTACAGAGAAACTTTAAATCTGAATAATTCACTCCAAATGTTTAGGTATATGGCACGTACAAGAGTTAATGATCAAAAATAGAGATGCAGTAGTCCACTGGTCACAAATTCAAAGGTTTTTTAGTTTTATTTTGGTCTATATTTATTCCGGGCTTGCAAACAAACTGCTCTGTAATAATTTCCCAAAATTTCAGGAAATATTTACTAAGCCTGTCAACAGGACGTTAACACAGGCACACGCTGATTACGGACACAAAGAGGAGAACAGACGCGCCAGCAGAGAAAATACTGCACCATGCACAAGCACACTGTTCACGAAATATAGGAAGAATAATATAAATATTAAATTGGGGTTGATATAAATGTATCTCTGAAGGGAACTGTCTTCAGACAAGTTTTGATGGCTTTTCCTCTTATCTCCAGCGCAGCACTGCTGTGTATATAATGTTAACCATGGAAACGCCATATCACTGCTGTTCCACAAGCGCCACCTACTGTCAGAGAGTGAATTTACATTTCATTCAGTCCGTCTGCTGATTGTGTTTTGTGCAGGTGTCTTATGTAGCATAATTTCACAAAGCTAAAGTCAGACCATGCTGTTTTTTCTGTTAATCTTAAAATTATACAATAATTTAAATGAAAAACAACTGATCATGCTCATGTTCATAACATCTTTGTTGGAACTGTGATAAAAATGCAGTGTTTGCCTATAATATCAAAGAGCTACACATATTTTTTGAACAAATAAACAACAAATAAATTTGCTTTAAAAAAATCTGCAACCAGTATCAGAATCGGCCAATTTGCTTCTATCGGCCATGAAAAATCAAAATAGGTGCATCACTTTTTTTTCCGCTGTTTGTTGTTTATATGGTTAATATTAATGCAGCTATCAGTGCACTAAGGTTAAATATTAGTATAAACATATTTGTACTAGGGATAGTTCACACAAAATGATCATATTTTTTCCCAAACCTGTAAAATGTGGTGGTGGAGAGATGCACAAAAATGTTGAGAAACCGTAGGTGTGTCAGCTTTAAATATACGCCTTCTCTTGAGATTATTGGGTAGATCATTTCATTTCATTTTCTTTATAAACATTCTAAATGTTACAAACAAACTTTGTTAATAAAACAATTTAAACCACTGTGTCAATTCGACTCTATACACCTATAAAACAACCTATATTATTAACAATATTTTATTGTTGTTGTTTAATATTTTGTTATCCCTCTGATGCACATCTTTACAAATATAATTTAGGAATGATATCAATAGTAATTATATGGATGTGATCTTAAAAGAAACAAATATTTTCATAATTTGTTTATCAAGATATTGAAATTCTTTACCAACACATAGGTTATGTCTAAAAAAAACTGTAAACTTAAAACAGAATATCAAGTTAATATGGTCCTTTGTGTTAAGTATTTCAAAGTATTCCAAAGTATTTAGATTAAGTTACTAAACTTGAGTAATGTAACGAAATACATTACTGATTACTTTTTAAAGCATGTATTTTGTAATCTGTAGTGAAATACATTCTAAAAGTAACCTTCCCAACCCTGATTATCAAGCCTTACCTGTAGAGAAGAGGCTGTTTGGGTGCTGCACATTTTCATGTTCTCAATTTCTTTTCTTCTGTCTTCTTCATAGTTCACTGGCTTTAGTCTCATTGTTTCATCTTGCTTCTGTTGTTCTATTAACTTAATTTTGTCTTCATAGATTTTACACTGTTGTTCTTTCTGTGATTTCTCATACTGGATTTCTTTTGTCAGTATCTTTTGTTGTTTGATCCAATCTAGTTTTTCTTCCTTCCACTTCCTCCTCTCATCTTGCATCTGTTTTAGCATTTCGTCATGACATTTTTGCATTTGCTCCTCTCTTTCATTTGTCCTTTTTCTGTATCGTTTTTCATTTTCAGTAAATTCATCCTCTCTTCTCCTCCTCTCTGTGTCATGATTTTGTCTTTCCTCCTCCATCATTAACTTCATCTTTTCTATTTCTGATTTATGTTTGACCTGAAGATAATCTTTCTCTCTTTCTAATCTTTCTTTCTCTCTTTTCATTTGATCTGTCTCTTCTTTAAATCTATTAAAAGATTCATCCAACACTTTTTGTTCTTTCTCCTTTCTTTTCTCAAATTCTTGTTCTCTTCTCAGTCTTTGTTCTTGTATCTTTGTCTCCCAGTTCCTTTGTTCTGTTTTGTATTGTTCTTCAATCTCTTGAAGTTCTTCTTCTCTTCTCAGTCTTTGTTGTTTTATTCTTTTCTCCCAGTTCTCTTGTTCTGATTTAATTTTGAATTTGTATTGATCTTCAATCTCTCGAAGTTCTTCTTCTTTTCTCAGTCTTTGCTCTTGTATCTTTGTCTCCCATTTCTCTTGTTCTGTTTTTAGTTTAGTTTTGTATTGTTCTTCAATCTCTCTTAGTTCTTCTTCCCTTCTCAGTTTTTGCTCTTGTATCCTTTTCTCCCAATTCTTTTGCTCTGTTTTGTATTGTTCTTCAATCTCTCGAAGTTCTTCTTCTCTTCTCACTCTTTGCTCTTGTATCTTTGAATCCCAGTTCTCTTGTTCTGTTTTTAGTTTAGTTTTGTATTGTTCTTCAATCTCTCGAAGATCTTCTTCTCTTCTCAGTCTTTGTTCTTGTTTCTTTGTCTCCCAGTTCATTTGCTCTGTTTTGTATTGTTCTTCAATCTCTCGAAGTTCTTCTTCTCTTCTCACTCTTTGCTCTTGTATCTTTGAATCCCAGTTCTCTTGTTCTGTTTTTAGTTTAGTTTTGTATTGTTCTTCAATCTCTCGAAGATCTTCTTCTCTTCTCAGTCTTTGTTCTTGTTTCTTTGTCTCCCAGTTCATTTGCTCTGTTTTGTATTGCTCTTCAATCTCTCTTAGTTCTTCTTCCCTTCTCAATTTTTGCTCTTGTATCCTTTTCTCCCAATTCTTTTGGTCTATTTTGTATTGTTCTTCAATCTCTCGAAGTTCTTCTTCTCTTCTCACTCTTTGCTCTTGTATCTTTGTATCCCAGTTCTCTTGTTCTGTTTTTAGTTTAGTTTTGTATTGTTCTTCAATCTCTCGAAGTTCTTCTTCTCTTCTCAGTCTTTGTTCTTGTTTCTTTGTCTTCCAGGTCATTTGCTCTGTTTTGTATTGTTCTTCAATCTCTCTTAGTTCTTCTTCCCTTTTCAATTTTTGCTCTTGTATCCTTTTCTCCCAATTCTTTTGGTCTGTTTTGTATTGTTCTTCAATCTCTTGAAGTTCTTCTTTTCTCAGTCTTTGCTCTTGTATCTTTGTCTCCCATTTCTCTTGTTCTGTTTTTAGTTTAGTTTTGTATTGTTCTTCAATCTCTCTTAGTTCTTCTTCCCTTCTCAGTTTTTGCTCTTGTATCCTTTTCTCCCAATTCTTTTGCTCTGTTTTGTATTGTTCTTCAATCTCTCGAAGTTCTTCTTCTCTTCTCACTCGTTGCTCTTGTATCTTTGAATCCCAGTTCTCTTGTTCTGTTTTTAGTTTAGTTTTGTATTGTTCTTCAATCTCTCGAAGATCTTCTTCTCTTCTCAGTCTTTGTTCTTGTTTCTTTGTCTCCCAGTTCATTTGCTCTGTTTTGTATTGCTCTTCAATCTCTCTTAGTTCTTCTTCCCTTCTCAATTTTTGCTCTTGTATCCTTTTCTCCCAATTCTTTTGGTCTATTTTGTATTGTTCTTCAATCTCTCGAAGTTTTTCTTCTCTTCTCACTCTTTGCTCTTGTATCTTTATCTTTAAGTTATTTTGGTCTGTTTGGTATTGTTCTTTAATCTCTTGTAGTTCTTCTTCTCCTCTCAGTCTTTGCTCTTGTATCTTTGTCTCCCAGTTCCTTTGTGCTGTTTTGTATTGTTCTTCAATCTCTTGAAATTCTTGTTCTCTAATCAGTCTTTGCTCTTGGATACTTGTTTCCCAGTTCTCTTGTTCTGTTTTTAGTTTAGTTTTGTATAGTTCTTCAATCTTTCTTAGTTCTTCTTCCCTTCTCAAGTTTTGCTCTTGTATCCTTTTCTCCCAATTCTTTTGGTCTGTTTTGTATTGTTCTTCAATCTCTCGAAGTTTTTCTTCTCTTCTCACTCTTTGCTCTTGTATCTTTGTATCCCAGTTCTCTTGTTCTGTTTTTAGTTTTGTTTTGTATTGTTCTTCAATCTCTTGAAGTTCTTGTTCTCTTCTCACTTTTTGCTCTTGTATCTTTATCTTCAAGTTATTTTGGTCGGTTTTGTATTGTTCTTCAATCCCTCGAAGTTCTTCTTCTCTTCTCAGTCTTTGCTCTTGTATCCTTTTCTCCCAATTCTTTTGCTCTGTTTTGTATTGTTCTTCAATCCCTCGAAGTTCTTCTTCTCTTCTCACTCTTTGCTCTTGTATCTTTATCTTTAAGTTATTTTGGTCTGTTTGGTATTGTTCTTTAATCTCTTGTAGTTCTTCTTCTCCTCTCAGTCTTTGCTTTTGAACCTTTGTCTCCCAGTTCTTTTGTTCTGTTTTGTATTGTTTTTCAATCTCTCGAAGTTCTTGTTCTCTTCTCAGTCTTTGCTCTTGTATTTTTGTATCCCAGTTCTCTTGTTCTGTTTTTAGTTTTGTTTTGTTTTGCTCTTCAATCTCTTGAAGCTCTTCTTCTCTTCTCAGTCTTTTCTCTTGTATCATTTTCTCCCAATTCTTTTGGTCAGTTTTGAATTGTTCTTCAATCTCTCGAAGTTCGTCTTCTCTTGTCATTTTTTGCTCTTGTATCTTTGTATCCCATTTCTCTTGTTCTGTTTTTAGTTTAGTTTTGTATTGTTCTTCAATCTCTCGAAGTTCTCCTTCTCTTCTCACTCTTTGCTCTTGTATCTTTATATCCCAGTTTTCTTGTTCTGTTTTTAGTTTAGTTTTGTATTGTTCTTCAATCTCTCGAAGTTCTTCTTCTCTTCTCACTCTTTGCTCTTGTATCTTTGTATCCCAGTTCTCTTGTTCTGTTTTTAGTTTAGCTTTGTATTGTTCTTCAATCTCTTGAAGTCCTTCTTCTCTTCTCAGTCTTTGTTCTTGTTTCTTTGTCTCCCAGTTCATTTGCTCTGTTTTGTATTGCTCTTTAATCTCTCTTAGTTCTTCTTCCCTTCTCAATTTTTGCTCTTGTATCCTTTTCTCCCAATTCTTTTGGTCTGTTTTGTATTGTTCCTTAATCTCTCGAAGTTCTTCTTCTCTTCTCACTCTTTGCTCTTGTATCTTTGTATCCCAGTTCTCTTGTTCTGTTTTTAGTTTTGTTTTGTATTGTTCTTCAATCTCTTGAAGTTCTTGTTCTCTTCTCACTTTTTGCTCTTGTATCTTTATCTTTAAGTTATTTTGGTCAGTTTTGTATTGTTCTTCAATCCCTCGAAGTTCTTCTTCTCTTCTCAGTCTTTGCTCTTGTATCCTTTTCTCCCAATTCTTTTGGTCTGTTTTGTATTGTTCTTCAATCTCTTGAAGTTCTTCTTCTCTTCTCAGTCTTTGCCCTTGTATCTTTATCTTTAAGTTATTTTGGTCTGTTTGGTATTGTTCTTTAATCTCTTGTAGTTCTTCTTCTCCTCTCAGTCTTTGCTCTTGAACCTTTGTCTGCCAGTTCTCTTGCTCTGTTTTGTATTGTTCTTTAGTCTCTCTAAGTTCTTCTTCTCCTCTCAGTCTTTGCTCTTGTATCTTTGTCTCCCAGTTCCTTTGTGCTGTTTTGTATTGTTCTTCAATCTCTTGAAATTCTTGTTCTCTAATCAGTCTTTGCTCTTGTATCTTTGTATCCCAGTTCTCTTGTTCTGTTTTTAGTTTAGTTTTGTATAGTTCTTCAATCTTTCTTAGTTCTTCTTCCCTTCTCAAGTTTTGCTCTTGTATCCTTTTCTCCCAATTCTTTTGCTCTGTTTTGTATTGTTCCTCAATCTCTCGAAGTTCTTCTTCTCTTCTCACTCTTTGCTCTTGTTTCTTTGTCTCCCAGGTCATTTGCTCTGTTTTGTATTGTTCTTCAATCTCTCTTAGTTCTTCTTCCCTTCTCAATTTTTGCTCTTGTATCCTTTTCTCCCAATTCTTTTGGTCAGTTTTGAATTGTTCTTCAATCTTTCTTAGTTCTTCTTCCCTTCTCAATTTTTGCTCTTGTATCCTTTTCTCCCAATTCTTTTGCTCTGTTTTGTATTGTTCCTCAATCTCTCGAAGTTCTTCTTCTCTTCTCACTCTTTGCTCTTGTATCTTTATCTTTAAGTTATTTTGCTCTGTTTTGTATTGTTCGTAAATCTCTTGAAATTCTTGTTCTCTAATCAGTCTTTGCACTTGGATACTTGTTTCCCAGTTCTCTTGCACTGTTTTTAGTTTAGTTTTATATTGTTCTTCAATCCCTCGAAGTTCTTCTTCTCTTCTCAGTCTTTGCTCTTGTATCTTTGTCTTCCAGTCCTCTTGCTCTGTTTTGTGTTGTTCTTTAGTCTCTCGAAGTTCTTCTACTCCTCTCAGTCTTTGCTCTTGTATCTTTGTCTCCCAGTTCCTTTGTGCTGTTTTGTATTGTTCTTCAATCTCTTGAAATTCTTGTTCTCTAATCAGTCTTTGCTCTTGGATCTTTGTCTCCCAGTTCTCTTGTTCTGTTTTTAGTTTAGTTTTGTATTGTTCTTCAATCTCTCTTAGTTCTTCTTCCCTTCTGATTTTTTGCTCTTGTATCCTTTTCTCCCAATTCTTTTGGTCTGTTTTGTATTGTTCTTCAATCTCTCGAAGTTCTTCTTCTCCTCTCCATCTTTGCTCTTGAACCTTTGTCTGCCAGTTCTCTTGCTCTTTTTTGTATTGTTCCTTAGTCTCTCGAAGTTCTTGTTCTCTTCTTAGTCTTTGTTCTTGTATCTCTGTCTCCAAGTTATTTTGGTCAGTTTTGTATTGTTCTTCAGTCTCTCTTAGTTCTTCTTCCCTTGTTAATTTTTGCTCTTGTATCCTTTTCTCCCAGTTCCTTTGCTCTGTTTTGTTTTGTTCTTCAATATTTTGAAGTTCTTCTTCTCTTCTCAGTCTTTGCTCTTGTATCTTTATCTTTAAGTTATTTTGATCTGTTTTATATTGTTCTTTAATCTCTTGAAGTTCTTCTTCTCTTCTCAGTCTTTGCTCTTGTATCTTTGTCTGCCAGTTCCTTTGTTGTATTTTGTATTGTTCTTCAATCTCTTGAAGTACTTGTTCTCTTCTCAGGCTTTGCTCTTGTATCTTTGTCTGCCAATTGTCTTGGTCTGTTTTGTATTGTTCTTCAATCTCTTGAAGTTCTTCTTCTCTTCTCACTCTTTGTTCTTGTATTTTTGTCTCCAAGTTATGTTTGTCTGTTTTGAATTGTTCATCAATCTCTTGAAGTACTTGTTCTCTTCTCAGGCTTTGCTCTTGTATCTTTGTCTGCCAATTGTCTTGGTCTGTTTTGTATTGTTCTTTAATCTCTTGAAGTTCTTCTTCTCTACTCTGTCTTTGCTCTTGTATCTTCGTCTCCCAATTTCTTTTGTCTATTTTGTTCTGTTCTTCAATCTCTTGAAGTTGTTCTTCTCTTCTCAGTCTTTGTTCTTGTATTTTTGTCTCCAAGTTATGTTTGTCTATTTTGAATTGTTCTTCAATCTCTTGAAGTACTTGTTCTCTTCTCAGTCTTTGCTCTTGTATCTTTGTCTCCAGGTTCTCTTGTTCTGTTTTGTATTGTTCTTCAATCTCTTGAAGTTCTTCTTCTCTTCTCATTCTTTGCTCCTTTATCTTCATCTCAAAGTTATGTTGGTCTTTTTTGTATTGTTCTTCAATCTCTCGAAGTTCTTCTTCTCTTCTTAGTCTTTGCTCTTGTATCTTTGTCTCCCAGATCTCTTGTTCTGTTTTGTGCTGTTCTTCTCTTCTTTTCTCTGTGTAATAATTCATTCTCTTTTTCTCCAACATCATTCTCTCTTCGTTTTGTTTAGGCAGGCATTCTTTTATATCTCTGTTCATTTGTTCCAGTTTGTTCGTTAGTATTTCCATTTGTGTTTCTTTTTGAAGTCTCTCCATCTCTCTGAACATTTTACAAGTGTAGTAACTCCCTCCATTTACTGCCACCATGTCACTGATTTTCTGCAGTAGAGTAGACACCTGTGAATGGTCACTTGTCTCATTATTGTTGAATACATGGTATCTGTTTCCGCACTGTTCAATGAGATTCTTCAAAGCAGATCCAGGATTTGTCAGGTACTTTTCAATTGTTTTATTCTTCAGATCATCTCCTTTGGTAAAGAGCACCATTGTATACATAAAGGAGTTTTCACCAAACATTTGTTGAATTGTCTTGACAGCATTTTCCTAACAGGAACACATGTGGTCCTGGCAGTATCATTGAGATGTAGTCGGTTATTTCTCTCTGGATCTCTTCATGACTAAGTTTGGTATTAAACAGTCCTGGAGTGTCAATCACAGTAATGTGTCTGCCATCTATCTCAGCCGTCTCTCGCTGACACTTTCTAGTGACTGAATTGTGAGACTGGTCTGCTTTAAATGCATCTCTCCCTAAAATGGTGTTTCCTGTTTCACTCTTTCCAACTCCAGTTTTTCCCAGCAAGATGATCCTTACATCATCTGAAACTTCTGTTGAATCTGAAGAGGAGAGTCAAGACAAGTCATCTTTAAATATAGTGCTTTTTACAATGCAGATTGTTTCAAAGCACCTTTAGAGTGATAGCAGGAATTTTGGCTGTACAGCAGCTCTAGAAAAAATAATGTTATTGTTCAGCTTAAGTAAGAAGGTGAGTGTCGCCTCTCGTGAACCCCTCCACGGAGGGATTGGACACAGAGAAGGTGAGACTCTTGGAAGAAAAAGTATCTGAGCGAGGTGATCCTTCAAGAACGTGGTCAGTGTCACTGATGGATCTCCTCACTCTGAGGGTGATCAGAACTACCCTCTCTGTTCTACTTTAACCCCAGGTGCTTCTTACATTAGGCCTGTGGCTGGGCCAATAATAAGTATTATGATTCTTATGGTCTGCTAGTTAAAAATGGCTTGAATAGTAAGAAGACCCTTTCAGGCTTGTAGGGTGGAGGACCACACATTGTGCATGGTGGTAGGTCGCCACCCTGTGGCCGCAGGTGAAACTGTTACTAGGTCTTTTTCATTTTAAATACTAAAGTTTTAATTTATAGACCTATGTTCCCTGTGTAAGATGTGCTCTTTATAGAGTGGTTGGACTGTCATGATTTCCATGGTGATGGTTCGCCACCCTGTGGCTGCAGATTGAAGTGTTTTTAGGTCTTTTTTGTAAAGCTGTTTAAATACTAATGTTTTTTTCAGACAGATATTACCTGTTTAGGATGTGCTCCTTTTGGGCCTTACAGGGTGGAAGACCTCATGTTCTTCATCATGAGAGGCTGCCACCCTGTGGTCACAGGGGGAACTGTTCTAGGTCTTTGAAATTAATTAAATACTTCTGTATTTTCTAGACTGCTATTCCCTGTGTAGGAAGCATTTTGGGCATTCATCTATTTTTTATTTTATATTTTTTATTGTGGTGTCTATTAGGGCCCTGAAGTCCCTGAAGGCTAGAATGATTTTGGAGAGAAGTAGTACTATTATTTGAACTTCTTTTATGAGTGTGTTGGGTTTTGCTTATTGCATGTTCTCTGGCGAAACCACTGCTCTTTGTAGCTCTCTTAATATTTTTGGGTGGGCTGGCCCACTTGGGAGTGGTTTGGAGGCCACCGCCCCTTTGTGGGCTGGCCTTCATCAGGCTGCCTTGAGAGCCATCTCAGGAGTTTGTCTCCTCTCCTCATGGTTGGGAGAGTTTTTTTGTACTTCAATTAGATTTAATGTCTAGCGTCAGCCTACGAGGCCGCCTGAAATTGTTATCCGGTTAGCATCACTCATCTTAAAATTAATTTAGGATAGCTAAGGCTTTCATGGTTTTTTTTAGTCACCTTAGTAGTGTCAGTTGGAGTGATTATGCCTCCTCTCAGCTGAGAGTTGTTCTGTAGAGGCTGCTGCTCTGAGGAGCGCTAGGTAGATCTATGCTTTTTGGGCTGCCCCTAATAAGTGGGTGCATGGCAACTAGTAATGACTACAGTCAGCCAGTGAACGTTTGCCATCGAGATGTATGGCCTTAGTAGGCCCCTCAGAAGACGAATTCCTTACAGTATGGTTACATCGCTGCCAGTCAAGACTTGATACCAGGTAGTTGGCCACTGTAGGCCTCCCTGATGTTAGTCCCCAGCAGTTGGGTATCAGCCAGCAAGGTCATGTGTCAAGGTCAGCCTCCCTGGTGGCATTTGGGGTTAACTTTGTTCCTCTGAGAAGTGGCTGCCCGGGGTGCCTTCGGGCCCCCTAGCCACGCTTCCAAAAAGGGACCCCTTCGGTGGAAGTGGTTGGTTCCAGGCCTTCATATGTAAAATATTGAGGCCGCTTTGAGGCTTATAGCTAAGGCTTTGACTGCTGGGAGCGCTGTCACTGACAGCCCAGTTGTGACCCGTAGAGTGAGTGGGTCTGGTGTTTCATTTGAATTTGCCGGATTCTGACAGTTGTCACTGCCATACGTTGGCATGCACTCCCCTCAGCATGGCGGCGTGGGTATATCGTTCCCCTAGCGTGTTTACACAGCGTTGAATTCCCTTTCGATGATATTAAATAAAAAATAAACATCCACACATGATGCTTCTTCAAAATCTTAATATTTTCTCACAAAAACGAATCCAGAAGCTTCAGTAGTGTATTTATAAGTAGGCCTATATTTTTAAATAAAATCTAGTACCTACATTATTTTTCTATACTATAGGCATGTTCGACATCAGCTGCAAACACAGGGCATGTGTTTGCAGGCGGCATGGAGCTGAAAACGGAGACATGAAGTTGGACACTTTCTGCTTCTCGTAATGACGCTTGTGCTGCGTTTGCATACTTTATCACAGCTAAAGTTAAGTAAATGCAATATTTGACTAATACACTGATGTTTCAGAGACATTTTCATTCAATACTTTGTTATGCTAGCAGCATCTGTTTTTACAAGAATAAAGTTCAACATAATCCAGCCAATCATGAAACACCTGTGTCGTCATCAGAGCTCGTGCAGCTCCTCTTGAGAAATTGCGTTGGCTGACTCGAATCGCTTTCGCAGTACTTTGAAGCCATATGTCACAGTCACATGGCGTCCATGCTGTCTTGAGTTGGACAAAGTTTCTTAATGGCATGCACTGCTTTAAGTCAGCCGCTAATCGATCTTTGCGGCGCTGCATCAAGTCGAACAAGCCTATTGACTCAAACCTGCAATATGCCCTATAATGTAGCTACAAGTATTAATTGTGGTTAAATGTCAAAATAACTCCATTATCATACACTAGAGTTGTGTGGGGTGGAGTGGAGGTAAATTAAACGCAGTCTGCTGTGATATTGTTGTTTTATAGCTTTGTGTACATTGCCCCATGGGCTTGGCTAGACAACAACATGGGCCATTCCATACAATCAGAACACGACAGGCTTGTTCGACTTGATGCAGTGCCACACAGACCTATCAGCGGCTGTGATTGTGACTGTGACGTATGGCTTCAAAGTACTGCAAGAGCAATTCGAGATCAGCCGCCAGAGTCAGCCAGCGCAGAGGAGCTGCACGAGCTCTGATGACGACACAGCTGTTTCATGATTGGTCGGATTCACCAAATGACAATGATCACATGTGTTTTGTGTTTATTGTCATGCCTTCAGTTCCACTAATGCTTACAAATATGTATTTTTATAACAGTTAAAGCTCTTTTCATGTAGTTCACATTGTTGTATTGTGTCATCAAATAAAACGGATAAATACGTAGACCCCGCTACATTAGCATTTAAATAATACATGCTTATGTTGAACTTTATTCTTGTAAAAACAGACGCTGTAAGCAGTACATAAAGTATTGACTGAAAATGTCTGAAACATCAGTGTATTAGTCAAATATTGCATTTATTTCACTTCAGCTGTGATAAAGTATGAAAACGCAGCGCGAGCCTCACTACGAGAAGCAGAAAGTGTCCGACTTCACGTCTCTGTTTTCAGCTCATCCCCGCCTGCACGCGGCTACTCTCGCCGATGTTGAACACACCTGATACCAATGACAAGAAGACACATTTACTACAGAAGCACATGACAGGATCACATGAGGGGCACACGGAATCTTATACTGCGTTCACGCCACCTCGTATTTACTGAAATCTTGAGATGACAACACGTGACGTTATATTTGGAGCTGTTGAATTATGCGTTTCCATGGCACCACTTTCAATGCCTATGAATCTACAACGGTCAGGTGGTACAGCGGCCATGTGGTACACGTGGGAGCTTTCAGAAAACTCCCAGCTTACAAGCTGTAATTACGAGCTCTACGAGGACGTGAACACTTTTTACAAGCTAGAATCTCGTAACTACAGGAATTACGAGGCCACGTGAACGCACCTATATAAAGTGAAAATGAAATATGACAAATTTCAAAATAAAAGACAAGAAAACATGAACATGAAATCAAACCAAAAACAGATGTGACAGTAAAAGAAAACAATAAGACTTTTCCTTGAAAAGTTCCTTGAAAAAATACTTTAGGTTATGTTTTATATTGTATATTGTTGTATACTGAGAATTTTTAAAATAAATTAAAATTATAAATTAAAATGATGAAAATGAATTTATGCATCCCCTTTTGCACTATATTTGTGTTGCAGGGCTTTATTTGTATGCCGATGTTTTGGAAATTTCCAAGTACTGTCATGCTAATAAAGCACATTTATTATTAAATTTACAAATGTACTTGATCTTAATTATAAGGCCTGATCCATTCAAAAATGCCCATGAGTGGATGAGTCTTCCTTAAACTTTTTTTTTTCAAAAACAGACTAAACAAAGTTGCCTTTAAAAACATGACTTGAAAAATAATTGTTTTTACTAAAATAACATTCATTTATGAAATCACCTAAGCTACGATAGGTATTCACATGACAAATGTTGCCCTATTACCCCTATAACTATGAAATGAAACTGAAATTTTTACATAAACTAAACTCTAAAACCTTTTTATAATCTTTATAAAAAAGTAAACTAATTCGTACAGATGCAGGGCCAGCAGTGTAATGGGGCCTCACCTAGACCAGGCTTTCCTAATTTTGAGGTTTTTTGTTTGTTTGTTTTTGGGTTTTTTTTGTATTAAATTTTCTAGCAAGGTAAATGTACTGTTACTTCCAAACATTTGATATGTTTCTAGTGTTATGCATATGCATGTCTAAAAGCTGCAAATAAACAACCAATTATTTTAGCAGTTGAATATAAAGTATTAAAGTGAAATGAGAAATGCTTCTATTTTAAAATTCTTCATTCCCCCAAAGTTCACTTATAAATTATATTTTTTTCATCATTTTCTCACCCTCATGTTGTTCCAAAACTGTATGACTGTCTTCTGTGGATCACACACACACAATACTAAAACACTTTTCAAAATATTATCTTTTGTGTTCCCCAGTCATACGTATTTAAAATGACATGAGAGTGAGTAAATTATGAAATAATTTTCATTAATGAGTGAACTATCCCATTAAGTAATTAATCCTGCATTATCGCTGACATTATATCAATACATTGTCTTTTTAACAAGATCTTTTAGCTTGCTTAACATATTTACATGATTTAATTTATTCTTACCTGAACTGGATGCCATTACATATTCATATCATTGAAGTGTCAAAATCAAAAGAAAAGTTTGTCTTGCAGAAAGAAGATGCAGACTTGTGTGTGTGTGTGTGGTAGTACTCTCAAGAATATGCCCTCCAATTATATATGCCCTGTTTTTGGTAGCATTGTGTACTTTGCCCCATGGGCTTGGCTAGACTGCTAAACAACATGGGCCATTCCATACATCAGTGACTGATGTATTGTGACCAGAGGTTATCCCAGATGCACATAAAATATACTGGACTAACTAAATACACAATTATGCACAACATTTATCCCAATTTATGCTACTATTATTATGCATCTAATATTGGCTTAAAACAAAAAGGTGCACATGTAGGGCTACTCATTTCATTTTGAGCCATTTATCATGTAAACAAACAAAACTATTGACAGAAAGAAACATAGACATTCCCTGGCCTTGATAGAGCTACCTGAAAATTTAGTTTTTTTGTTAGCGATTTCATGCATGTTAATTTGTTCATCTGTTCAGTCGTCCTTCTTGGTGTGACCTGTGGAAAGTTAATGTGGGCTGAGGGCTGTCCTGACCCCTTTTTGGGGCTCTCATGTGTCCAAATATGTAGGGCTAAAACCCATTTTCTGTTCTAAAGAATTTGGTTTTAATAACTGATTTGCACTATTACTGAATAATTTCTTAGGCTTACTTTGGCTTTTAACCTGGAAAACACTCAAACCACTTTGTTCGTGTAAACAGTCAGAAAGAGAAAATTTTATACTTTTACACAGAATCAGCTTGTAAGACTTGATTTTCCTGCAAAAACTGAGATCAAGTGCTCTGCAATAAAGCAATAAAACTCATCTGGAGAGAAGAACTCAAAGAAATAGCATAGGACAATGCCTTGCCCTCACAACATCTACAGGATGCAACCCGGTAAACTCACAGACATAAACTTGCCAGTCAGATCTTTGTCAGAGGGTGTAATAAGTTGGCTAATACCTTTAGTCGGTTGCCTACTGCTCACTCAAACAAAAGTGAATTTTAATTTAGCCACTTCCATACACCTTGCTAAATCAGCAGTAAACACAAATCAAAAGGTCTTCAGATGAAGTGCCGACTGCTCCTTCATTCATGCGTCTTCAGTTTGTTTTACCCTTGACACAGATTTACGGTAGCATTAGCCTCCCATAATTTACCGGTAATAATGATATCAGGAGAATCCAAAGTAAATCAAATATGACATTTTATTTGTCAGGTAAAAGGGTATCATGCCAATTACACAAATTCCAATTCAGAAATCATAAATACATCAGTTGCTCAAAGATGACTCTAAGAGTAACAATTGCATATACACACCGTGATGGATTAGTGTTTTTAAGACACTTGCCCATCACTGTATGGGGGCCTCTGGCTACAGAAGATCCCACATGACTGCTTTGCAATTTACCTTATATACAGACCAGAACAAAAGGGTTATAAATATTTACTACACCAACACCTGTTTTGTGGGGAGAGGAGTGGGTTTTCATAAAAGGCACCACCCAAAAAGAGGACAGAATTCTCCTTAGTTTTCAATATTCTTCATAATACCAGTGACTGCTGTGAAATTGAGACCATTTTACCAATCACACTGAGACATTTAAAATGATACCAAACATAAAAAGGGAAAAAACGATAGATACACCAGATACATTATACATCTTGGAGAACTTTCAGTGACTTGAAAGTCATGGGGAAGGGAAGGAGGGTGTGTGTGGGGGTTTAGGGCAAGGTGTTGTCCTTTGCTATTTCTTTGAGATCTTCTCTCCAGATGAGTTTTATTGCTTTATTGCAGGGCACTTGATCTCAGTTTTTTACAGTAAATTACTTTCAGTTTTCAAGTATTTTATTGCCATGATTTTTTTTTACAACACACAATATTGTCAAAGCAACAAAACATAAAAAAGTGTGTCAAAGGATAGATTTAAGATAATGTATGAGACAGTATTAAATATGAACTTAAGTGTGCTTATACTATCTCTATTTAAAAAATGCATTTAGTTATCACTTGTAATACACTATGAGTTCAAGTATATAAGTGGTAACTAAATACATTTTTTAAATGAGATAGTATATTAAAAGCACATTTTATTTCATATTTAATGCTGTCTCAAAATAGCACAGTTTAGTACACTTAGATGTTTTTAAAATGATCTTAAGAAGTACTAAAGAAGAATTTGTAGTATATTAAGTACAAAATTAGTGCACGAAAATAGAATTCTTTAAGTACATTATAGAAGTAGGGCTGGGCGATATATCGCATGCAATTGTCACACGCATTTCGTCAGTAAAGCTGGTTCCCTGATTACCGCTAAATCGCCATCACCTGCTTTCAAATGGAGCGGCATTTAATAGACAGAGCCGTAGTTCACTGATTCATCTGGCGATAATGAACGCGATATTACGTAGCTTATCAGTGAACTACGGCTCTGTTTATTAAATGCTGCTCCATTTGAAAGCAGGTGATGGCGATTTAGCGGTAATCAGGGAACCGGCTTTACTGACGAAATGCGTGTGACAATCGCATGTGATATATCGCCCAGCCCTATTTAGAAGTGTACTTTTTTCACCTGGGTTCTCATTCCTGTGTGCTTTTGCATTGCAGGATAGGAAATCTCTTAGGACTTATCTTTTTCTATCAGTTTTAATGACAAAATAAAGGCAAGTTACATAAGTTATAGTCACTGATGTGATACACTGAAAAAAAAAAATATACTTTGGACCAACCTAAAAAACTTACTGTAATTTGTTAGAGCTACATTTATTAGTTTTTCTCAAACTATATTTTTGATTTGGTTGAAACTTTAAATTAATATAAATCAAAATAGCTCTTCTGCCCAAGATTAAAAAAAAAAAAAAAAAACTTTCACACAAAGTAAAAATGTTTTTTTTATAGAGACCAGTTTCAAATTTTTACTTTGGAACAACTTAAATTTTTACTATAACATTAAAGTATAATTTTACTTTGGACTAAACTAAATCAATTGCTGTAATTTTGTTACACACAATTTTAATAAGTTTAAGTTAAATTTCTGATTCAGTACTTCTAAATATATTTTTAATAATGCCTTAACCAATTTATTTTCTTTAGTCAAGACAAAACCTTACTTAATGCAAGTCAATATAATACAATTTTTTGCTCTGCTACAACTTTTACAATGAACAAAAGCTAAATATGCTTTAGTATAAAATAAAAATATTCCCTTAAAATAAAAACAAAAACATTCAGTAAATGCTTAATTTAGTTGACTTAGTATAAAGACAGGAATATTCTCTTCAAAAGGCCTTAATGTTTATTGTGATGTCATTGTCTTTTTAAAATATACATCACCTCCTCCTTTGTCAAAAAACAAAACAAAACAAAAAATAAACAAAAATAGCTAAAACTAAAATTTTGCTGCCAGTTAAGCTAGCCGGTACACACATCAACACTTGAGGAGGGAA
Source organism: Chanodichthys erythropterus (assembly GCF_024489055.1). NCBI lineage: Eukaryota > Metazoa > Chordata > Actinopteri > Cypriniformes > Xenocyprididae > Chanodichthys > Chanodichthys erythropterus. Next base: position 35,241,717 of record NC_090240.1, read on the forward strand.
AAAACAGGATCCTCATCCTCCATGATGACAAACACTGCCATTGTACATCTTTCAGGATCTGTTTTAGCTTCATCCTTCTGAACAACCTAATAATGCTGGTACGAGCATCTTCAAAATCATCAGTACTCATATTGCTGGATCTGTCTGCTGCTTTTGACACAGTGAACCACCAGATCCTCCTGTCAACACTCATGTCGAAGGGCATCTCGGGAACCGCACTCCAGTGGTTCGACTCTTACCTCTCAGGTAGGTCCTTCAGGGTATCTTGGAGAGGTGAGGTGTCCAAGTCACATCATCTTGCTACTGGGGTACCTCAGGGCTCTGTGCTTGGACCACTTCTCTTCTCCATCTACACATCATCACTAGGATCGGTCATTCAGGATCATGGTTTCTCCTATCACTGTTACGCTGATGACACACAACTCTACCTCTCATTCCAACCAGATGATCCGACGGTTGCTGGTCGCATTGCAGCCTGCCTGACAGCCATTTCTGCCTGGATGAAGGACCACCACCTTCAACTCAACCTTGCAAAAACAGAACTGCTCGTGATTGGTGCCAACCCAACACTTCATCACAAGCTTTCAGTTCAGCTTGGGTCTTCAACCATCACTCCTTCCAGGACGGCCAGAAACCTTGGAGTGGTGATGGATGATTGTCTAACCTTCACAGATCATGTTGCAACAACAACCCGGTCCTGCAGACTTGCCTTGTACAACATCAGGAAGATTAGACCCTTCCTATCGGAACATTCCACACAAATTCTTGTCCAAGCTCTTGTTCTATCCAGACTGGACTACTGTAATTGTTGTTCTCATGTTGATTTGATTGATTCTACTACTCTCATTTGTAAGTCGCTTTGGATAAAAGCGTCTGCTAAATGACTAAATGTAAATGTAATAAAAGGCAAAGACAAGACATTACAAAGTTATTTTGATAAAACCAGTAGCTATATAAAAATATGTACACCAAAAATTCTCCCAATCAAATCTCAAAAGGTCAAGTTATATAATAATAATAATAATAATAATAATGACTTGCAAAGTCCAGCAGATACTTAAAGGGTTAGTTCACCCAAAAATGAAAATTCTGTCATTTATTACTCACCCTCATATTGTTCCACACCCGTAAGACTTTTGTTAATCTTCAGAACACAGATTAAGATATTTTGGCTTAGTGAGGCCTGCATAGGAAGCAATGACATTTCCTCTCTCAAGATCCATAAAAGTACTAAAACACATCTAACACATCTTTTCCCGCATCACTTCTCGTTTGAGCTTCAGAATGCACTTGTGTCACGCTTGACAACAATCTCACTAACCCGTGTATAACCAGTAACTGAAAGTGAATGTTATAAACGTAAAAAGTTTAAAATATTTTAAAAATATTTTTAAATATCGTTTCAGTTCAGAACACATTGATTCATCAACTCGCGTCATGTGAGTTACCGCTGTTCACTTTGTGTGGGTTTTTTAAGTGTCAACTTTGAGGGTCCCATACACTTGCATTATATGGAATGACAGAAACTGAATGTTTTTCTAAAAATCTTAGTTTGTGTACATCTGAAGAAAGAAAGTCAAATATATCTGAGACAGCATGAGAATGAGTACACGAACAGAGAATTTTAATTTTTGAGAGAAGTCTCCTTTTTACAAGATCCTTTTTCTGCCAAGCAGGGGCGTAGAACTCATTACATACCTTCTCTAAATTGTCTGTTTTTCCTGCCATGCTTAAGAGATTATGAGAAAAAGATTAATGATTAACTGTAGTACAACATAAAACACAGAAAAGTCAATACTTTTAGCATAATTTTTGCTCATGTAATATATTAAGGAAACTAACCTCATATTTGCATGTATTGCTTTGGAATCAAAATTCGTCTTTCATCTGCATAATTACACCAGCAGTTGTCTGTAGTATGATGGTGCAGACTAAAACAATACATAAATCCTTAAGAAATAATATACAAAATTGAAAGCACTTACCATTGTAACATGACTCAATAACATTTACAAATCATTGTGAAAGATTATTTAAAAAAAAATATCTTTCCTAAAAAAGACAATGAGAGCATTACCAACTGGATTTAAAAAATAAATAATAATATAATAATAAAAATAAAAGCATAGACAAGTAAAACAGACAGATATATGCAATGCACAAAAAATCTATTTACTTTATGAATTTAAACATACAATGACTCCTTTAAATGCTATTTAAAATGTTATTTAACTGTTAGTTGAGAGCAGTGATAGATTTTCTCTCTGTTTGATTCATGACAGATGACAGCAGAATGTATGGATCTATCATGAGATACTAATATTAATATGAATGATGCACGTCTGTTTTCACGTTCTGACTTGTTTACGTGCACTTAAGACAAAACTGACTGTGTTTGTGAATACTTGGCAAGATGGGTGTTTTCTTATGTAATTTGGTGTATTTGACCATTCAGACGCCATGAAACGGAACACATTTCGGTAACGTTAAAGTTACTTTCATGCATGGAGACAGGCAGCTGAGCGTTTTTTGTGAATGCTGATTAGGTTTTTAAACCATCAAGCACCTCCCGGTTCTTAATGTGCATCTATCCGTGCTTCTTAATCACTCTAAAGTTTCAATAATTTTAAGCAATTTGCCTGAAAGCAGAGCATCCATCATTTAACGTTACTGATATTAATTAAGTGGTAAAGCTCTGAGGTCTCCGACCAGCCTTTAAAACCTTTAATTGAGAATGCTTACTTCACACTCATTTGAAAGTGACCTGTGACAACCTATGGCATGAAATGAATCTAAATTCAAACGATCTCATGGATGTGGCTGTTGTGGTTCATGGTCATAGTGGCACCAGCTGCTGCAGTAAATGTGGCATATTCAATCAACTTTGACATAGTCCTTTTACATTTACCCGCTTTAAATGCATATTGCCCACCATGCACAGCTGCCCTAAAGCCACCGGGGTGTCGATGTCACTGGGGCTTGGACCCATCATCGATCCTTGCAGCTATATTTCTTTTTATCTTGTTTTGTATTGTTCTTAATTTCAATTTTTTTTAGTCAGTTTTAATGGTTAAAATAGTTTTGATTTAGTTTTTATCTTTTGAAAATCATTACTTTTCATTTGTATTTGTTTTAGTATAATTTAGTTTTTAATATCTGTTGTTTTCATTCCACTGCCCTGCGTCTTGTGTTTTTTAAAAGCAAAATGTAGTTCTGTGTGAATGGCCTGAATTGCCATTGAATTTTGCTTATGCTTGCAAAGCTTCTTCGCCAAGTACGCTCTTGCAGTGTTGCCATGTCCACTTATTATAGGCATCTTTAGGCTTGTAATTTTTTCCATATTAAGAGGTGAAGTGACAACTTAGTTCAGCTGAAGTGTGCACAGTGTGACCTTTGTGCCAGTGTCATAGTTAAGCAGAGAAAAGTAAGCTGTTAATGCAGTTAAAATGCTTTAACAGCTTTTTAACAACAGGGCAGGGTTGGCCAAGTTTCAATCACGGCCACCACGTCTACACCCTGAAGCAAACTTAAAACATTTTCGCTTTCAATTTTGAAGTATTTTATTGGCATGATTATTTTACGACATCCAATAAAACAATCACAAAAAAAAAGGAAAAAGTAATTACATATTTTTGAATTCTCATTATAAGAAGGATTATGAAATGATCTCACACTTATGGTGTAGTTGCACTTTAAATCTGTTCGCTTGCCATTGAATGTTTGATATGAGATTTTATAGCAGTGGTTCTCAACATGCAGCCCATCACAAATTTATTTTTTTAAATGTGAATTTATAAAATTTCAGTTTTACAATTTATTTTTGCATTAAAATTAAAATTCATTAAACAAATATAAGTTTGAACTATAATGTGTTTTTTGTTTGTTTGCTTTTTTTTGACATAGTTATTTTGTTGATCATATATTATTTGCAGACATGCACAGACCTACTGTACTGACACAATTACACAGTTAATGAACACTTACAAGTGCACGCTTTGGCAGAATCCCAACAGTCACAAGATCTGAAACTATGAATGATGGTTAAATCTGGCTTACATTGAGAGCTAGTAAATCAGAATGTCAAACTGATGTGAAAGAATCAGATGTCAATGAGCAAGATGCTATTTATTGAGATGGATCGATAAATAGCATCCTAATGTATGTATCCTTATCTTCCAGATGAGAGAGAGAAATATGGAAGGCAGCAGCAATGGCATCCTAGGCGGACCTGTTGGAGCGGTGTGCACACTGCAGGGGGTCCAATATGTCTGGCATACTGCTAATTTTAAGCAATTTGCCCGAAAGCAGAGCATCCATCATTTAACGTTATTGATATTAATTAAGTGGTAAAGCTCTGAGGTCTCTGACCAGCCTTTAAAAACTTTAATAACTTTAAAATGAATCTTCTGGCTCAACTAACTAGTAAACAGTCTCCTTACCCTTTGATCTCACTCGTCTCTCTCTGTCAGTTCATTTGTAGGACTCTCACAACATAGTCTTATATAATTGGTTTAATATTTGGGATAATAAAAATATTAAAAGAGCTTAAGAAAAATACTTTTGGACTTACAAAATTTTAACTGAGAATGATTTTTTTTTTTCTGTTTTCATTCCACTGCCCTGTGTCTTGTGTTTTTTAAAAGCAAAATCTAGTTCTGTGTGGATGGCCCGAATTGTTTTGCTTATGCTTGCAAAGCTGCTTCGCCAAGTACGCTCTTGCAGTTTTGCCATGTCCACTTATTAAAGGCATCTTAAGGCTTGTAATTTTTTCCATATTAAGAGGTGAAGTGACAACTTAGTTCAGCTGAAGTGTGCACATGACCTTTGTGCCAGTGTCATAGTTAAGCAGAGAAAAGTAAGCTAGTCAAAATGCTTGCACAACAGGGCAGGGTTGGCCAAGCTTCAATCACGGCCACCACGTCTACACCCTGAAGCAAGCTTAAAACACTTTCGCTTTCAATTTTGAAGTATTTTATTGGCATGATTATTTTACGACATCCAATAAAACAATCACAAAAAAAAGGAAAAAGTAATTACAAACATATTTTTGAATTCTCATTATAAGAAGCATTTTGAAATGATCTCACACTTATGGTGTAGTTGCACTTTAAATCTGTTCGCTTGCCATTGAATGTTTGATATGAGATTTTATTGCAGTGGTTCTCAACATGCAGCCCATCACACATTTATTTTTTTAAATGTGAATTTATAAAATAAATTTCAGTTTTACAATTTATTTTTGCATTAAAATTAAAATTATATATACTATAATGTGTTTTTTGTTTGTTTGTTTTTTTTGACATATACAATTATTTTGGTGATCATGTATTATTTGCAGACATGCACAGACCTACTGTACTGACACAATTACACAGTTAATGAACACTTACAAGTGCACGCTTTGGCAGAATCCCAACAGTATCTGTAGCAATTATTTTTTTGTAAATTTAGGGATCAAAATGGACAAATACGTTATTGGAGAAGAAAAATGTAATGAGGAACATACCAATGAACTCCTGTTTGAGTCTTTAACTCATCCCTCATCATTCACAAGATCTGAAACTATGAATGATGGTTAAATCTGGCTTACATTGAGAGCTAGTAAATCAGAATGTCAAACTGATGTGAAAGAATCAGATGTCAATGAGCAAGATGCTATTTATTGAGATGGATCGATAAATAGCATCCTAATGTATGTATCCTTATCTTCCAGATGAGAGAGAGAAATATGGAAGGAAGCAGCAATGGCATCCGAGGCGGACCTGTTGGAGCGGTGTGCACACTGCAGGGGGTCCAATATGTCTGGCATTATTCTCAGCCCATTTATTCAGGAATACACAGGTACAGGAAGAAACAAACACAGAAGATAGTGTTCATGTTCAAGCTTCCTCAGGGTTAGTAGTAACACACATGTTTTAAATACTTCCACATATGCTAACATGATGAATCTTCGTGTATTTACCATATTGACAATATATAGAGAAAAAACTGCAAAAATCTCCCAAAAACTTTGGGAGATATCACTGAACATTTATATAACAATAGCAAAAGTAAACTTTAAGTAAAATTTCCATCTATATTTTTGGTTTATTTATATAGACAAATCTGATATTATTTTACTCTTCAATCTGTTATTTAGCAGTTTAGATTTTTTAAGCATTTTTTAATGCTTAACTTACTTGCAGAAGACACTAACCAGGTTTATAATTCCAGTTGCGCAGATAGGGATTGTTGTAACACTGCGTTACAATGTGCCCTGCTATTCAATACAGTTACCAATACAATTGGCATAATTAACTTTGAATTTCTGTTGAGAAACCATGGGGAATAAAGACTGAGGAAGAACCTGAACATTTAGAAAATATTATTTCAAGAAATGTTTGCATTTGTACTGTCTCGTCTATTTGTCTCGTGTTCTGTGAGAGCTGTGAGTGGAGGGAGAGGAGTGTTTTCTTCAGCTTTGTGTTTCTCTGAATGTCTGAATATGTTTCTTCATCTGTTTTGACCAGTCCTGTATAGCTGTGTTTTGCAGAGTGTTCATTGTCAAACTACAAAATTATTTAAATTTGATTTTCTAAAACATTGCTATTATTTTATATGAAAAAATAATAAGTGACATTTGTAGAGCAGTATAATACATTTTGCAATACATCGACAGGAGACAAACTAGTGTGAAAGTAAATTCATGAAATAAAAATGTATATATTTGGTATATTCTTCAAACATTATCTGTCTTTAAGTATAGATCAGTTACTGCAGTGCAGAACAAAACACATTGATTATATTTTTCTTTTAAATTTTGAATCTATTCTATTAATTACTTCTTTTGAGCAGTTTCATTATGCTATATTTAGTTCATTATCCACATTCACTGAAGTATGGACATAATCTCATTTCAGATGTGTATTGTGTATCAGAATCCTTGTTAATTGCTTCATTAAATATATTTATCCAGACTCTTAGTAGCTTTTTTTTTTTTTTTAAAGAGTAATTTCTCCATTCATCTGGAATCTCGCCGGGCCCCTTATAGTTTTTTTAATAGATCTTTTCCAGATCTTCCTGGAATCTGCACACAAACCACTTCCAGTACGGCAGCTCAGAGAGATCTGGGGTGATACTCCATGAAGCATATTCAGGACCTCCTATTCCGTATTCCTTCCAGAGGACTGTATCATCTGAGCTGTTTGGATAGAAAGATCTATCACTGGCTACTGCTGATGTTGTTTCATTATAACTCCATCCATTCAGTCCAATATTACGATGAAAATGATCTCCAGTATGGACTTTGATTATGTTTGTGCAGATGGCTGCTCAGAAAGGACACTGAACCCAACAGCACTGACAGAGGTGATCAATCAGAAGCTCATCTGGTCTGTCTGTGTGTTCCAGCTTTACAGGAAAAGTTTCTGTACTGAATTCACTGTCTATGTCAGACATTATTGAAGGAAGTTCTTTCTTTATCACATCTTCTAGAAAGCTGAATTCAACATCCTCAAGATTCACTTCAGTGAGGTCATTTAGAGAGAATACCAGCACATCAGAGAGCTGTTGTGTGAAATGAATCAATCACAAATCAGCATCTCCATCAGTCTTTGTAACCTGTTCAATGGATTCTTGTGCTGCGTTTGTGATCTTTTGCTCCAGCAGGTCAAACACTGTCTTTGAATCTTTCAGTGATGAACTGACTGATTTAATCTCTGATGAAACTCTTGAAGTATTCTCTGGGATTGTTGTGCTATTGCTTCCTTTGAAGAGCCTTTGAGACGGGTAACCAAAACCTGAGGGTTTGATGTGATTGATGTGAATAGAGATGGCGAGGTTTCCCCCTTCAGAAACCCTGAGTGACTCAATCTCATCTTTAATGTCATCAACAGCAGCAATGCCTAAAAAATGCACTCCAGAGAACACGTCTCCACTGCTCTAGAGTCCAGTGACGGTGTGCTTTACACCACTGCATCCGACGCTTTGCATTGCACTTGGTGATGTAAGGCTTGGATGCAGCTGCTCGGCCATGGAAACCCATTCCATGAAGCTCTCTATGCACTGATCTTGAGCTAATCTGAAGGCCACACGAAGTTTGGAGGTCTGTAGCTGTTGACTCTGCAGAAAGTTGGCGACTCAGCATGCACTGACCCTGCTCTGTGATTTTACGTGGCCTCACACTTCGTGGCTAAGTTTCTGTTGTTCCCAATTGCTTCCACTTTTGTTATGATACCACTAACAGTTGACTATGAAATATTTAGTGGTGAGGAAATCTCACAAATGGACTTATTGCACAGGTGGCAATCTATCACGGTACCACACTTGAATTCACTGAGCTCCTGAGAGCGACCCATTCTTTCACAAATGTTTGTAGAAGCAGTCTGCATGCCTAGGTGATTGATTTTATACACCTGTGGCCATGGAAGTGATTGGAACACCTGAATTTGATGATTTGGACGGGTGTCCCAATACTTTTGGCAATATAGTGTATGTCTGTTGAAAACTGATTTTTTTTCAGGATGCTCTTCTTAAGAAGAGTCCTGACAACTTTCGTTTTTTAAAGATCTTGGGAAAACTTTCATATGTAACACTGTACACCCAAAGTGCTTTGCAATCATATCAGGGGTATCTCCTCATTCACTTGGATGATGCAACAGCAGCCACAGTACAACGGCGCCAGTGCGCTCACCACACACCAGCTGTATGTGGAGAGGAGAGAGAGTGAAAGAGACAATTCAATGGATGGGGATTATTAGGAGGCCATGATTGGTAAGGGCCAATGGAGGGAATTTGGCCAGGAAACACATAGCACACACATATTGTCACACATAGGATTTGGGTACACTGTAAAATCTTTTTTGTCAAGTTAACAGTAACTTACTGGCAACAATTATCCAGTAGTTGCTGTATTTCATACCACAATAAAATTACCGTAAAAATAACTACAGTAGTTTTAAGCATACTCTAAAATAAAGTACAGCATTATACTATTATTTTTATTATTATTATTTTAATTTTACTGTTATATATTCAATAACACAAATTATTGCTTCATATCAACAGCTTTATTTAGGTTTCATTACATTTCATAGCTGAACTTCAATAGAATATACAGATTTACCATGTTAACCATATTTCATCAATGAACAAAATACAATTATAACCATTTCAATAAAATCACAGTAATGCATTGTGCCAGTGGAAAATAAATGTTGGAAATATAAAAATTAAAGTTTGAAGAGTTTAAGAACTTAAAGGGTCAGTTCACCCAAAAATGAAAATTCTGTCATTAATTACTCACCCTCATGTCGATACACACCTGTAAGACCTTCGTTCATCTTCAGAACATAAATTAAGATATTTTTGATGAAATCAGATGGCTCAGAAAGGCCTCCATTGCCAGTAAGATAATTAACACTTTCAATGCCAAGAAAGCTACTAAAGTCGCTTTGATTGCCGGGTACAAGTCCTCTGCGTAGCTCGCATACTTGCGGGCTCAGCAGAAGTGCGCATCAAGGACGCATAGCGGCCACAAATGGGGCGATCGCAAGCACCTTCTATAACCTAAAATGGTAAAGGACATCATTTGGGACGCAGCCACTTATGACGTAACAAAGCCTCATTTACTGAAATCATGTGACTTTGCTCTGAACCACTGATCTGTAACAGAAGATTGGTAAAGCTTCAAAGCTTCATGAACCAGTGTTTTAAAATTACCCTTCACTAGACATTGTTGTATAAAGTATTCTCGTCACTTCATAACATTAAGGTTGAACCAATGTAGTCACATGAACTGTTTTAAATGTGTCTTTAGTAGCTTTCTGGGCATTGAAAGTGTAAATTATCTTGCTGTCAATGGAAGCCTCTCTGAGCCATCGGACTTCATCAAAAATATCTTAATTTGTGTTCTGAAGATGAACGAAGGTCTTACGGGTGTGGAACGACATGAGGGTGAGTAATTAATGACAGAATTTTCATTTTTGGGTGAACTAACCCTTTAAAACCAAAGGTTTTGTGAAGCATCTAACATGTCTAATCTAACATCATTTTATAGAAAAGAATATTTGACATTTTGATAATAAATCCTTCTGTAGGGACTCAAGGGTGAGGTTGATGATGATAGAATTTTAAGTTTAAAATAAATTATCTGTGGAAGGTCTGATTTGATTGAATTGAGGAAATTTAGACATTAAAAATAGGATTTTTTGTCACAGGCTGGTTAGCCTTGGCAGTTCCCTCATTGTATACTATAATTAAATCATTCTACAGCATGTATTCAAAATTAGCCATTGAGATGAAATTGGGATGTTAAAAAAGCCAAAACACATCTTATTAGAGTTATTTTTTTATCTTATACTTTAACTATATTTTTATTCAGGTAGAGGAAAAATAGTCACATATAGTATGATTTTCCTGTGTGATTGTTCTTATTAAAGTCTCACTGTTATAACAGTTAAACATTTCCTTTATTTGTTAGAATAATAAGCAGTTAGTGTAAAATAGAATATACAACACAAAATCAGTTAAGCAAAAAGCTAAATTAATCACATAAACCAGTATTAGAGATTGTGATAACTCCAGTTTACTAATTTGTTTTTAAATTTTTGGTTGCATTATGATCAAATTAAGAACAAATAAAAAATAACAATAAAAAAAACTATCTTTAAACCTTTGCATCTATTCTGTGAACACCTTCTTTTCTAAGGAGTTTTAATATGCTAAATTTAGTTTTTGCCACAGTCAAATAAGTGTGAAAAATAAATTCATTTCAAACTGTGTCTTGTGTATCAGGATCCTTATTCTTTATCTTGCCTCTAAATTATTATTATTTTTATATTTATTATAATAATTATCCAGACTCTCAATAGCTTCCTCTTGAGAGTATTTTCTCCATTCAGCTGGAATCTTGCCACTCCCCTGAAAGGTCTTTCCATAGTGCTTTTCCAGATCTTCCTGGAATCTGCACACAAACCACTTCCAGTACGGCAGCTCAGAGAGATCTGGGGTGATACTCCATGAAGCATATTTAGGACCCCCTTTTCTGTATTCCTTAAAGAGGACTGTATCATCTGAGCTATTTGGAAAGAAAGATCCATCACTGGCTACTGATGATGTACAGATGTTGATAGCTAGGTTTGTTGTTCCTCTGTAAATCCACCCATTCAGTCCATTGCAACGATGGAAAGGAACACTGTGATCTCCAGTATGGCCTTCGATTGTGTTTGTGCAGATGGCTGCACAGAAAGGACACTGAACCCAACAGCACTGACAGAAGTGATTGATCAGAAGCTCATCTGGTCTGTCTCTGTGTTCCAGCTTTGCTGGAAAAGTTTCTGTGCTGTATTTACTGCATATGGCAGACATTATAGAAGGAAGTTCTTTCATTATCATGTCTTCTAGGAAGCTGACTTCAACATCATCGAGATTCACTCCAGTGAGGTCATTTAGAGAGAATACCAGCACATCTGAGAGCTGTTGTGTGAAATGAATCAACCATGAATCAGCATCTCCATTGATCTCTTTAACGTGTTTGGTGGATTCATGTGCTGCGTTTGTGATCTTCTGCTCCAGCAGTTTAATGCTGTTTTCCATCTTGGGTCGAACACTATCTTCAAATCTTTCACTGATGTACTGACTGACTTCATCTCTGATAAAATTCTTGAAGTGTTCTCTGGGATTGTTAATGTAGGTCAAGCACGCTTTGAAATCCTGTTTTTCTGCCAGTCTCCTCAGGATGTGTTTCTCCAGGTTTGATCGGTTCCCATTTAGTGATTCACAGTTTGTCGTCATTTCATCTGCCAAATCTCTGGCAGTTTTTTTGTAGATATTCTGCTGAATGGACTCTTTAAGTTTATTACAAACAAATTCACCAAAAACAGCAGTTGATGTTGCTCCTTGACAGTATTTCTGGAATATCTTGTAGTATTCTTCACTCTTCCTCTCAGAATAGAGAACAGGATCATTGGCTTCCCTGAACATTGTGTGTTGGTCAGTGAATGTCTTGTTTGCTCTTTGACACATGAAAAGTACCAGATCCATGAAGAATTCACTCTTGAACACATATTTCACTTTTGGCCCTTCCTCATGCTTTGTTATTCTTGCCTTTATGTGATCTACAAGTTGTTGAATGCAGCTGTTGTTGTAGCCCATCTTTGCAATGTTATATGACTGAAATATTTTATCTGTGTGTTCAGCAATGTCTGTGATTAAGGATTGTATCTGGTATTCATCCTCTTTAGATAAAACAAGACCAATCATCTCTTTACCTCGTTTGTACGCATTTTTCAAAGGTGCTGCAATTCCACTGGATGTCTTTAACTTCACATATTCTGAATAGCTTGACAAACAGATCATATCTTTGTGCTTACTGCTCATTTTTATACAGTCTTTAGGAAGACTTGCATAAGTCTGAATGAGGATCTTTTTCACATCTCCTAATATGTCAATATCTTTGACTAAAGGAGCATCTCTGATGATCTCAGTTGTCTGTTGTTTCCAAAAGGAATCAAACTGTGATTTCAAGAACTTTTCATTATTTGCTTGTTCTTTGAATTTTAAGGCAAGTTCTTTGCTCTTTTCAAAGAGTGTGTTTTCATGATGTATCCTCTGATCATCCATCTCTTTCTTCAGGTGACGCTGCTGAAGAACTCCATTTAATTTCCTCTTAGTTTCTCTCACAATGTTTTCTTGAAGCTGTTGGATCTTTACCTCAAAGAAACCTTTCCACTGATTCAGTACAGCTGCGTCTCTGTCTTTCTTAAAGAAATCAGACATTGTCTTTTTCAATTCTTCACTTTTTGCATTTAGTTCTGTTTGAAGATCAGTTTCCTCAACATCATGAATTGCTTTATTTTCTATTTTGTTGTGAAGCTTGTTTTCAATTTCCAGCATGGCGCTCCGAAGGCTCCAGGTCCACTTGCTGTATTCAGTCTCTAGTTTCTTGTATGTTGCGATTTCCAGAGAATTTTTGAAGCTGAACACAAATTGTTCATTAAGCAAAGCCTCCCAGAGATCTTGAACACGGTCTCTCAGGTGTGTCAGCATTATGCCATCAGATTTTGAAGCATGTGTTAGAATAGTTTCCTTCAGTTCTTGAATGTTCTCGCAGTAGTTTGGGTTTGGTGGTGCCATGGGTGGGCTGCCCTCCCAGAGCTGAGCAAAATACTTCACATCTTTCTGTACATCAAACTCAATCACATCCCTGAATCCTTCTGCATCACAGACTTCCTCTTTAGCAGCAATTTTTGTCATTTCATCCAATTTCTCCTGCAGTTTTCTCCTTCCCTCCATGTTTTTCTCTCCAGCTGTGATATCTGAGACATTCTGATGCACAAACATGCAGCTCGGGTTCAATCTGACATTCTTCATCCTCATGAAGGCCTGAACAACAATCTGAAGAATGTCCTGCATCTCAGATGGGTTTTCTCCAAAGATGTTGATCAGGGTCATATTTCCAAGACCAACAACAAATGTGGCCATTTCATTGTCACGAGATGTTGTTGACCTTCCAGCCAGTTCTGGTGCTCGAAGTCCTTCAGTATCAACAACCAGAATGTAGTCAAACTTCAGCTCTGTTTTCATCTCTTCTGACACTTTGACCAGCTGCATGAAAGCTCCTCTGGTGCATCTGCCAGCACTGACGGCAAACTGCAGTCCAAACATGGCATTCAACATGGTGGATTTCCCAGAGCTCTGAATCCCTAAAATTGACAGTACAAAGACTTTCTGGTCTCCCAGTTTCTTAACAAGTTCATCTAGAACAGCAGTGACCCATGTGAGAGGAACATGAGCAGCATCTCCATCCATCAGCTCCATTGGAAATCCAGAGATCATCATCTCTGCTGCAATACTTGAGAGAGAACAAAAGTCAAACTGCAGATTGTCTTTCTTGTTCTTCATCACAGTTGACCACGATTCATAGATCTGACCAAATTCTCTCAGGATGTGCTCCAAGCCAAAGTTTGTTTTATTGATTTGCTCTGTTATGTTTTCAAGGTTTGCTTGTTCAGTCCTTAGTAGTTCATCAGGAGCCTTTTTCAATTCTAAGACTTTATTCCATTTCACACCATATTCCTTGTGAAGTCCACAGAGCTTCTCTGAAGTGAAGTCATCCAACAGGTTCATCATCCATCTGAGGAAATAGGTTTTTTCATTTTCTCTCTTCGATTTCATTTTATCAATAAATGTCCTCATAAACTCACTCAATCCTTTGGCCACTTGCTTTTCTCTTATTTCTCTCATGTTCTTCTGTTTGGTATTTTTGTCATCTTCTAGATTTTCTCCTTCTAGATGACGCAGCTCTTTGTTGATTTTACACCAGTCATGCCACAGTTTCCCCTGACAGGGCAGGTTTGTTTCCTTCACTGTTGATGGATCTTTTCCTCTCAGTAATCCCATGATCTGGACCGCTGCCTCTTTTCCTCTCCGACACTCTGGATCCTCCTCATCTACTCTGATTCCTGTGTGTTCGGTCACATCTTCAAGTTTGAAGGTCTTTTTCTGCTCAGTAAAACTCACTCTGATCATCTCCCTTATCTGATTAGAAACATCAGATTGGTTTTTGTCCAAAAGACCAACTACGAATTTTCCATCCCCCAGTTCAGTTTCATCAGAGTCATTGTCAGTGAGCAGACAAATGAGAGGTTGAGGAGATTTAAAGAGTGATCTCACCAAACCCTGGTTCTGGTTCTTCTGTCCAAAATCAGGTAAGAAGAGGACATTTACTGTAGACATACTGGTCAGAATCTCAAATTGTTTCTCATTGTCTGCTGCATTACCATGAAGATTACAGAAAGCAACACAGTCATCAAATAAATCCGTCTTTTTCCCAGAAGGGCAGTACCAGGCGATCTCCACCACTCCATCCATCAGTAATCTGGTTCTGCTGCTGCCTGAGCAGTTCCTGTGGAAGAACATCTGGTGTTTCTCATTGATGAGGCCGTTCATCAGCTGAGACTTAGATGAAGACACTGAGCCAAACCTGAAGAAAGCCACCATTGGAGTCTCAGTTTTGTAGACCGGTTGAGTTTGACTGATGATCTCATTGTTGGTGTTCTTCTTCTTCCAGCTCTTGTTGATTTGTCTAAATGTCCAGAGAGGAAACTCAATCTGTTGTGTGAATGGATCAGGAACAAGCAGAGGCAGTGAATACTGACACTGTGAGAGTTTAGTCACCATCAGCTGCTTCAGGAAACCATCAGCACAATGAAACACGGCCATCTGAACATCCATTGGGTGAATATCAGGGTGATTTTCTTCAGGGTTGTAGTTTGCACCCTCTTTCTCACATTCTTTCTTAGTAGTAAGTGTTCCTTGGTGGTATTTTTTTCTTTGTTTTATGACTGTGTATCTTGCTCTGTAGTCCATGTTTATCAGCTTTTTTAGGAATGAGTTCACCAGTTCATTCTCTTCCCGTGGCTCCTGAAATGAAGACTTGGTGATTTGAAGAATGTCTGCTGTTCTTATTTCATCTTGAAGACTTTGTGTCAAGTCTAGTCTATGGTAGAGTTTGTTTAACTCTTCTTTGCGCTTTGGTCCAAACTTTGGCTTTTGGCAAGTTTCATCTCTCTGTTAATAAATACATGAACACAATGAAATGTAAAAACGTTTTAAATGGTGGTTTCAAATATTGTACAACTACACCTTATATAAACTAAACCAAAAAATAAACTAAACCAAATAATAATAATAATATAAGTGGACTTAAAGAGGACTCTGAGTGGTCTGAATGCTGTCAGTTTGTGGGATCTTTCAAGATGAGTCTGAGATCATTTGATCTTTTGAGGTGCTCACAGATGCATGATATATCAGCCCAAAACTGAAAATGAGTGCTCAAATCAGTGGCGTAGCCATGAGGGGGCCCCAGATATCTGATCACTTAAAAGGATTAAAAAAATTGTTGATTTGTTACTCTGACGTTAATTTGTTACACTGATGCATGCTGCACGCGACTGTCGCAATGCGACAGTCGTTTTAAGACTTATTGGTTTGATTATTTCACGTGTTGTGTGTAGCCTTGTGTGCTGTCATTATCTTTGCGTTTTAGAGTTCATTATGTGATGAGTGACAATAGGCGCGTTTCCACCATCGGGACGAATGTGTCATGATCACCAGTTGAAGTGCCCTGGTTAGCCACCAGAGGGCACTCCACCCCGGAATATTGCCTCACTATCTCGGACTCCATTTTCCATAACCCACTTCCCGGACTCGTTATCATTTCATTGCACCCAGCTGTCTTATGTTCTTGAGTTATGTTATTAGTGTCTGTCTATTTATACTGAGTTTGTTTCTGCTTTTGGTATCTAGGTTTGATCTATTGCCACCTGTTTTACTGTGCACTCTGTTTTGGTTTTTGTTTTCTTGTTTTATGTATGGACTGTATTTATGGATTTGGACTCTTTCCTGGCTGTACTACGATTTTGGATTGCCCTTATTAAAGCTGCACTTGGATCTTACCTGCAGGTCTTAGAGCATACATGACAGAATGGTTCTCATTGCGTAAATGTTCATTCCGTGGTGATTCGGGCCAGCTGATACAGTTACGGTTTCATTTTTTACTGTGGTGCTGATATCGGCTGCTCTTTGGAATGTAATACAAAAGCTTCAGTCGATGCCTCGGGTTACTGATGAAATGAGATGTAAATATGACCACGTTATGGAGGATGATCAGATATTTCTTTTAATTTTATTGTTGATTTGAGTTTAAATCGCTCAAATAGAGGGCTTAGCCAGCTAGAGAGAAACTGGCAGCCAGGCAACAGATCAGTGACCAATCCTGTATGCTGACGTTAATTCACGTATTCTACCAGCATGATTCTACCTGCATGAGAATTCCGGTCCAAGAACGGTTTGTAATTATGCCATGCCATGCAGGCTCCATTGGAAACACAATTGGATCCGTTCCAATGGTGGAAAAGCGGCTAACGTAAGCGGCAACCGAGGCTTCCCGTTTCCAGGACGTGCATCTCAATGCAATGAAATCCGGTGTGCGCTCGGGTTCACTAGATAGGCTACTCTCCATTCATTTTAACCAATAAAAAGTCATCAGAGAATCAAGAACCTCTATGACTGCAGCACACACAGCTTTCTTCTTGTTATAGTTCATCCGAGTCGGTTTCTGTGGTGTTATTTCCTTTCGCTCAGATACTGTCTGCGCGCACTCAAACTTGTTCTGTGTGCAGTAAATCAAACATGCTTTTTTTTTCTCTAGAATTGTATTCTCTCCTGGATTTAATGTTGTCAGAAGTTATCACCCATCAAACTTCCACGATTGAGTGTTAAAATAAATTGTAAAGAAATTAAAGGTGCAATATGTAATATTTTTGCAGTAAATTATCTAAAAACCATTAGCCCAATGTCATATATTTTGTTCACTTGAGTACTTACAATATCCCAAATGTTTTCAACTATTTGTTCACAAGTTCACCTGCCCATTCTGTCTGAATGGTTACTGGTAAAACAAACTTTGCTTGCTGTCCTTGAAGGAGACTCAAGGTGGCTTGAGCTCCGAGTTAAACCCCCCTATAACAGTACTGCATAGTGGGAGAATAAGAGAAATAGAGGAGGAGGGAGGAGGAGGGATCCAGCTATCCAGCCATCCAGCCATGACACAAGCCATCCAGCATTTAATATGATATTCTAAAATCAGTCGAGCTTAATGCAGTGTGTGCAACAAGTGTTTCACATCAGCTGCTGAGCGAACGCAGAGAGTAATGTTATAACATAATTTTCAGCACACTCAAATGTATCTAATATGATAAACAGAGCTGTGTTATCTCACACTTATGACTGGAAAAGCAGAAGCAGCGTTGGCGACTGTGGCATAATAAAAGTCCCGCTGCTCGTGAGGCGTGTGTTGCTCAATCGCTCCAGCTCCTCGTTCAGCTCCACAACACTCAGTCCTGCTCTGCTTCATATTACAGTAATATTAATAATCACATCCATGAACATGATTTCTGAGTCTTATCCCTATTCTTTTACAACGTTCGTTGAGGTGAAGACCACATGTCCCAAATTTCCGCGCTCAAACTTGGCGTCATCAAGCTACGCCTTTGTTTTGAATAGGCCTCTAGGGACCTCTAGTGGACAGAAATCTTACATACTGCACCTTTAAGTGTCCGAGTATTTTTTTATGTATTAACTCCATGTACAAATTATAGATAGCATTTTCAAACATACTTTAGTCAGCCAGCTCTCTAGTTATTTTTATTATTTAATTGTTTTTTTTGTTTTTTTTACTTAATTTAGCCTATACAGATGCTTAAGCAACTAGTTAAAATACCCTAAAATAAAGTGTTACCTGAATTCCCTTTATAGGGACATTCTAAAACACTTAACGTGAAAACAGCTTAACGTGGCTTAATGTACTAAGAGAGTGATATTAAATGACCAAACTCCGTAAACATAATACTAATAAACAATACTATGTACAAAGCAGATGAGCCCAGAATATGCACGCAATTCGTTAAATTACACATTTAGTGTTTTTCTCCCACAGAAAACTGTTAAAAAGAAAACGCTTAATGTCGCTTAATGTAACCAACTATGTGATATTAAAAGATCAAATTCTGCACAAACCATTTTTCTGTATAGTAGCTTTATTAGTGTAGTGTTTACTGAGTTTGTTCTGTTAATGTCACTGTCTTTGTACATTAAAGGTGCCCTAGAACTTTTTTTTAAAAGATGTAATATAAGTCTAAGGTGTCCCCTGAATGTATGTGTGAAGTTTCAGCTCAAAATACCCCATAGATTTTTTTAAATTCATTTTTTTTAACTGCCTAATTTGGGGCATAATTAGAAATGAGCCGATTCAGGGTGTGTGGCCCTTTAAATCTGGTGCTCCACGCCCCAAGAGCTCGCGCTTGCCTTAAACAACATAAAAAAAGTTCAAACAGCTAATATAACCCTCAAAATGGATCTTTACTGATCTTTACGCTGTAGCGTTAGGGGCGGCGCCACGCTTGATGCGTCATCGACAGTTATATATGTGTTTCAGCAATACATTTGTAACATTTATAAAGTGTTTAGAAAGAATTCTCAGAATTTACTTTACAGGGACTTTAAGTGTTTTAAAAGCAGAATGTCCCAGTAACGGTCTGATCATTATAGGTCAATGTCAGCAGGAGAGAAATGAAAATGACTCAGGGAATTTATGACTGGATAATCTGCTTTTTTTAGAATGGAGATCACGGTTCTCCCACGATTCGGAAAGCAAAACATTACACAATCAAACAAAATTAATGGATATGTAGGTCTAAATTACTTGAGGTTCTGACAAAATGTTTTATTTATGTTCAGAATTAGTCTTTATAATTGCCTAAAACGTTATAGATGAGTCTATTACATATTTTTTTATTAATTAAAAAAATTCATCATGTAAAAATAATTTGAAATTAATTAATGAAATAGCTACATTTTAACTGCAGTCCCTGGTCGCCACCTACTGGCATAATAACAGATTCAATGTTTATTAGTTTCAGAGGTCGTCTAATCATTTGGATCGCGGCTACAGTGGATAAACTTTTATCCAAATACTTTCCCTTAACAAAAACACATAAAAATGTATATATATATATATATATATATATATATTGATTTATTTGATTTGCTGCATTAAGTTTATATATATATATATATATATATATATATATATATATATATATATATATATATATATATATATATATATATATATATATATATATATAAACTTAATGCAGCAAATCAAATAAACTTTGTTAATTATCAAGCCTTACCTGTAGAGGTAAGGGCTGTGAAGAGGCTGTTTGGGTGCTGCACATTTTCATGTTCTCAATTTCTTTTCTTCTGTCTTCTTCATAGTTCACTGGCTTTAGTCTTTTTGTTTCATCTTGCTTCTGTTGTTCTATTAACTTAATTCTGTCTTCATAGATTTTACACTGTTGTTCTTTCTGTGATTTCTCATACTGGATTTCTTTTGTCAGTATCTCTTCTTGTTTGATCCAATCTAGTTTTTCTTCCTTCCACTTCCTCCTCTCATCTTGCATCGGTTTTAGCATTTCGTCATGACATTTTTGCATTTTCTCCTCTCTTTCATTTATCTTTTTTCTGTATTGTTTTTTATGTTCAGTGAATTCATCCTTTCTTCTATCTGTGCCAAGATATTGTCTTTCCTCCTCCATCATTAACTTCATCTTTTCTATTTCTGATTTATGTTTGGCCTGAAGCCATTCTCTCTCTCTTTCTAATCTTTCTGTCTCTCTTTTTATTTGATCTGTCTTTTCTTTAAGTCTAAAAGATTCATCCAACACTTTTTGTTCTTTCTCCCTTCTTTTCTCAAATTCTTGTTCTCTTCTCAGTCTTTGTTCTTGTTTCTTTGTCTCCCAGTTCCTTTGCTCTGTTTTGTTTTGCTCTTCATTCTCTTGAAGTTCTTCTTCTCCTCCCAATCTTTGCTCTTGTATCTTTATCTTTATCTTTAAGTTATTTTGGTCTGTTTTGTATTGTTCTTCAATCTCTCCAAGTTCTTCTCTTCTTAGTCTTTGTTCTTGTTTCTTTGTCTCCCAGTTCATTTGCTCTGTTTTGTATTGTTCTTCAATCTCTCGAAGTTGTTCTTCTCTTCTCAGTCTTTGCTCTTGTATCATTTTCTCCCAATTCTTTTGGTCGGTTTTGTATTGTTCATCAATCTCTCGAAGTTTTTCTTCTTTTCTTCGTCTTTGCTCTTGTATCTTTGTCTGCAGTTTCCTTTGGTAAGTTTTGTATTGTTCTTCAATCTCTCTAAGTTGTTCTTCTCTTCTCAGTCTTTGTTCTTGTTTCTTTGTCTCCCAGTTCATTTGCTCTGTTTTGTTTTGTTCTTCATTCTCTTGAAGTTCTTCTTCTCTTCTCAATCTTTGCTCTTGTATCTTTATCTTTATCTTTAAGTTATTTTGGTCTGTTTTGTATTGTTTTTCAATCTCTCGAAGTTCGTCTCCTCTCAGTCTTTGTTTTTTTATCCTTTTCTCCCAGTTCTCTTGTTCTGAATTGATTTTGGATTTGTATTGTTCCTCAATCTCTTGAAGTTCTTGTTGTCTTCTCAGTCTTTGCTTGTGTATCTCTGTCTCCAAGATAATTTCCATTTTTGTTTCTTTTTGAGGTCTCTCCATCTTTCTGAACATTTTACAAGTGTAGTAACTCCCTCCATTTACTGCCACCATGTCACTGATTTTCTGCAGTAGAGTAGACACCTGTGAATGGTCACTTGTCTCATTATTGTTGAATACATGGTATCTGTTTCCGCACCATTCAATGAGATTCATCAAAGCAGATCCAGGATTTTCCAGGTATTTTTCAATTGTTTTATTCTTCAGATCATCTCCTCTGGTGAAGAGCACCATTGTATACATAAAGGAGTTTTCACCAAACATTTGTTGAATTGTCTTGACAGCATTTTCCTCCTCCTGAGTAAATCGTCCCACTGGTATCAGTAACAGGAACACATGTGGTCCTGGCAGTATCATTGAGATGTAGTCGGTTATTTTTCTCTGGACCTCTTCATGACTAAGTTTAGTATTAAACAGTCCTGGAGTGTCAATCACAGTAATGTGTCTGCCATCTATCTCAGCCGTCCCTCGCTGACACTCTCTAGTAACTGAATTGTGAGACTGTTCTGCTTTAAATGCATCTCTCCCTAAGATGGTGTTTCCTGTTTCACTCTTTCCAACTCCAGTTTTTCCCAACAAGATGATCCTTACATCATCTGAAACTTCTGTTGAATCTGAAGAGGAGAAAGTCAAGACAAGTCATCTTTAATTATATCGCTTTTTACAATGCAGATTGTTTCAAAGCACCTTTAGAGTGATAGCAGGAATATAATTTTGGCTGTACGACAACTCTAGAAAAAAAACAGTGTTATTGTCCAGCTTAAGTAAGTTGAATATTGATTCATTTCCATTGTAAAAATTATTTAGTTAATTTATCTATATAGCAGCTCTGGACAAATGAGTGATGATCAGTAAAATATTGTTAAATATTAAGTGTCCCCAACTAAGCATGCCAGAGGTGACAGAATGGAGAAAAAAAACATTTAATGACATTCATTAATGTAATGATAAATTATATTATATACCATGATACAGCAAGAGTTTGCATTATTCACATCTGTCAGTTTTGACCAACAAAAAGTTGGAGTTTTCAGTAGCTAAGCCTTTGTGTAAAGATGGACATTTTTTAGCATGTCTTTGGAATTATATGAAATTATAACACTTTACAATAAGAGTCCATTTGTAACATTAAATAGCTAGGTTTAATAAAAATATTGTTGATTGTTAATTTTAACATTTACATTTTAAAGTCATCTCTTACATTAGTTAATGCACTATGAAATAACATGAATGATCAAGGAGGTATAATTAGTATGTTTTATATTTAAAACCTTATATTTAAAACAATAAACATTTTGCCTTTTTTAATTTAAAGAAAACAAATGTAAGAGTTAAAAATGAACAATATTGCTGCTCAAACTGTGTATAAACAATTTTTTAAATATTTTTTTTTTGCTCCTATTGTATTTTGCAATTAATTGTACTTTTACTTTCAATACTTAAGTATGTTTAATATATATATATATATATATATATATATATATATATATATATATATATATATATATATATATATATATATACTTTCCCTTTCAAAAGGGAACTCATCGCTGCGTAAAAAAAACGAGGGGAACCGCCTCCTTGGGAACTGGTGTCTGAAACACATATCCAATCTCTGCAATATCATATTGACCAGTGACAGCTCATGACATCATAATGATGCAACCCGAAAGTATATAAGGGGCGCCTAGATAACATCTCAGGTTACGTATGTCACCATGGTTCCCTGAGAACAGGGAACGAGACACTGCATTTACCACATATGGGGAACATCACACATGAACCGGTGTCTGAAAGCCAAGTATCAAATCTCTCCAATCCTATTGGCACGTCATCAGAGTGCAACATATATAGGAGTGCCTAGAGAACCAGTCAGTATCTTTTTGTCTTTCTGGACTGTTTTGTCTGATCACGATTTCATCAAATCCGGTAAGGTAATCTTTATTATGCCTTACAAACATTTCAGAGAATGTGCCCACCCATGTCCCAGGTTTTTGACACTTGGTGATGATATCTTAACGTATGAGGGACTGTTCAGCAGGCAGCCCAAGAGTATGGCAAGGAACGCAGTGTCTCATTCCCTATTTTCAGGGAACCATGGTTACATACGTAACCTGAGACTTTCCCTTTCGAAAGGTCAACCCTACACTGCATTTACCACATATGGGGAACGATATACTCACGCCGCCATGCTTGAGGGGAGTGCATGCCACAAATGGCTAGACAAACATAAATAGCAGTTTCACAAGAAATGTTCTTGTGAACAAAAAAGTAATAGTTCTACATAGCATAGAAAAATTCATAACACAACAGCCTTGTCAAGACCAACTTGTGAGAACGTCTCAGGATACACATGAATAGGGAACGAGATGCTGCATTGAACGCAATTGGAACGCCTCTGCTTGATTGCGTCATGAAGCACTCGTGAAATCTCGTACAGCTAAGCGATGCAGCGTCTCATTCCCTATTCAGGGAACCAGGGGCCGCCATACTTTCTTGTCTCCTGGAACCTCTCGACGACCGATGTAACTGAGTCGCTGAAGAGGCCAACAGGAGACAGTGGCGCGTCCATGAAGATGTTCTTATCTTTCTCCTTTATATCAGAAAGGTTTAGTCATAAATGCCTCTCCGTGGCCACCAGGGCTGCCAGAGAACTGCCTACTGACTTGGCCGTCTCCTTGATGGCCTGGAGAGATAAATCAGTCACTTTTCTAAGCTCTTAGATGGTCTCGAATGTCGCTTCCCCGCTATTATCAATTTCCCCCAGCAGGTCGGCTTGATAAGCCTGTAATATAGACATTGTGTGAAGGCAAGCCGCTGCCTGACATGCTGCCGTGTAAGCTTTGCCCACCAGCACTGATGTCGATGGTGGTCTGGTGGGCAGCATCGGAGATTTCAGGGACGATGCAGACTCAGGAGAGAGATAGCTCGCAAGTGTCTTTTCTACCCGAGGCATCGCCCCATAGTGTTTCAGCCCCACAATGTTACTGTATGTTGACATTTTGGGGCTGAACACACAATACTGCACTGGCCTCTGCCACAACCTCGACACCTCGGTGTGGAGGTCGGGAAAGAACGGCAGTCCCGACGCTGAGGTAGTGACCAAGCAGGGAGGAAGCACTCATCTACTTTACTTTTCATTCTCGCTTCGCTCCTCTCCATGGGCCATTCAATTTTTTAATTCTCCACAGCCCTAGTTACTACCTCTAAAAGCTCCTCATATGCTGGAGATGAGGATGGCGAGTCCTCTTCTCCAGCCTCGACGCTCACCACATCCACCTCCTCAGAGCTGGATAGATGCCGATGCCTCTCTCCGAGGGGAATATATATACAGTGTATATATATATATATATATATATATATATATATATATATATATATATATATATATATATATATATATATATATATATATACAGTATATATATCGATAGCTTCCTGGGCATGCTTAGCTCCCAGACAAACAACACGCATCTCGTTTGTATCCCCACCCGTGATGAAACAGGGCAGGGATGAACACACTTGACGAACTGCTGTTTCTCCGCCATAATACGTGTCTTTATATATATATATATACAGTGTATATATATATATATATATATATACAGTGTATATATATATATATATATATATATATATATATATATATATATATATATATATATATATATATATATATATATATATATATAGTGTGGTGTGAGATACTCTTGTCCTCAGACGAAGAGATCGTGATTTGTATGTAGCAAGACAAACAACACCAAATAAGACATATGATAACACTGAGCGCTTGCTGAAGACACAGAAGCTAGCGTTCTTTGTTCTGGGTACGCTTTATAGTTTCCTGTCCGTGACATCACCCTCTTCTGACGTCTCGTCACTTTATTGTTAGATTTCACAAGTACATCACAACACAATCACACAGAGGCGTTCCCATTGCGTTCGACGCAGCGTCAACAGTTCGCATGAAAGGGAACTAAGTGCTTATCCTGCTTAAGTACCCCAGAAGTGGGAGTGGGAAGATCCAAGGGCAGCCTGTCAAGGCCACACACCTCGAATAATTATCTTGCTGAGAGCAAGAACCCACAACATGTAACTCGTTCCGGGAGAAACCGAGTTAGTACCAGCAGATAAGACTGTAGAGTGCCCACATAACAGTCCACCTAACACAATTCAACAAGCAGTGTACTCAGTAAAAGAACCTTTTACTCTTTAAGCAAGAGGAGTACAACATCATGATCTGTAGGAGGCCCAAAAAATGGGCCTACAACATCAGACAAACATGTAGCGTCAGCTCATGGCAGTGTTCCAAGCTCCAGGGAGGACACATATGACAACCAAACTACAGTGAGGTTCACTAAATCAACTCAACCTGGGCCAATGGCCACTAGCAATGTACTCAGTAAAACACTTTTTACTCTCTAAGCGAGAGGAGTAGAAGACATACACCAACGTGCTCTCACAGACACATGGTGTTAGCTGGTAGTAACTAAAGTTCTAGGAGCCATAATAGAACCAAACTTACTTAGTGAGGTAACTATTTAGCTTGACTAGAGTTAAAGGATCCAATACAAACCAACAAGCCATATACTCAGTAAAAACCCTTTTACTCTTAAAGCAAGAGGAGTATAACATACGCCATCATGTCCTATAGGAGGCCCAAAGACGAGCCTTCGACTTTCGACAGACACAAAGCGTCAGCTCGTGGCAGTGCCAATGGACACTCAGCAATGTACTCAGTAAAAAAAACACCTTTTACTCTTTAAGCAAGAGGAGTACAAAACATACGCCAACATGATATCCAAGGAGGCCTAGAGGGCCTACAACTCACAGACACGTGGCACCAGCTAGTGGCCACTAACTCCAACACAAGCCAACAGGCCATGTACTCAGTAAAAAACTTTTTACTATTGAAGCAAGAGGAGTACATACTTCGCCAGTATGCTCTCAAAGAGAGGCCCAAACCAGGCCTGCTATAGTTGATACAGGCGTAGCCAGTGGCAGTGATAGCAAAAACAACACAGAACTGTGTCAACATGTAACCATGCAGTGGCCTACTACTTCGGACAGACACACGTATAAACCTGTGGCAGTGCTAAATTAAGTGTGCAAAACTCATGAACATCTACCAACAACACTTGTGAAACCACAAGCTAGCGTGCTAGGAGGCTCAGATTACCTGAGCCTTCAACTCCACAGACACATTAAGCTGTTGTGGCAGTGATCATCTCTAAAGGGAGCTAAAAAGAACCAAACTGAAAGTGAGGTTCCCTACCACTCAACCTGAGCTTTGCAATCCATCAGGTCATTAAAAACCCTAAAGTAAGGGGAGTATGAATAGTCACCATGCTCTAACAGAGGCTAAAAACAAGCCTATTACTCATAAGAATAGGTGCTAACCTGTGGCAGCAAGGAGTTAAGCTCACACATGTGTAGGGCAAAGCTAGAACCCAAAGCAACACAATGCTTTGCTATTCATACATACCATCCTGAAAAGAATGGATGCTCTCACCAAACAGAATAACACATCTGTACTGAACCCTAGAGAACAAGAGATAAATTAATCTCAAGCTTGAAACCACCGTAACCTTAAGCTTGAATGCTAATTCAAGGGGCTTAGGGGAAAGACAAATTCTGTATGAATGAAGTTCTAGAAAAGGAAGAAGAAGAAGAGGAGAGGGCAGATGTAAATCGCCTTTGCAGAGGGGGGATCAATCACCAATGCTGTTTATAATCGATCACCTTTCTCAATCCCGCTTCTTCCACCGTCTGTCTGGGCCCAGATTTAGATCTGAGAGGATAGGGATTTTACATGCCCTCCCGATCTCAAACATGGAGATCAGGAAGGAATGAAAGGCTCACGGGAGCTGCAGGTCTATGGTCAGAAAGGAACCACTCGTCGAGCCGTCCACGTGCAACCCCTTTCTTAATGCGCCCCCAAGGCAGCTGCAGCATGTCAGAAGCGTGTCCCACAATCTCCAGTAGCTTGCATACACAGCAGCCAGAAAAGCACTCACTGCTGGACCCGATGACGTCCAAGAAAGGACGTCATCGTCATCCAACAGCTCATCCTCGTCAGCCCCACCTCTCTCAAACTTCCTAACTAGCTCACCTACGAGCCCCATGATTGCAGCCACCTTTTTGCCTAGGCACAAACGAGGCCAGAACCACCAGGCACAGATGCGGACACCTCTTCCCTTGAGAAGAGTGCCAAATGAGAAAAGAGCATCCCAACAGGGAGACACTCATAGTAAATAATAGAAAAACACAGACAGTGCCCTCAAGCACTGTCTGTTTGTGTGAAATTCTATCAATTATGGCAATTATGAAACGCACAGTGGTTTTCTAATTGTGTGGATCTGTGTCCTCATTATCTGACACCAGATGACATACACAAGCTGTGCGTTCTCTGTCTGGGGAGAGAGCAAGCATGGGCAAAATCTCTAAGGAGTTGCCTGTGCAAACTAGCGGTTTTTTTTTTAAGAACGCTCCATTCTCGTCTGGGTCTCTTTACGAGGGAAGAGAGTTCAGCATCTAGGCTGGTGGTTTGGACTCAGATCATTGGGCTCTCAGATGGAGCTCGCCAAATAGTTTGAGGGGGTGTGACTGCTCACAAGTTTCGGTGGCTCACAAGAGTGAGCTGCTGGGAGAGGATGTGTTGTCATCTGCATCCAGCAGGGAGTGCATTTCCAGCCGAGCAGGAGATGGCTGAGGAGGGTGAGTTTATTGTAACTCAGTGTCACCCTGTCCCACGTATGCTGAGCTGTTGTCGATTATGGAACACACTGCTGACAGATTACAGTTGCCATGGCAGTGTGTTAGGAGAGAGACCGCACACATTCAAAAAGGAATGATGATCGGTTTCTCTCTGGCCATATCACTACAGCTCAAGTGAGCCTATCCATTCCTTCCTGACCTGCATACTGAGGTTGAAGGGGCATGGAAGAAAAATATAATTCCCTTTAGGCTTGAAAAAGGTGGTAGACATTCACGTTCTCCATGGTGTTAGGTCACCATCTTGTGGCCACAGGTTGAACTGTTTGAGGTCTGTACCCGGTTGCATGAAACTCCTTAAGTGAGGGTTTCCCTGAGGGAGAAAAAATCCCTGAGGTAAGGGATTTCACTAAGAGCGTTGCAACAAACTTCTTAACTTTCACCCTTACCTAAGTGTTTACACTAAGCGTTTCACGGTAGTTTCTGACAACATACGGCAATGATCGCAGCGGTTGCTATAGTTACTACCTCTAACAGTAAACAGAACATAACGAACCACAAAGCCAAATCCTCGCTAAAACCACATTTGTATGAATATATTTGTGCTATGGAGAGTACAAACATAACAGAAATCAAAAAACGTAAAGCAAACTGGACAGAGTGCTGGAACTGCATAACTCTGCCGGGTTTGGTGCTCAATGTCATGTTCTAGTGTCGCGGTGAGACGAAGGATTGACTGGCGGTCAAACCGATATTCTCTCAATAACTGTATATCATTCATCGTCTCTAAGGGATTATTGCGATCATTAAAAACACACCTTGGTATTTCTTCCTCTTCAATTAACACTAAATCAGCCATCGTATTTTGAGTGTCAGTTGATTTAAGGGAGCTGTTTTGGTCCCTTAAATTTATCAAGGTGAAATGGTCGCTAAGGACTTTGTAGCAACGCTTAGATAATTAAGGGGAAAAACTTAATAACAGCCTTAAGTTCCTTAAGAAAACCCTTAGGGTTTTTTTTTCTTGCAACCCAAGTTTCACTAAGGGTACCCTTAACCTTATATTTAAGGGATTTCTTAGCTTAAGGAGTTTCATGCAACCGGGCACTGGTTACTATTTAAACACTAAAGTATTTCTTTGTAGACCACTGTTCCTTGTATAGGGTTTGTGGAAGGAGTTGGGTATGTGTTGATGCCTCTGACTAATAATAATAGTTATAATAATAAATGTTATTGTTTAGCATTTTTCTTGAAAAAGATTGAATATTGACACTGAAAGCTCAGACTTTGCTATCTAAGCCCCTTAAAATGACATCTCACTTAAATGGCTGGGAATATGCGGCAGCGGGTCAGGCTGGTGCTCCTCTGCACATGATGGCTGTGTGGCGGGGCACCAGGTTGACCTGCTGAGTGACTTAGATCAGCAGCATTCAAGACACGCATGCCGCTTAGGTTTTGGTTCCTCAACCAGCCTGACCCGTCCCAACCTGAGGGCCATGGACAGGGCCAGATGGCGAGTGGATCTGAATGAGGTGATCCTTCAAGAACGCGGTCAGCATCATTGATGGATCTCCTCATTCTGAAGGTGATCAGAACTACCCTCTCTGTTCTTCTTACCCCCAGGCACTTCTTACATTAGGCCTGTGGCTGGGCCAATAATGAGTATTATGATTCTGATGGTCTGCCAGTTAAAAATGGCTCGATAGGAAGAAGACCCTTTCAGGCTTGTAAGGTGGAGGACCACACATTGTGCATGGTGGTAGGTCACCACCCTGTGGCCGCAGGTGAAACTGTTACTAGATCTTTTTAATTTTAAATACTAAAGTATTTCTTTATAGACCAATGTTCCTTGTGTAAGATGTGCTCTTTTTAGGCTTTATAGAGTGGTGGACCGTCACGATTTCCATGGTGATGGGTTGCCACCCTGTGGCTGCAGGTTGAACTGTTTTTAGGTCTTTTTTGTAAAGCTGTTTAAATACTGTTTTTTTTTTTTTTTTTTTTCCAGACCGATGTTACCTGTATAGGATGTGCTCCTTTTGGGCCTTATAGGGTAAAAGACCTCAAATTCTTCATCATGAGAGGCCGCCACCCTGTGGCCGCAGGGTGAAATATTTTAGGTCTTTTAAAGGTGCCCTAGAATTTAAAATTGAATTTAACTTGGCATAGTTAAATAATTAGAGTTCTGTCCATGGAAATTACATTTAGTGAGTCTTAAACACCATTGTTTCCTCCTCCTTATGTAAATTTGATTTGTGCAAAAGACCACTGAAAAACAGGCAAATCTCAACATCTTTCTAATGTACTGTTAAATGTTGAAGCCGGTGGCTGTGGCAGTAGCTGCTCCGATTATCCATTTGCTGAATGTGTTGGATGGAGTGCTCTGGCTGCCTTCAAAAGCCGGTTATATAAAATTACCGGCTTCGTGTACGCGTGGTTCTGTGGGTTCGTTTTTGTCCATTGTATGTTTTCCTTTATTGATTTTTGCTTAGCTTGATTTAGATTAGTTTCCATATTTGTTTGGTACTTTTCTATCAATTGTCTAATATCAATTATGTTGAATATTGTGTATTCTTGATTAATTTGGATCATTTTTGATAATTATTTGATTTTTGTTTCATATCAGGTTTTTGTATAATTTTGTTAGTATATTTGATTAATTGTTTTTCTTGTGGTGTTCTAGGCCCTGAGTTGGGAGGCTAGCTGTTCTAGTACCTTGGTGGTAGGGTTGCCAACTTTGTCACTATGAAATGAGGGACAAAAGGTGGGCTGGTTTTGTGCGAAAATACAGTGTATGATTTTTAGCCATTTGTCATAATGATAGCTAATTTAAAGGGATAGTTCACCCAAAAATGAAAATTCTGTCATCATTTACTCACCCTCAAGTTGTTCCAAACCTGTATGAGTTTCTTTGTTCTGCTGAACACAAAGGAAGATATTTGGAAGAATGTTTGTAACCAAACAGATCTCTGTCCCCATTTACTTCCATAGTATATATTTTTTTCTACTATGGAAGTCAATGGGGACCAAGATCTGTTTGATTACAAACATTCTTCCAAATATCTTCCTTTGTGTTCAGCAGAACAAAGAAACTACAGGTTTGGACAACTTGAGGGTGAGTAAATGATGACAGAATTTTCATTTTTGGGTGAACTATCCCTTTAATAAAATATTAATACATAACTCTCATGCCTTGGCAACGTACAGTAGGTTTAATAATTATTCTCACCTCCATGGGCAACTGAAAATTCCCTGCGACATAAACTACAGAAGGCTTTTGTTGAGTCACCGCTGACGGGCTTAATCCATATATTTTTTACTTCCCAATTTTTATTGTAGCTGCACAGTCTTTTCTTTTTTTTGCAGGTTTATCCATTATTTGCAGTTTTACCCACATGCCAAATCGATTATCGACTTTGTGTGTGTGTGTGTGTGTGTGTGTGTGTGTGGAGGAATTGGCGCATTTACAACGTATACTGATGAGCGTGAGAGGAGGGGGGCTGTGATTGGATGATGATGATAGGTCAGGTGTGAGGTGTCGTGTGTGTGTGTGTGTGTGTTGCCGTGTCGGTGATCAGCACTGCTGTTGTATCAGTGGTTAGATCAGCGCAGTAGTTAAAAAACGGGACAAATGAGGTCCCGTACGGGACAAATAAATTAGGCTCAAAATGCGGGACGTCCCGCCTAATTCGGGACAGTTGGCAACCCTACTTGGTGGTGGTGTTTGGAGCATGGAGTGTGGCTTGCCGGTTGTGATTATTCACTTTACTGTGTGCGTGTGTGTGTGTGTGTGGCACGTGTGTGGTTTAGGAATTGTCACTTTACAGCTAGCCTACCCCATTACGGGTAAGCCTCCAGTTACTGCTGTACTCAGCTGTGGTCATTGAGCTCATCCCCAGCTATATCCTTGTCTGGTCTTTTAAGTGTTTTATCTGATCGTTGTGAATTTAATAAACATTTTTGTATATAGATACTCACTGTCTCTGCCCTTCATGGTAATCAACCTGTGTGTGTCTGATACTATCAGTTTTTGAAAAAAAAAAAAACTATTTTTTGAAAAAAAACTATTCAGTTTTTTTCCCCTTATCTTAAAGGGGTGGCATAATACATTTTTCTGGAAGGTTTTGGTACCTCTGGTGTAGCAACATGCTAACAAAACATTTAGAAAGACAATTTACAAATATTACTAAAAATATTATGATATCATGGATCATGTCAGTTATTATCACTCCATCTGCCATTTTCGCTATTGTCCTTGCTTGCTTACCAGCATAACATCTGATGATTCAGCTGTGCAGCTCCAGACGTTAATACTGCCTTGTCTAATGCCTTGAACATGGGCTGGCATATGCAAAATTTGGGGGCGTATATATTAATGATCCCGACTGTTGGCTAAATGTCTGAAATATCAGTGTATTAGTCAAATATTGCATTTATTTCAAAGTATGCAAACGCAGCGCGAGCGTCACTACGAGAAGCAGAACGTGTCCGACTTCACATCTCTGTTTTCAGCTTATCCCCGCCCTGACCGGTTGCATCCAGCTGCAGCCGATGTCAAACACACCTGACACCTGAAACAAAGGAACCAATGACAACAAGACACATGTACTACAGAAGCACATGACAGGATCACATGAGGGGCACACGGATTCTTATGCTGCATTCACGCCAACTCGTATTTACCGGAATGTTGAGATGACATCACATGACATTATATTCGGAGCTGTTCACGTCCTTGGACTGGGAATTATGTGTTTCCATGGCACCACTATAAACGCCTATGAATCTACAGCAGTCAGGTGGTACAGTGGCCACGTGGTACATGTGGGAGCTTTCAGAAAACTCCCAGCTTACAAACTGTAGGCTAATTACAATCTCTACGAGGACGTGAATGGTTTTTACAAGCTAGAATCTCGCAACTACAGGAATTACGAGGCTGTATGAACACACCTATTTAACATGAAGATGAAATATGACAAATTTTAAAAATTGTTAAAAACAAAAGTGCTGCTACATGACTACAATAGCATCCTGGCCCTGCAATACACGAACCATAGATATATACACTAGATGTCACCTTGGCTACGGCAGTTCATTGGAACGAATGCGTCAATAGAGCCGCCATCTCGGAACAGGGGAGCCCCTCCTCTTTAATGCATCAGAGTCAATGTAGGCAAAGGTCTAACGGAAATAAAATCACCATAAATCGTCATGAATTTTCTAGTTTTTTTTTTTTTTTTTTTTTGGTTCGTTCCAACGGTCAGACATGTATTTATCATTGAGTCCAGAGAAAATGTAAGGTTTTGATATTAAGATAATCTACTTTGTAAAAATATAATGCATAGTGCTAGTAGGCCTAAGTTTATTCACATTCTTCCACTTGAGTAAACTTCGAATGAACTATCACTACTTACATATAATTATTAAAGAATAAAACAGAAAAACAACATGAAAATCACCACGGTGGTACTTGGGGAGATCTAGAACAAGAATCAGGTGGAGTTTGTAGAAAACAATTTGATTTCATATTTTTATGAATTTTTAAAATATGTCTGTATAGCGAGGTAGTCTATGACTTTGACATATAATTATTAAAGAATAAAACAGTAAAACAACACGAGTCACCACAGTGGCACTTAATGGGGAACATGTATAACAAGAATCAGGTGAAGTTTGCAGTAAACAGTTTTATTTTATTTATTTTTTATGAATTTTAAAAATATTTCTACCGACACTTAACACCTACCACACAACCTCATGTAGACGCGCAATACATTTTAAGCATAGATGGCGTGACCGCATACAGGTCGCGGAGCAGGCGGGTATAGCCGTGGCAGGTCGACTGACAGGTGCGTTTATACGTGGCAGGTCGAGTGACAGCGGTGGCAGGTCGCGGGGCAGGCGCGTTTTTCCGTGGCAGGTCGAGTGACTGGCGCGTATATCTGTGACAGATCGAGTGGCAGCGGTGACAGGTCGCGGGGCAGGCGTACATAGCGGTGACAGGTCGAGTGGCAGCTGCCACTAGCGGTGATGGGTCAAGTGATGGTCTCAGTGGCAGCTGCCCCTGCAACGCAAAGATTTTACTCCTACTGCGGTTTTCCTAACTGTCAAAGACTAATGGGTAACTAGCATGGATTAGCTGCGGTCGTTAACCAAGGACTGAAACAAACCAACGTAACCAGAAATATAATTTCGTAACATTCAATATCATAAAACAAATTCTCACTTGTAAAATGTAATCCCTTGCTGTCTGGTTTTTAGATTTCTTTCGTTTGAACATCCATACGCTGCACAAAAGTCCGCCATCGTCCATGAATTCAAAGTACAGGCGGAGATAGCAGCGTTACCTAGCTACTACCTATGACAAGACCCCTGTTCCAAAATGGCGGCGGTTTTGACGCATGCTTAGAACCCCAAGGCGACATCTAGTGTATATATCTATGTACACGAACAACCTGCTGTCTGTTCTTCACCTGTCACTGATGCACCAAAGCCATATGATGTCATATTTTACTCCTAACTCACGTTTCCACTGTCATATAGGCTATGCGATGGTTATGTTAACCATTGCGATAATAAATATACTCGTTTATGGAAAATACTAGAGACTGCTTGAGGAACGTAGACAATTCTTATATGATTTATAATCGTGTATTTATTTGGTTTAATGTTTTCTGTCTCTTCCCTGTGCCTTTGTTGATTCCTCACAAATGCATATCTTTCACAGATTCATACACACTCGGTTAACTCGTATAACTCACTCCCGTTGTCTTCTCATGAGCTCCCTCTGTTGCTCTGGCTTAAAGGTGCCCTCGAATGAAAAATTGAATTTATCTTGGCATAGTCAAATAACAAGAGTTCAGTACATGGAAAAGACATACAGTGAGTCTCAAACTCCATTGTTTCCTCCTACTTATTTAAATCTCATTTGTTTAGAAGAACCCCGAAGAACAGGCGAATCTAAACATAACACCGACTGTTACGTAACAGTCGGGATGTATGCCCCAATATTTGCATATGCCAGCCCATGATCCCAACATTATGAAAGGCATTAGACAAGGGCAGCCAGTAATGTCTGGATCTGTGCACAGCTGAATCATCAGACTAGGTAAGCAAGCAAGAACAATAGCGAAAAATGGCAGATGGAGCAATAATAACTGACATGATCCATGATATCATGATATTTTTAGTGATATTTGTAAACTTTCTTTCTAAATGTTTCGTTAGCATGTTGCTAATGTACTGTTAAATGTGGTTAAAGTTACCATCGTTTCTTACTGTATTCACAGAGACAAGAGCCGTCGCTATTTTCATTTTTAAACACTTGCAGTCTGTATAATTCATATAATGCATATAAATCTCTCCAACAGTGTAGCATTAGCCGTTAGCCACGGAGCACAGCCTCAAATTCATTCAGAATCAATGTAAACAATATAACAGTATACAATATTCACATAATCCGACGCATGCATGACGAACACTTTGTAAAGATCCATTTGAGGGTTATATTAGCTGTGTAAACTTTGTTTATGTTGTTCAAGGCAAGCGCGAGCTCCGTGGGCGTGGAGCAGGAGAATTAAAGGGCCAGTAGCCCTGAATCGGCTCATTTATAATGATGCCCCAAAATATGCAGTTAAAAAAATGAATTAAAAAAAATCTATGGGGTATTTTGAGCTGAAACTTCACAGACACATTCAGGGGACACCTTAGACTTATATTACATCTTGTTAAAAAAAGTTCTAGGGCACCTTTAAAGGATCAGGATAGATAGACAGGAGAGATCATGCAAACGTCCTCGGATTGCAATCATCGCATAATTTAGAGGAAAATCAATAGAAAGGCTCAGAAAAGTGACGTAAACATAGGGTATGTTATCAATATATTTCTAAATGTGTAAGCCTTTGGATTTAAAAGCCTTAATGGAGTTGTTTTGTGCATTCTTGTAATCGTAAATAAATGAAGCAGGTGCAGCTGAATAGGTATGCGTTTTCTTTTTATGTCAATATAAATATCAGTTAGATTTAGCATGATTGATCTGCATTCCTGACATAAATTAATAAATTACTGTTACTGTAACATTTTTTTTTTTGTAAAACATTGTTCAAATATTGATGCTGGAATCTTAAATCTTTAAATAAAAGACAAACATTCGCAAGTTTGGATAGCTAAATCTTGAATGACTGTCAACTGTTGAATGAATGAGTGTCACGTCCAGCTTGTTTACTTCGAACCGGAAGACACTCCCACTTTTGACGCAAGGCCTCATGGGGCGTAGGAAACTTGTGGATATAATTTCACAAAGATAAAGTTCATTTGTAAGTCACTTTGGAGAAAAGCGTCTGCTAAATGACCAAATGTAACGAAATGTTTTTGCTTTAAATCTTGAAATCAAATAATTCAAATCAAAAACAATTGCTCATGCAATAGCATCTTTGTTTGGATTGTGATTAAAAAGCAGTGGTTACCTCTAATTTGAAATGGCTATGCATTTTTGTTTATTATATTAATATTAATAATAAATACCAGCATCAGAATCGGCCAATTTGCTTGTATAAATAAATAAATCAGAATATAATTTGGCCACAAAAAAAAAAAAAAAAACTAAATACAATCTGGGCTGTCTTTTTCTATCAAGTAGATCTTGTCTTTCATAAAGGTCAAGGTCAGGGATCTTGGGCTTAGTGACCTTGGTGACCACTGCTTTAGGTTATGTGTTTTATATTGTATATTGTTGTATATTGAGAAATTTTAAAATAAAATAAATTAAAATTATAAATTAAAATGATGACAGTTAATTTATGCATCCCCTTTTGCACTATATTTGTGTTGCAGGGCTTTATTTATATGCAGATGTTTTGGAAATTTCCATGTAAAGTATTGTCATGCTAATAAAGCACATTTATTATTAAATTTACAAAACATCTTAATTATAAGGCCTGATCCATTCAAAAATGCCCATGAGTGGATGAGTCTTCCTTAAACTTTTTTTTTTTCAAAAACAGACTAAACAAAGTTGCCTTTAAAAACATGACTTAAAAAATAATTGTTTTTACTAAAATAACATTCATTTATGAAATCACCTAAGCTACGATAGGTATTCACATGACAAATGTTGCCCTATTACCCCTATATCTGAACTATGAAATGAAACTGACATTTTTACAGAAACTAAACTCTAAAACTTTTTTATAATCTTTATAAAAAAGTAAACTAATTCATACAGATGCAGGGCCAGCAGTGTAATGGGGCCTCACCTAGACCAGGCTTTCCTAATTTTTTTTTTTATTATTATTATTATTATTATTATTGTATTAAATTTTCTAGCAAGGTAAATGTACTGTTACTTCCAAACATTTGATATGTTTCTAGTGTTATGCATATGCATGTCTAAAAGCTGCAAATAAACAACCAATTATTTTAGCAGTTGAATATAAAGTATTAAAGTGAAATGAGAAATGCTTCTATTTTAAAATTCTTCATTCCCCCAAAGTTCACTTATAAATTATATTTTTTTCATCATTTTCTCACCCTCATGTTGTTCCAAAACTGTATGACTGTCTTCTGTGGATCACACACACACAATACTAAAACACTTTTCAAAATATTATCTTTTGTGTTCCCCAGTCATACGTATTTAAAATGACATGAGAGTGAGTAAATTATGAAATAATTTTCATTAATGAGTGAACTATCCCATTAAGTAATTAATCCTGCATTATCGCTGACATTATATCAATACATTGTCTTTTTAACAAGATCTTTTAGCTTGCTTAACATATTTACATGATTTAATTTATTCTTACCTGAACTGGATGCCATTACATATTCATATCATTGAAGTGTCAAAATCAAAAGAAAAGTTTGTCTTGCAGAAAGAAGATGCAGACTTGTGTGTGTGGTAGTACTCTCAAGAATATGCCCTCCAATTATATATGCCCTGTTTTTGGTAGCATTGTGTACTTTGCCCCATGGGCTTGGCTAGACTGCCAACACCATGGGCCATTCCATACATCAGTGACTGATGTACTGTGACCTGAGGTTATCCCAGATGCACATAAAATATACTGGTACATATGTGTAGACTAACTAACATTTATCCCAATTTATGCTACTGTTATTATTATGCATCTAATATTGGCTTAAAACAAAAAGGTGCACATGTAGGGCTACTCATTTCATTTTGAGGCAGAACATTAAAACAAAGTTAGGCCTATAAAGTATATGGATCTTTTTACTTGCCAGTGTTTGTGGAAGATATTTATTAACGCAAGATTCTTCCTTGAGATCACAACCGCACACTCACTTTTTGGTGGAGTGAAACATTCCCTGGCCTTGATAGAGCTGCTGTCACCTGAAAATGGAGTTTTTTTTTTTTGTTAGTTTCATGCATGTTCATTTGTTCATCTGTTCAGTCGTCCTTCTTGGTGTGACCTGTGGAAAGTTAATGTGGGCTGAGGGCTGTCCTGACCACTTTTGGGGCTCTCATGTGCCCAAATATGCAAGGCTAAAACACATTTTCTATTCTAATGAATTTAGTTTTAATAACTGATTTGCACTATTACTGAATCATTTCTAAGGCTTATCTTGGCCTGGAAAACACTCAACCCACTTTGTTCATGTAAACAGTCAGAAAAAGAACATTTACACAGAATCAGCTCCATCATGATATCCTGAAAAGAAGAGAAAGTTAGATGTGGGGTGGACAGAGCAGAGCTTGCTTTGCCTGCGCAAGTGTGGCGCTGTTTTTGTTCCCGCATGACCAGAATACATAACCAGATTCATTCATGGCCATTATTTTATTGGTACAATCTGCCCTGTGTGCCCACATATTCAAATTTGTGTGCTGTTTTTGGCAACATAATTGATTTGCCTCAGTGTCTCATCAGACACCATAATCTTCTAAATGTCACCTCATGTAACTTGGCGATATCAGTCATCATAAGGTTTAGTTTAACACCGTTGTATAAACCTCTTTTTCCACAAAATCTAATTGGTTTAAATGGATACCGTTGGATAAATGTAAAGCCTAGGAATTGTGCAATTGACACAGCCGATAGTAATTTCTCAAATTCATTTTGTCTAATTTCTTTTTTTCATATACTTTGTG
The DNA here is from genome assembly GCF_024489055.1 of Chanodichthys erythropterus. Taxonomy (NCBI): domain Eukaryota; kingdom Metazoa; phylum Chordata; class Actinopteri; order Cypriniformes; family Xenocyprididae; genus Chanodichthys; species Chanodichthys erythropterus. The sequence goes on from NC_090240.1 coordinate 35,280,627, forward strand.
TTATTGCTCATGAACTTCTTTGAAAAGAAGATTAGAGATCTCTGCATTTTCTTGGATCCGTGGCCAATATTTCTGTCTTGTTACCCCCAGTGATTACAGCATTTGTGATTTCATGATTTTGGACTTTTGGAGTTATTTTCTTCTTATTATTTTATTCAGTCTAGTTCCTTCTGTTTGGATGATCTGTCTATTGAAGCTGTTTGGTTGTTGCTCATGGGTCATCAGTCTGTGATGGCACTCAAAGGCCTGGTGTTGTGGTTTGTGGTCTCCGTTGTTTCTCCGCCTCTCCTCAGTTTGGTTTTTGATTGATCCTGCCACAGTGTTGCATTCCAGGATGTTATCTTCACTCTCAGGAAAAGTCTCCAGTGAAAGTTTCACCTTTTCCTGCATTAAGTCAGTCTTTCTCCATGCAGAAGAGTAAACTCCTCTTTCAGTGTTTCCATCAGCTCCTTCCTCTTCTTCTCTCAGCAGCCGAGTCTTTGCATCTTCACCACCAGTTTATTGCTTTCATTTGTCTCTTTTCCTGAAGCCACCTGAAATTTGAACACTCAGAGACCGCATTAATCAAATTGAACCTTTATAAATTCTGACTTCAATTGTGTCTGAGCAATTAGCTCTTTATCTGAAGTCCACATTTCAAATATCTCTTTCATATCTCTCCCTTAAAGGTGCCATTGAACGTTTTTTTTTACTAGATGTAATATGAGTCTAAGGCGTCCCCTGAATGTGTCTGTGAAGTTGCAGCTCAAAATACCCCATAGATATTTTTTAATTAATTTTTTTAACTGCCTATTTTGAGGCATAATTAGTAATGCGCCGATTCAAGCTGCGGCCCCTTTAAATTGTGCACTCTCCGCCCCCTCCTGAGCTCTCGACTCTTATCACTGCTTAAACAAAGTTCACACAGCTAATGTAACCCTCAAAATGGGTCTTTACAAAGTGTTCTTCATGCAACGTCTAATCGCGTAAGTATTGTTTCTGAATGAGTTTGATAGTGCTCCGTGGCTAAAGCTAACATTGCACACTGTTGGAGAGATTTATAAAGAATGAAGTTGTGTTTATGAATTATACAGACTGCAAGTGTTTAAAAATGAAAATAGTGACGGCTCTTGTCTCTGTGAATACAGTAAGAAACGATGGTAACTTTAACCACATTTAACAGTACATTAGCAACATGCTAACGAAACATTTAGAAAGACAATTTACAAATATCACTAAAAATATCATGATATCATGGATCATGTCAGTTATTATCGCTCCATCTGCCATTTTTTGCTATTGTTCTTGCTTGCTTACCTAGTCTGATGATTCAGCTGTGCACAGATCCAGACGTTAATACTGGCTGCCCTTGGCTAATGCCTTGAACATGAGCTGGTATATGCAAATATTGGGGTCATACATATTAATGATCCCGACTGTTACGTAACAGTGTTATGTTGAGATTCGCCTCTTCTTAGGAGGTCTTTTAAAAAAATGAGATTTATATAAGAAGGAGGAAACAATGGAGTTTGAGACTCACTGTATGTCATTTCAATGTACTGAACTCTTGTTACTTAACTATGCCGAGGAAAATTAAATTTTCAATTCGATGGCACCTTTAATATCAAAAATGTTTACTCTGGTTGAAAACAGCATTTCCTTCATTCTATTTGCAGGAAAATAGCAAGCAGTTTCTTCTTTTACAAATGCAGGAAACATCATAAAACTACCTTGATTATATGGGTATACTAAAATTAAACAAAAAAATCTTTCCTTTTACAACAGCATGACATGCGTATGATAAAATAAAATATGGTTAGTTATCTTTAGTTAACACAAACCTACATCTCAAACCTCAGTTCTGGATGAACTTTTCATACTGTCTTCCAGGATAATGAGATACACATTCTTTATATGTAATATAATATTTTAAGATAAAACTACATACAGTGCACTTTCCTATTCTACACCTGTCAGTTCTACTCGTTTTTTCACTGACACACTCTCTCAACACAGTGAAAAAGCAGTACCCTACAGGATTTTTGCCTATCCGTGCAGCCATCTGTCACTTCCTCACCACGACAGACCGTTCATCCATAGGACTTTCCCTATCTGAGCAGACCTCTGTAACCTTAACACAACAGAGCGGTAACTGTAGGAATTTTCTTATACTTATTCTTTTTTAAAATGTTTTTTATACTTTTTGCATGCTTATCATTGCATGCATCATCTATCTATTTCACTGTCATCCAATCAAGGCCCTCTTAGTAAATACAGATTAGTGCATGTAGTTTTTCTTCTGGAATCAAAACTCAAAAATCTTACACAGACATAGTCAGATACATGATTATAATAGGAGAATAGAAATGGTTATATTATACTTAAATCTTTATATTCTGATTAATAAATATCTTCCACACTCTTAGAAAAAAAAAACAACTTAAAATATTTTTTTAAATGCTCCTTTTTTGCCATTTTTTTCTATAGGCTGTCCATGTTATCATTACATAATTCACATTCGTTTGACACAGTTGTTTGAGTCAGCAGATCTGCACTAGCTAATTACTTTCAGTTTTAAGTATTTTATTGGCTTGATTTTTTTTTTTTACAACACACAATATTGATAAAGCAACAAAATATAAAAAGTGTTTCAAAGGACAGATTGAAGATAATGTAGCAAATTAGCTCAAAAGGGAAATATGAATAATTAATCATAACTCATTCTAATTAATTATACATATTTGAATCAGTTATTTGAACTTGATTAGCTTTGATTAACCTTGATTAAATACATAGGAAATGAGAGAGTGAATTTGAACATTTCATAACAGGGGAACATGAAGCTATGAAAAGGGTAATTTAACCAGCTCTCATTTATAAAGTAAAGTCTCAGTTATAAAACAAACTGTGCTATTTTGAGAAATTGAGACAGTATGAAATATGAACTAAAATGTGCTTATACCATCTCTGTATTTAAAAAAAAATGTATTTAGTTATCTCTTGTAATACACTATGGGTTCAAGTTTACTATAAGCTGTAACTAAATACATTGTTTAAATACAGATATAGTATATTAAAAGCACATTTTAGTTCATATTTCATGCTGTCTCAAAATAGCACAGTTTAGTACACATATATGTTCTTAAGATTATCTAGAAGTACTAAAGAAGAATTTTCAGTATATTAAGTACAAAATTAATGCGTGAAAATAGAGTTTCCTTAAGTACATTATAGAAGTGTACTTTTTTTCACCTGGGTTCTCATTCCTGTGTGCTTTTGCCTACATTGCAGGATAGGAAATCTCTTTGGACTTATCTTTTTCTATCAGTTTTAATGACAAAATAAAGGCAAGTTACATAACAAGTTATAGTCGCTGATGTGATAACATACACTGAAAAAATTATACTTTGGACCAACCTAAAGAACTTACTGTAATTTGTTACAGCTAAATTTATTAGTTTTTCTCAAACTATATTTTTGATTTGGTTGAACCTTAAAATTTAATTTAATATAAATCAAAATAGTTCTTCTGCCCAAGATTAAAAAAATAAATAAAACTTTCACACAAAGTAAAAATGTTTTTAGACCAGTTTTTTTTTTTTTTTTTTTTTTTTTTAAATTTGGAACAACTTAAATTTTTACTATAACATCAAAGTATAATTTTACTTTGGACTAAACTAAATAAATTGCTGTAATCTTGTTACACACAATTTTAATAAGTTTAAGTTAAATTTCTGATTCAGTACTTCTAAGTATATTTTTAATAATGCCTTAACCCATTTATTTTCTTTAGTCAAGACAAAACCTTACTTAATGCAAGTCAATATAATACAATTTTTTGCTCTGCTACAACCTTTACAATGAACAAAAGCTAAATATGCTTTAAAATAAAATAAAAATATTCCCTTAAAATAAAAACAAAAACATTCAGTAAATGCTTAATTTAGTTGACTTAGTATAAAGACAGGAATATTCTCTTCAAAGGACCTTAATGTTTATTGTGATGTCATTGTCTTTTTAAAATATACATCACCTCCTCTTTTGTCAAAAAACAAAAATACAAAACAAAAAATAAACAAAAATAACTTAAACTAAAATTTAGCTGCCAGTTAAGCTAGCCGGTACACACATCAACACTTGAGGGGGAAAAAACAGGATCCTCATCCTCCATGATGACAAACACTGCCATTGTACATCTTTCAGGATCTGTTTTAGCTTCATCTTTCTGAACAACCTAATAAAAGACAAAGACAAGACATTACAAAGTTATTTTGATAAAATCAGTAGCTATATAAAAAATATGTAAACCATATTATATATATATATATATATATATATATATATATATATGTATATTATATATATTATGTATATATATATAATATATATAATCATCATTCGTCTTTCATCTGCATAATTACACCAGCAGTTGTCTGTAGTATGATGGTGCAGATAAAAACAATACATAAATCCTTAAGAAATACTTAATATCTTAATATACAAGATTGAAAGCACTTACCATTGTAACATGACTTGATAACATTTACAAATCGTTGTAAAAAATTATTTTAAAAAATCTCATTCCTAAAAAAAGACAATGAGAGCATTACCAACAGGATTTTAAAAAAATAAATAATAATAATATAATAATAAAAATAAAAGCATAGACAAGTAAAACAGACAGTAAAATGCAAACAATGCACAAAAAAATCTATTTACTTTATGAATTAAACATACAATGACTCCTTTTAATGCTAAAAAGTTATTTAACTGTTAGTCGAGAGCAGTGATAGATTTTCTCTCTGTTGTTTGATTCATGACAGATGACAGCAGAATGCACCGATCTATCATGAGATACTAATATTAATATGAATGATGCATGTCTGTTTTCACGTTCTGACTTGTTTACGTGCACTTAAGACAAAACTGACTGTGTTTGTGAATACTTGGCAAGATGGGTGTTTTCTTATGTAATCTGGTGTATTTGATCATTCAGACACAACAAAACTGAACACATAACGTTAAAGTTACTTTCATGCATGGAGACAGGCGGCTGAGCATTTTTTATTTATTTTTTTGTAAATGCCAATTAGAGCCTTAACATGCTTTTAAACCATCAAGCACCTCCCGGTTCTTAATGTGCATCTATCCGTGCTTCTTAATCACTCTAAAGTTTCAATAATTTTAAGCAATTTGCCTAAAAGCAGAGCATCCATCATTTAACCTTACTGATATTAAGCGGTAAAGCTCTGAGGTCTCCGACCAGCCTTTAAAAATGTTAATAACTTTAAAATGAATATTCTGGCTCAACTAACTAGTAAACAGTCTCCTTACCCTTTGATCTCACTCGTCTCTCTCTGTCAGTTCATTTGTAGGACTCTCACAACATAGTGTTATATAATTGGTTTAATAATTGAGATAATAAAAATATAAAAAGATCTTAAGAAAAATACTTTTGGACTTACAACATTTTTAACTGAGAATGATTACTTCACACTCATTTGAAAGTGACCTATGACAATCTATGACATGAAATTAATCCACTGTGCACAGCTGCTCTAAGGTCACTGGATTGTCGATGGGACCAGGGCTTGAACCCATCATCGATCCTTGCAGCTATATTTCTTTTTGTCTGGTTTTGTATTGGTGTTCTTAATTTCAGTTTTTTTTTTTTTTATTTCAGTCAGTTTTAATGGTTAAAATAAATAGTTTTGATTTCATTTTTATCTTTTGAAAATCATTACTTTTCATTTGTATTTAGTTTTAGTATAATTTAGTTTTTAATATCATGGTAAAAGCCTTGATATTTGTAAGTGTGTATTTGACAAAAGTGGAATAAATGATCAAAAGACAAGAGTACCTAATTTCTAATAAGCTACAACAATCGTCACTTTTTTTGGTCTCTAGACCTTGCATTTTTTTTCTGTTTTTTTTTTTTTTTTTCCCCTGCGTCTTGTGTTTTTTAAAAGCAAAATCTAGTTCTGTGCTGATGGCCCGAAGTGTTTTGCTTATGCTTGCAAAGCTGCTTTGCCAAGTACGCTCTTGCAGTGTTGCCATGTCCACTTATTATAGGCATCTTTAAGCTTGTAATTTTTTCCATATTAAGAGGTGAAGTGACAACTTAGTTCAGCTGAAGTGTGCACATGACCTTTGTGCCAGTGTCATAGTTAAGCAGAGAAAAGTAAGCTGTTAATGCAGTCAAAATGCTTGCACAACAGGGCAGGGTTGGTCAAGTTTCAATCACGGCCACCACGTCTACACACTGGAACAAGCTAAAAACACTTTCGCTTTCAATTTTGAAGTATTTTATTGGCATGATTATTTTATGACATACAATAAAACAATCACACAAAAAAAGTGTCAAAGAACAAAAGTAATTACAAAATATTTCTGAATTATGAAATGATCTCACACTTATGGTGTAGTTTCACTTTAAATCAATTCACTTGCCATTGAATGTTTGATATGAGATTTTATAGCAGTGGTTCTCAACATGCGGCCCATCACACATTTATTTTTTTAAATGTGAATTTATTTATAAATTTCAGTTTTACAGTTTATTTTTGTATTAAAATTAAATTGAAATGCATTAAACAAATATAAGTTTGAACTATAATGTGTTTTTTGTTTGTTTGTTTTGACATAAAATTATTTTGTTGATCATATATTATTTGCAGACATGCACAGACCTACTGTACTGACACAATTACGCAATTAACGGACACTTACAAGTGCAAGTGCTTTGGCAGAATCCCAACAGTATCTGTAGCAATTATTTTTGTAAATTTAGGGATCAAAATGGACAAATACGTTATTGGAGAAGAAAAATGTAATGAGGAACATACCAATGAAGGAACTCCTGTTTGAGTCTTTAACTCATCCCTCATCATTCACAAGATCTGAAACTATGAATGATGGTTAAATCTGGCTTACATTGAGAGCTAGTAAATCAGAATGTCAAACTGATGTGAAAGAAACAGATGTCAATGAGCGAGATGGGCAGCCTTTGCTCTGTTTAGTAAAGCACTGGGCATATGAAAAACCTACAATGTCAAAAAGACTGGTAACTTTACAATAAGGTTCATTAGTTAAAATTAGTTAACTACATTAGTTAACATGAACTAATAATGAACTGCACTTCTACAGCATTTATTAATCTTTGTTGATGTTAATTTCAACATTTACTATTAAAATCTTGTTAACATTAGTTAATGCACTGTGAACTAACATGAACAATAAATGAACAGCTGTATTTTCATTAACTAATGTTAATGGAGATTAGTAAATACAGTAAGTGACTAATTTATTGCTCATGGTTAGTTCATGTTAGTTAATACATTTACTAATGTTAACAAAATAACCTTATTGTAACCAAAAAGACTTTAGCATACTACCAAGAGCATCAAGGCTTTACAGTCATAAAGAGTTATACAGCCTACTTAAAAAAGAGAGATTGCAGTCATAGAGATAAATAGTGATTTAAGGTGCTTGTATACAGTTTGTGTTTATGATCTAGTACTGTAATACTAAAGTCAGTAAAGTCGAAATCAAAGCGTTTATTGTCATATGCACATTGAGGAAAACAAGCTTCCATGTACAATGAAATTACTACTTTGCTGTCCATAAATTAATGCCAAGACAAGTGCAAACTATGTAAAACATAATAAAAAAATTAAAACGCTGTAGTAGGAATATAGACTATGTATGTGTGTGTGTGTGTGTGTGTGTATATATATATATATATATATATATATATATATATATATATATATATATATATATATATATATATATATATATATAAATATGCAAATGTGCAAAAACAATAATACAGTAACATGCAAATTGAGTGCAACTACATGATAATAGCAGCAGTAACATTAACAGATGTGCAAATTGAGATGAGGCTACTTAATAATAGCAACAGTAACATTAGCAAATTTGCAATGATAATAGCAGCAGTGGTAACTTAAATGTGCAAATTGATGCAACAATTAGTCCAACTATTCTATGAAATAGATGAGGCTAGTCTGTGTCCACTGGCTATCTGTTTAAGAGACTTATAGCTGAGGGGTAGAAGGAGTTCCTTAATCTAGAAGAAGTCTTGCATTTCACACTGCTATACCTCCGTGCCGAGGGTAGAAGTATGAACAGTCCATGCTGGGGGTGGGTTGGGTCCTTAAGGATGGAGGCAGCTCTCCTGTGGACTCTGCAATGGTAAATGGCCTGCTGAGAGGGCAGTGGATCCTGATGATCTTCTCAGCATTCTTTGCAGACGTTTGCGGTCCCTCACAGTAGTGTTGCCATACAACATGGTGATGCAGCTGGTCAGGACGCTCTCAATAACACAGCTGTACAAGTTGTTGAGGATCTTAGACAACATCCCAAACTTCCTCAGGAAGTACAGCCGCTGTTGTGCCTTTTAACCAGTTGGGTGGTGTTGAGTGTCCAGGTGAGGTCCTTGCTGATGTGGACCCCCAGGTATTTAAACCTTCTCACCCTCTCCACTTCAAGCTCTCGGATAAGCAGTGGCTGAAGAGTTCTCCTCTTTTTCCTCATGTCCACTATCATCTCCTTTTTCTTGTCCGTGTTGAGGGTAAGGTTGTTGTCCTCACACCATGTTACAAGACTTGCCACCTCCCTCCTGTAGGCCGCTTCATCCCCGCCAGTGATGCGTCCTATCACTATGGTGACATCAGCGAACTTCAGGATGATGTTGTCCTTGTGGGAGATGACACAGTCATGTGTGAACAGTGTGTAGAGGATGGGACTGAGAACACACCCCTGTGGGGTGCCAATGTTTGTTGTGATAGTGGCTGAGGTCCTACTTCCAATCCAGACAGACTGCGGTCTGCCAGTCAGGAAGTCTAGGAGCCAGTCACAAAGCGTGGGGTTTAGTCCAAGTACAAAGAGTTTGTGGGTGAGTTTATGAGGGATGACCGTATTGAAGGCGGTGCTATAATCGATGAATAGCGTCCTAATGTATGTAACCTTATCTTCCAGATGAGAGAGAGAAATATGGAAGGCAGCAGCAATGGTATCCGAGGTGGACCTGTTGGAGCGGTGTGCACACTGCAGGGGGTCCAATATGTCCGGCATACTGCTCTGAATGTGGGCCAGCACCACTCTCTCAAAACACTTCATGATGATTGGAGTGAGTGCTACCGGTCTGTAGTCATTCAGGCAGGTCGACTGGCTCTTCTTGGGAAGGGGGTGCTTTGTGTACCACAGCTGATGAGACAGTAGGAGGGGGAGGGGGTAGTAGAAACTGTCCAGCTTCTCTCTACAGGGAGTGCAGAATTATTAGGCAAGTTGATTTTCTGATCATATTTTTTTTCCAAGCACATTTTACCAATTCCAATCCACATCAATCTTAATAACTACTATTAATATTGTTTTTAATCATTTATAAGTGATATATAATTGTTCATGAAGGCTGGAAATGAAAAATGCCCTATATTCAGGTGTGCAGAATTATTAGGCAGGTTTTCTTTTACAGATAAAATGAGCCAAAAAAGAGATTTAACTCAGACTGAAAAGTCAAAAATGATTAAATACTCATGAGAAGGACGCAATACTAATGTAATACTAGAAATTGCAAAGTTAAAGCATGACCATTGGACAGTGAAATGCTCATTGGATCAGCGGGGTCATACAAAAACAGCTGGAGAAGAAAAGACACGTTAACTGCAAAATAATTAAGAATTAAGGTGAAGAATTAAGTGTGAAACCATCAGGAACCCTTTAGTCTCCAGCGCCACCATTTCCCAGTACTGAAACCTACCTGGAGTCTTCAGAAGTGTGAGGTGTCAGGATCTCAGAGACTTAGGTTAGGTGAAGAATCCTAAAAAATGACCCGCTCTTAATAAGAATCACAAGCTGAAGTGTTATAAAATACATGAAGACTGGGTTTTTATAGGCCTTATAGACAGACAGCTTGAGAGTGACTCCTGAAGGACCAGCACCACATCCTCTTGTACCACTGTTTGAAGAATTTATCTTCCAGAATCTGGCAGTAAGGTGTGGGAGTTCATTTTTAGTCCATCTCTTATCCTGAAATGTCCATCTTGCAGAGATGGACTAAATGATCTTCCAAAACTTACTGCCAGATTCTGGAAGATAAATTCTTCAAACAGTGGTACAAGAGGATGTGGTGCTGGTCCTTCAGGAGTCACTCTCAAGCTGTCTGTCTATAAGGCCTATAAAAACCCAGTCTTCATGTATTTTATAACACTTCAGCTTGTGATTCTTATTAAGAGCGGGTCATTTTTTAGGATTCTTCACCTAACCTAAGTCTCTGAGATCCTGACACCTCACACTTCTGAAGACTCCAGGTAGGTTTCAGTACTGGGAAATGGTGGCACTGGAGACTAAAGGGTTCCTGATGGTTTCACACTTAATTCTTCACCTTAATTCTTAATTATTTTGCAGTTAACGTGTCTTTTCTTCTCCAGCTGTTTTTGTATGACCCCGCTGACCCAATGAGCATTTCACTGTCCAATGGTCATGCTTTAACTTTGCAATTTCTAGTATTACATTAGTATTGCGTCCTTCTCATGAGTATTTAATAATTTTTGACTTTTCAGTCTGAGTTAAATCTCTTTTTTGGCTCATTTTATCTGTAAAAGAAAACCTGCCTAATAATTCTGCACACTTGAATATAGGGCATTTTTCATTTCCAGCCTTCATGAACAATTATATATCACTTATAAATGATTAAAAACAATATTAATAGTAGTTATTAAGATTGATGTGGATTGGAATTGGTAAAATGTGCTTGGAAAAAAAATATGATCAGAAAATCAACTTGCCTAATAATTCTGCACTCCCTGTATACTGTCTCTTGGCCGCTGTAATGGCTCTTCTAATGTAATCCAAATGTAAATGCAAAAGATCGAGCATGCAGCATGTGGCGTATCTGACTTTATCCAGGGCTTCTGATTGGGGAACTTCCTGACTTGATAGTCAGTTTTGTCAGTAAAAAGACTTTATTAACTTAGCCAAATATTAAATGGCTAGCAAATGTTAGCAGTAGCATCCCATTACTATAGAGGGTATGCATCGACGTCACTTTCCCGCCGAAAACGCGCTCCCTCAGCTGGACTGAGTGGCAAAAGAACCAGCTGCGTAACTGGATTAATAGGAGAAACGGCAAAAACGCAAGTAAAACTAATGAATTACCCTAAAGGTTGGACTCGAAAGTGTTTCTTACAACTTGTCAAATAAACCTAATCCATGGATATTGACATGCAGCCAGGAGTCGTGTTTCCTGACATTTATATGTGCCTGATTTGACGCCGGGGAAATACATAAAGCAAATCTGCCTGTGAATATTTTATATAACTACAATATAGGTAGGTTTAAATCTGCTTAATCACTTATATCAATGTTATATCGTCATATTGTCCAGCCCTAAAACTTTTATAGTATAGTTTTTGTCAGTGTTGTTTATTTAAAAACACCCAATTATGCATAATATAAGATGGAAAATATTTAATTGATGAGTTGTCAACATAATATATAACAATACAATATATAAGGTATGATTTTACCTCAAAATCCAACAATTCGACACAAAATGATAACTGCAAATCCATGTTTCTCTGCTGGAGTCCAGCTGTTTCTGTGAATTGCAGTGATCCATTTGCTTCTTTTTCTGTTGCTTTGTCTAGTTTTTAAATATATACCTCAGGGTTTGTGTCAAATCTATTTGTTCAGTCAATCACAAAGCTCTTTCCCATTTTGAATGTGTTTTGTGTGTTTTTCACGACATTCACGCTGAAAACCAATGCTGCTGCTCAGTCTTTTGCCACTCAGCGTGCGTGACCGCAGTCGTAACGGTCGACGGTGACGTCACGTGCATACCCTCTATTGTTATTCAAAACTGTCTGCTAAAGCACATCATTTTTATCTATTGTAAAAGTACATTAATAAATGTATTTTTTTCTGAGATTTATTGTTTTCCCTCACACCTATGATGCCGATAACTGTATCTTATGAAGGCAATGTTAATGATTAGTTGTGAAATGCCAAAAGGCAAGATAAAATGTTACACTCTGTCATGAAGTAGTTAATTAAATGATACTGAAAACTGTGCTGCAGAATAATTTCACATGGTGACAAACTTTGCCTTTTTATTATTAATTTGCCCTATATATCTCATTTACCACGCTACCTACTAATCACACATTTTTAAGGAAAATGTATTCAAACAAATTCCTCCAAAAGTAGAAGGAAAATAATGCATATCCTTAAAGGAGGACTTTTTCCAATTGTACCATGTGTTAGGCTACTGAACAAAGTAAAATAATAATTCTCGCCTTTATGATTTCAGGTTTTTTATTTATTTATGTATTTATTATTATTATTATTACTAGTATTATTTTAGTATTTTATCTTGTTAAACATATATCTTGTCTGATTTGAGTCTGACCTCAACTATTACATGTTCGTAACAAAATCGAAAGAAAAAAGTTTGTTGGGCAGACAGAACATGGAGAAGATAACTCACACGCTATCGTGTGTGCGTGTGTTCTGTACAGTCCTCTAAAAATGACTTTCACAAGCAGTTTTCTTTCACACTTTGCCCTACTCTTATCAAGCAATCAGTAAAATATTGATGTTTCTTAACTCTCTACTGCACACATTTTGATGGCACATGATAAAAATTATTCCACATCATTTCTTGGTTCATTTGGGAACTTTTTTTTTTATATACATTATATTTAATGTAGTATTTTCAGATTTACAGACAGATGGACAGTGCAATCACATGACAGAAACAAACACAACTACACACACACACACACACACACAAAAAAACTTTTAGTTAGATTCATGTTTGCAGTTGACAACATCAAACACAGGCAAGGGATGTCTAAACAGATTTTTGCCCAGCATGGAATGGATAGAGGTTAAATTGAAGACAGACGTTAACAAAAATGACAATTAAAAAACATAAAATGAAACAATAATTTGTTTCATCATTGGTTTTTAACAGGTGATTGAAAATAGGCCTCCAAGAAGCTTCAAATTTATCTATATTGCCAGAGATACTATATCTGAGTCTTTCCACATGCAGACTGGAGGAAAATTTCTGATAACCAGATCTTGAATAGTGGCTTTGAATTTTTTTCCTTCAGCATACAGAGTATAGTTTTTTTGGCGATCATCATGCCATACTGTATAGGCAATCGGGTAGCATGATTAAGGCGCTGCAGGGAAGCTGACCAGCCAAGAATGGCAGTCGCAGGGTCTACTGGAAGCTCGCATGTATAAGCATCAGAAAGAAATTAAAAAACTTCTGACCAGAATTCACCAAGTTTTGGGCATGCCCAGAAAAGATGACCAAGAGAGCCCTCCGCGGATTCACACACAGTAAAATCCCCAGAGTTAAATCAACTCTGCTCAGAGTACATATGGTCCCTCTCTAAATAGTGTTAAAGTATCACTGAAGCAGAGATAATGAGATAATTAAGCAATTAATAAGGCTGTGACTGAAGTCAGTTGTAGTTTTTGTGTTTTGTCTTTTCTTCATTGATTCTGCTTGTTAACAGCTGGTGTTCATCACTAATGCACAATCATCACTTAATTAATTGCTTAATTATCTCATTAACTTCAACTCTGCTTTAGTGTTATTTTAACACTATTTAGAGAGGGACCATATGTATTCTGCACAGAGTTGATTTAACTCTGGAGATTTTTCTGTGCATTTATTGCAGAGAGGAGAGATAGTAGGATAGAAAGTGTTGAGTTTAAGCCTAGAGTAATGCAATCTGTGCAATACCTTATACTGAATAAGCTGGTGCCTAGCATTAATAGAACAGGTGTATATATTTTTAAGACATTTTTCCCAGTCCTTCTCAGAGATCTGAATATCTAGTTCCTCTTCCCAATTGTTTTTCAGACAGGTAGTGGAAATATCTAGCTGACTCGTGAAAAAGCCAAAAAATAATTTGTAATTAACTTTGGGGTGTTGGAAACGCAAGTAGCAATTTATGTAATTCATTATCAGCTGATAATATTTCAAAATTTGGCACAGTGGTAAGTATCTGACTTTGGGAACATTTTATTGATAGAATATTTTTTGACCCCCCCAACCACCCCCCAGAATCAAAGAAAAATTGTCATAAGACAATGCTCAGAGAGCAATGCAAAATCACAAACCTTTTCAAAAATGTCAAGAAATCATTAAGTAAAAAGGGAAAAACACTTGAAACTTTGATATATTGGACTTGATACATGCATAGGTTTGTATCATGTAGTTTGTCATGTCATATAATGAACTTCATGTAATGAAGAAAAAGAAAAGCAGTTCTTCTCTGCTATGAAACAGGTGTATGTTACTCTTTGCACATCACTTTGGGTGTAACACTTTAGTAACTTCTATTAACTATCAAGAAACTCAAATTAATGAATTAGTAAGTAATAGTTACTCATTCCTTCCAGAGAACTACTAAAAACTACTATATGGTTCATAATTAACGTGAATAATGCATAATTAATTCTAAGGTGAAGGTCATGGTAACTCACTAGTAATGACTGAAGTGCTACCAAATCCTTCAGAAGGAGTTACTAATTATTTGGATCGGTATTCTAAAGTGAGAAACATGGTAACTCTCTTGTAACTACTGAAGTCATTGTAAACTTTTGAGGTTTTTGTAAATTTTTGTGCAGTAATTCCTTCTGATGTATTTGGTAACACTTGAGTAATTACTAGTGGGTCACCATGATCTTCACTTCATACTGATCCAAATAAGTAGTAGGGGAGCGCAGGGCACAAACTATCGTGGGGTTAGTTGTAACACACGTGGTTTAAATACTTCCACACATGCTAGCATGAAGAAACTTATATTGACAATATATAGAGAAAAAAAATTGAGGCAAAATTCAAAAATATTTGGAAGATATCTCTGAACATTTATTTAACAATAGAAAAAGTAAATTTCTTACTTAAGTTAATTTTTCATCTATATTTTTTGTTTTTATTTAAAATTAGACAACTCTGATATTATTTTAATCTCCAATCTGTTGTTTAGCATTTTGGGTAGTTCTTTAATGCTTCACTAACTATCAGAAGACACTAACCAGGTTTAAAGTCCAGTTGCACAGTTAGGGTTTGTTGTAACACTGCGTTATAATGTGCCCTGCTATTGGAACTATACTATTCTATACAGTTATGATACAACTGGCATAATCAGCTTTTATGTATTTGTTGATAAACTATGGGGAAAAAAGGTGAATAAAGACTGAAAGAAAGAACCTGAACATCCAGAAAATATTATTTCAAGAAGTGTTCAGCATTTGCACTGTCTCGTCTATGTATCTCGTGTTCTGTGAGAGCTGTGAGTGGAGGGAGAGGAGGGTTGAGTTCAGCTCTGTGTTTTTCTGAATGTCTGAATGCTTTAACCCCTTATCTGTCACCCCCTTTTGAAAATGCAATATGCAAACCAGGTTCAGGGTGATTTGGAGGCCCAGGCAAAATATAGAAATGGTGCCCAAACAATTGCACATTTACCTGGATCATCCTGCATGCTGATGCACGGCGGTGCCCCATTGTTGTGCCCAATTTTTCTACATTTTTTATGTGCATGTTATAATAGCTTTTTATTCTTGTTTTAGACTGAAATAACAACCAAAGCCTACGGTGAAATCACACATGGAACTGTTCTACTGGTGTGGTGTGGCATGGCTTAGACTTGCCATAGCATAATTTTCACCCCAGTGCAGTTTCGACAGCCAGGTTATAACAGTGTAGTATTATTGTAGGTTGGACACTAGGTGGTGCTTTGGGGTAATTTTCACTGCGCAATTGCCTAATAAAGCAAGGCTGTAATTCTAAATATTAAAATTACATTTATTTCAACTTCTAATATAATGAAAATTAAAATAAAATAATAGGGGTGTGATGAGACGGGTATCTCACGAGATGAGACGAGACTAGACAAGATTTTTACACACTCAATGGCGAAATACATTACTATATATTCTGCAGGTGTATTTGAAATGTTTTAACTAAACATCTTGTAATCAATGTCATTTCAGTTCTACTTTCAGAGTATGAGTTATCATATGCAGTAAAAGACAACAATACTCAAGCACTGTAAAAGGTTTTGCCACTAACTCAACTGACTGACTTCTCTTCTGTATGATTTCAGTCTCTTCAGACCTTACTGTACATGATTTATGAGCTTCTACAACTTTTGACCTCCTAACTGACCTCCTTTCCACAAACTGATCGTAGAAATAAAAACAGTATAAATAAAAATATAACACTTTACAATAAGGTCTCATTTATTAACATTAATGTATTAACCAACATCAACTAACAATGAGCAATATCTTTGCTACAGTATTTATTCATCTTTGTTTATGTTAGTTAATAAAAATAGTCATTCATAGTTAGTTCATGATAGTTCACAGTGCATTAACTAATGTTAACAAATGAAATCTTATTGTTTGTGCTTAATAAGATTAAGAGAAAACTGTTATTCATTTTTTATGGTAACACTTTACAATAAGTGCAACCATAATCGCACTCTCTCAATATTCAAAGTGCAAATAAGACCAAATTTATCTTTAATACAGAGCTAAGAGATGGTTACAGCTACACTGCCCAGCCTAAAATAGCTTTCATATTGAGAGATATCTGTATTCATCAGGGAGCCGCTTTCAAAATACGGGGTATTGAAATCGCGTTTGAATGCGCGCTCGCGTTTACTTTCACTTTCGCGATCGCGCGTAACTCTGTAAATATGGAGCGGCGGCAACCGTTATCCAACTGAATTAAATGGTTTTTATTTAAATACAAAGCAAAACCATAGTGTAGGCGTAATGTAAACGTAGCGGTGGCATATTCTTTCCTAATCATCCTAACCAGGGCTTGACATTAACTTTTTTGCTCACCAGCCACTGTGGCTAGTGGTTTTCCAAAGTTACTAGCCACTCAGCATTTTCACTGGCCACAATTTTGATGTTGGTAAATTACATTTTATATGATTAAAGTTGGCTTTGTTATGCTTAAATTACTTTATTTTGAGTCATTTTACTTGATTTAGAAGATTTAAAACCCTTTAAAAACTTTTAAATGCAGATTGACCACCCAAATCAAGACTACATTATCAGCTGGTATGTACAGGTGGGCAAGAGGTGGACAATATGAGCATGGGCTAATATGAAAAATTGTATAACTTATTTGTGTAGGCTATATAAAAGAACAAAGAAGCAAATTACAAAAACAATAGTAAATTAAAAATAATCTTTTTTCAGATACACTTTATTATTTTAGTTTATTTAACATATAGCCTACATTTATTTAACATCTTTTGTTGTTTGATTAACATTAATGACAGACAGGTAGCCCTATTTAATTGGGCTTCTGAATGCATGGACGTAACTGACGCATATTCAGTTATTACCCACCTGTTTACGTCCATAACCGACTGTATTCACGTGAGATACTCCACACGATGGACATTTAGACAACTGTGTGCACGTGTATTTGACTATTCAGGCGCGAGGAGAACTGTTCGCGCGCGCGACAGAGAGAGCGCACGCGAGAGAGCGCTTCTGTTGTGTGTCATTCAGCGCAATTCCGCCTATCCCTCCTTCACTAACTGCACGTAAATAACGAATTGTGTGATTGGATTGTAATTTTGTGCTACGACGATCTTCGACGATCATTTGGCTGCAAACTGAAATTATATTCAACCCGCCAAAGTGGCTAGTGGGAGTGGCTGTCTTACCCGCCACAGCTGAAATCTACCCGCATTTGGCGGGTTGGCGGGTGTTAATGTCAAGCCCTGATCCTAACACTCTATCATGACAACATCATGAGACTACTTTTCGCCTCGACGAGAAATCTCGTCACATATTAGTCTCGCGAGATCGTGACACGAGATCTTGTCACACCCCTATAAAATAATGAAAAGGAAATTATAAATTTACACAGTTGATGAGATATATAGTTCACCCAAAAATGAAAAAATCTCTCATTTATTACTCACCCTCATGTCATTCCAAACCTGTAAGACCTTCATTCATCTTTGGAACAGATGGAAGCGATGAGAATACTTTTTGTGTGACTTGTGTCACAGTGTGACGAGCAGGGTGGGCGAGAGCCGTGAAGGAACGGTGCGAGGCCGGTGGCGCGAATGTTAACACCGGTCTCGAATCTCTCACGGAGGAGCTCCGGAAGCATAAAAGGGAGCGACGACAGTGAAGGACGAGAAAGGACCAGGCCTGGACGTTTGTGTGGCCGACGTCCGTGAGGGTCTGCCGGCATTACTTTCCTATTGTCCTTTGTTTATTTTTTATTAAAGTTTCTTTAAATGTTCGCCGGTTCCCGCCTCCTTCTTCCCGTACATACGAACTTTGTTACACACTGTATAGCTTCTGTTGGCACGGACCAGATGGAATAGTTATGAGATGAATGTGTCACAACATCAGTGCATCACACTTTGCTGTGTATGTATGCTGTCTATGATGACCCCTGTCCCCCGTCGAAAACACATATGGGCACATGAGCAGCGGAACTGGAGCTTGGAGCAGTAGAAAAAGGTTATCTGGTTCGACAAGTCCCATTTTCTTTCAAATCACGTGGATGTGTGAGGCATTTACCTGGGAAAGTGATGTACCAGGATCACTGTGGGACAAGTGGTGCTCGCTGCAGAGCCAAATGACCTCCAGCTCCACCTCTCTGGAGCTCAAAAGTGGAGCTTCTCCTGTTTAATGGATGGAGAAATTAGGGTTATGGGTAGGGTTAGGTTGTGGTTGGAGGATGCAGCTCCACCCATCATGCCCACAGTAGGTCGAGGGAGGGGGAGCTGGAGGTTATACTCCACCCATGGCTCTGCAGTGAGTAGCCTCTCCTGTGGGATGACGAGGAGCCGGTGGAGGGAGTGTGATCATGATGCTCCATGTTCTGCTGGAAAACACCTCAAGTGTCTCATTCAGCAGGATAATACACCTTACCACACATGGTTTGAGGAACATGATGAAGAGTTCAAGGTGTTGCTCTGGCCTCCAAATTCCCCAGATCTCAATCTAAGCGAGCAGCTGTGGGATGTGCTGAACCAACAAGTCCATGCCTCAGTGGATCGGCACTGTTTTGGCAGCACATGGAGGACCAACAGTTGTCTGTATTAGTACTTAAAAGCTTAGAAATAATTAAGTTACCCATTTATGTGCAAAAAAGTGTGCTTTTACTGAAATACTATTCTATACAGTATATTAAAAGAGACAAATAATATTGTGATTGCTTTAATCATACTGCAAAATATAATCATGTATGGCAACTTGAAAAATTTGTTAATAAAAAGGAAATAAAAATATGTTAACATTTAATGATCTACAAGAATTTTCAGATATATATTTCTTAGCAAGCTATTTATAAAAACAAAGCAGATATTGTCATGGTCCTAAAAGTAGTAGATCTTTCATCATCTTGGAATTATAAGGTTCTTTTTGCATTCTGAGCGGTTTTGAGATATTGAGCTTCAAAGTTTTTGCATTCCATTCGACTCTGTAGATAGAACCTTTTTGTTTTATAAATTTAAAAAAAACATCACAAAATGTTAATAATTTGTCACAGAATAAGAATATGTTAATAACTCAATTTTGATTAAAAAAAAATATCAGATAGAACCTTATAATTCCAAGGGGACGATATAGCCATGAATATGATTCATGATTCAGGATTTCTTATCGTTTGGCGCCCTCTAGTGAACAACCTTCAGTGCTCGGAGCCCTAATAATAATGCTAAAACAAACATAAAATCATAAATGGAACACATTATGGTCTCTTGGAGTTCAAGAACACATAAACATCATTAAAAGTAACACCTGTTGTACCAATGCACAATAAAAAATAAAGCTTCATTATTGGCATCAATGGTTCATTGATGAACCTTTAACATTCATGGAACCTTTGCATTGTTTGCTTATTAAAATGTTCTTCACACTAAGAAAAAATGGTTCTTTAAAGAATTGTTCATCTGAAAGAGAGTGTATGTTCCACTCACAGGCAGCAGAATCACTTGGGATTTTCTACATATCCCGGCTGATCCATGTAGGATCA
Source organism: Chanodichthys erythropterus (assembly GCF_024489055.1). Taxonomy (NCBI): domain Eukaryota; kingdom Metazoa; phylum Chordata; class Actinopteri; order Cypriniformes; family Xenocyprididae; genus Chanodichthys; species Chanodichthys erythropterus. Next base: position 35,300,683 of record NC_090240.1, read on the forward strand.
CTCAGTAAACAGCACCAGTATCCCAGTGGTTACAGTCTTCAGAGAGTTGAACTACAGTACCATCTGATCACTTATAGCTGACTCTTTATAATAACTGACTACATTTACAGGCACCCTGATAATGTGAATCATAATGAGACGATTTAGCTTCAGCTCATGCAAACACAATACTTTGATGAAATTGAAGCTCAATTGTAGTAACATAATTAAAGTAAAATATGTGATGTATGCAGGTATGTAATCAATTTAATCACATCTACTTCACTCTGGCCAAAGTGCGCATGTGCTTGTGATGAACACGGAAGATGCCGTCATGTGCAGATTCAGAGATGAAGAACGCACCACATTTTTGGGGTGCTAAAGAAAATTTGACAACGTTGTGCAACATGAATATAATGCTGTACCATTAAAATGTGTTTTGCATTTGACAAATCAATGAGCAGTAACACGCCTATTCTGTTTAGTTCATCATTTGTGCTGTACATCGGGGTGTGAAAACAACTCTTAGAGGAATAATGAAAAGTGCATGTAAACGTGATTGAAGAGGTTTGCTTGTGTCATGTAAACATCTTACTGTAATTAAGTTCTTACTCTGATTATTTGAAATAATCACATTATTGGTGCACATGTAAATGTAGTCATTGAAAAAATTCTTGTCTTATTACATTCATCTTAGTCCTGCAGATGAGCACCTGTATGTAAGGCCCAGTGTGATGGTCACTTCTACTGGACGTAGAGTTTCTCATGTGTTACCTGTAATTCAACACAAAAACAGTTACAGGATGCCAGTCAAATCAAGAGAAAATAATGGTTTAGATGCAAAAGTATAAACTATTTTAGGCTTATAATATCCAAACTATTCCATTGTTGAAATTCAAAACTAATCCAATAATATTCTTAAGGAGAGAAACAAAGTTGTGTGTCGTTTTCATTGGCTTCATGACGATACTTGCCTTCTTGTGTTACCAAGAGATGACACCAATGACAGCAGTGATGCCCACAGAGATGCCCAGAGCGGATGTGGTTACGCCTGCAGTGTTACTGTAGATGGCAGGTGGTGGTTGTTCTGGGCTGAAGGTACAGGGTGGAGGCTCTGTAAAGGACACCGAACACATTTTTACAAATAGGACTACAAGGACTACAGGTTAAGACGCTATAAAAGAAAATCAATTATTTTGGGCTTCCTCTTTGAAGTAGTCTATACCATGTGATGTGAAAGCTGTGTGGCATGTCATTTCCTGAACACCACAACATTAGCTTTGACTCATTCCTCTCATGATGCATCATAACTTAACCCACAAGTCACTTGAGTTCAGTCATTCATTGTAACATTCATAACTTTCTTTGTTTTTCTATGGCTAAATGAGCAAAAATATCAAGCTTCATTTTAAGAGCATGTTCAGATGTTTCAGCGTACTGGAGACAAACAAAACAGGTTCTTTGCCATTGTATAAAATGTCATTAAATTTCAATTTCATCATTTTTACAGTTTTTAGATGCCCCAAAATGCTTTAGAATTAACTTTTTTTTCTCATAACTGGCATAAAATCTATACTGCTGTCCTTTTATTATACGGAGGACTTCGACATTGTGATGATGCAATACCACAATGCATTTCAAAGATAAGACGACGTGCTATTAATACTTACTATACACAGTAACTTGGTAAATCTTGTTTTCCGGCTGTGTATCTCCATGTTTGCAGACTTTGTAAAGCCCCGATTGACTGAAGCTCACGTTCATCAGGATCAGTGTCACATTCTCTTCATCACAAATCAATGAGACTCCAGAAATCAAACACTCGCGCTCACAGACTCGATCATGACACGTTATCTGTGCTATCAGCTGCTGTGAGGAGCCTTTGAGACGAGAAACCAAAACCTGAGGGTCTTCTTCCCACTTCTTAATGTGAATAGAGATGGTGAGGTTTCCTCCTTCAGACACCGTTAGCGATTCGACATCATCATCATCATCATCAACACAGCAGTAGCAATGCCTTTAAAATATTTGCATTGTAAATATAAACTGTGTGCAAGTAAAGCAGATCCACACTCAAAGCGGTATCCTTTATAAAACGGACTTACCAATAAAACACGCTACAACGAGCATCATCTTCATTATTTTAGATTGAAACGTCTGGATTAAATTTATCCGTCCTATGATGTGGAGACATATAGATTACATTTGTTGTTTTGTCGCTGATAGTTCACGCGGATTCCTCGAATGAGATGCAGCAGGTGACTTCTTTGGAAACTTCTTAAACCACAGACAGACACACACACCCCGCCTCCACACGCTTTGCACTGTCTACACCACCACATTGTAACATTATCATTCAGATTAGCGCACAAGGAAATGTTTAATTGCGGATTTTAAAATAATGTATTTGGTAAAGTCCTAAATATGGGAATTAATATAAATGACTCTGAAATCATTATAATGTTTGTTAAAATTGTTACAATTAATCGCATCTTCAATGGTAATGTTAATAATAAAATTATTTTATCAGGAAAATAGTGTTAGTTTGGTTTAAAATACCTGTAGTGAGTGAGTGCATACGTTTTTGAACGTTTTGTATTGTACTACCACTGTGTATTTAGTGTGGTTATCCACTAATTTTTGAGTATCACATTTTTCTTTTCCTTTTTTGTGACAGGATAAATCTGCTTATTCTTACTTTTAATTTTTGGGTGATCTATCCTTTTAGCAATGTGTTAACCAACCTCATATTTTCAGACATTGAATGTGTCTTAAGCTTTCATTGGCACACTGTAAATGCAAACCTATAGAATCTACTCAAAACTGAGGTAACAGTTCACACTCAATTTATTTGGGTATAGATTCATCCCGTGTTAGATTTAACAGCCATGTAGGAGCCAATTTAATGTAATTCCTGTTTATTCCATTAGGTGTCACTATGATGTGTTGGTATATTTAGAGCACGGTGTTAATGAAACGACAGGTGTGTTTGGTGGCTGAGAGGCAAACAGTTTTGAACGTGTTAAGCCATACATTGTTTTTACTGCTCAAATGACTGCTTGCGTGGATATGGATTATGGATAAAGTGTTCTGTAACAAAATAAAGACACAGTTTGCATTTTAACATCTGCGTGTATAGACTTAATGGGCACGCGTGTTTAACGTGCTTTCTTCTGCCACCGACACCAGCGGCCTAGTGGAAGGCCGTAATAAGCTATGACACTAAAAGAAATTACTTAAGTCTAAAGAGTACATTTAAAACATACCTTCTGTAGTGTGCATAGCAAATGTTTGCAGTGAACAACAAGTTTGTCTCTGCATTGACATTAGTACAGCTATTACTCATTGAGTGGAAAAAAAAAACACTATAAACTTAATTCAGTCACCCACAAACTAACCACAAGATGTACTCATCTTCACAATGGTAACTGCAAAAACTTTAATAAAGCATAAACTCGTTAAATATGCCCTTCTCACTCCCTATAAGTGGGACCTTTTAGTAATTATATATATATATACACACATGTGTGTGTGCCTGTGTGTCTATGTATTACATTACATAAAAAAGGGACTTATTTTTTGATGTAAGTACATAGTAGTTAAAGCCACTTAATATAAAGTGGGACCAAAAAAAGAGAGACCAAATGCAGCTATATTTGTATTTTACACTATAGGCCTATGTTTTCTGTTTATTAAACCAAGTATACATCTAATCAAGTTAGTGTTTTTACTCATTTTTACATTTATACCAAAATAATAGCAGTCTAAAACAATACATACTAATCAACCATAACATTATGACCACCTTCCTAATATTGTGTTGGTCCACTTTTACTGCCAAAACAGCCCTGACCCGTGATGGACTGAAGTCCTGTAAGTTGTGAGGTGGAGCCTCCATGGATCGGACTTGTTTGTTCAGCACATCCCACAGATGCTCGATTAGATTGAGATCTGAGGAATTTGGAGGCCAAGTCAACACCTCAAACTAGTTGTTGTGCTCCTCAAACCTTTCCTGAACCATTTTTGTTTTGTGGCAGGAGCATTATCCTGTGTTCCCCAGCCTTCGCTCCCCACGTGCATCAATGAGCGTCGGCCGCCCATGACCCTGTCTCCGGTTCATCACTGTTCCTTCCTTGGAGCACTTTTGATACTGACCACTGCAGACCGGGAACACCCCACAAGAGCTGCAGTTTTGGAGATGCTCTGATCCAGTCGTCTAGCATCACAATTTGGCCCTCGTCAAACTCGCTCAAATCCTTATGCTTGCCCATTTTTCTTCTAACACATCAACTTTGAGGACAAAATGTTCACTTGCTGCCTAATATATCCACCCACTAACAGATGCCGTGATGAAGTTAATCTGTGTTATTAACTTCACCTGTCTGTGCTCATAATGTTATGACTGATTGGTGTAAGTCTATAATGAATAACCCTGCATCCCAATGTGCAATCTATCCACCCTATCCACCCTAAATAGTATTGAATATTACTAATGTCACATACTATTTAGGATGGATAGTATGGACATTGAGACACAGGGTAAGCCTCTTCTCTTTCAGATTGTCTGGATCATTGTGGCGTTACTGAAGCTCTGATTCGACTGGTTTTGTCTGGTCTGGTGGGAATCGCCACTGTTTTCTTTCTGGATGAACATGTGAGGATCTGCTCAGTTCAGTGTTTAACTGGTGATAGTGTGCATACCATTGCTGAAGTTTTTTATTTTATTATTACAATTATGGACACTAATATGAATCTGGTTATTTCGGAATCAAGTGTTAAATTGTGTTACGGGTAAAATTAATTTTCTCAGTATGTCTACTTTCTGTTGCTACATCACTAAAACCAACTTAGCCAAATCACTTAAATAAGAAAGGACAGAATGTAATGTATTTAAAATTGATTGTGATTAAAAATAAAATCTTTGTGTTTTATTTAATCTTTTAACTTTTTCGCTTCTGTGTCCATCTTCAAAACAAGTGACACTGTTTCATAACCAGTTTTAATCTTGTGAAGATATTTCTTTGTATGAATATGCAGATATAAAACTGTGTGTGTGTGTGTGTGTGTGTGTGTGTGTGGGTGGGTGTGTGGGGGCAGTTGAGATTTTAAGAAATAGACTGTGGTGAATTTCTTTGTTCAGAGCAGTGTTAGATCAGATGGGATCTCCACTTCAGAAATGTCAAATCAGACGCTGGATCTTCTCAAAAGATTTGTTTTGTTTGGTGTCCAAAACCAGTAAAATCTGTCAACAGAAAGTCTTGTCTGGTACCCCAAAACTCTATTAACAGTTGTCTAGCCTGAGAGTTTGACTGAGAAAGCCAGGGAAGAGCAGAAACGGGAGATGAACTGATGATAATAATAAAGCAGAGTTTATTGAATAATCTTAGTTGTCTGTTTCAATGCTCAGACTTCATCTGACCAGTACAAATCCATCAAGTGTTGTCATACCAAGAGAAAAACCATGGAAAATTAATGCTTCACAACATCATCCAGTGACATTAAAAACTTGAAATGGAGATATTCTCTTATATAGTCATGAAGACAAACTTCCCTTAATGCCACACAACCATAAGATTAAACAACAGTAGAAAAGAAATAAGTAATATGAAATATAAAACATAAAATGACAATAGTAATAATTAAATGATAAATGGTATAAATAAACCATATAAACACAACAAAGATGTATGGTTGCTTTCTCAAATCCTTAATGCTTCAGCATAAATTTTAAATTACTCATTTTAAATAACTCGGTTTTATACAATAAAATAAATACAAACAATGCATCTAATTAACAGAAGGCATTAAAAGTACAAAAGTCTTATAAAACTGCTCACAATTTATACAACAACAGCAACAATAAACCCTGAACTCCACTATAGTCACAGTCTGCAGTTATCGTGGTCCAATCCAAACCAACAGCTCGTGTAAATGATTCAGGGATACAAATACTGCACATCTTATCAAATACAACAATCTTGAATCTCCACTGATAAGTCAGGGTTTGATGAAATAGCTTAAGAAAATACATGTTGGTCCTAAAAAACTTTCTAAATGTTTAAATATAATAACAAAATTAAAAACACAGAAAAAACTGCCAGCTTATACTCAGAGATCACAAAAGCTCTGATGAAGTGATTGACACGCAGTCATTGCTTATGAGCTGTTGAGTAGAAAATGTGCTACAATATCTGTATTAATACTTATAAAAATACATATAAATGCATTTAAATATACAAATGGGTAACTTAATTTAAATCACAAAATTGTGTTTTTTAAAAAAATATTTTTGCATCCTTTGCATTACTTTGGCTTCCTCTAGTGGACAATCTTAAGTGTCTGAACCATTAATAATAATGCTAAAAAAATGACAAATGGGACATTCTGTGGTCTCCTGCAGTTCAAGCACACATAAACATCATTATAATGCACAGCTGTTCCAGTAGGTGCTGCTGAAAGGATGCACAATCACTTGGAAGTTGGGATTTTCCACACATCCCACTAGTTGATCCACACACTGGTTGGATCTCGCTCAAAACAGCACCAGTGTCCCAGTGGTTACACTCTTCAGGCAGGCTTACAGCTGACACTTTATAATTTAACATTTCATAATTTTCCAGCTTAGTCTTGAGCCAGATGAGGTTTCCAGTTGTTAAATAACTCTCCCACATTCAATAAGTATCAATAACACTCAGGGATCCGTTATCTCATGACGCTTTGCCTGTTAGTTAATACAAAAACACAATTACTGAATGTCATGCAAACCAAGAGAAAATAATAGTGTAGATGCAAAAGCATAATCTATAACTATTTTAGTGTTATAATATCCAGACCATGCCATTGCACAATAAAATTCTTAAAGGAATATTTCACGCCAAAATAAACATTTGCTGAAAATGTACTCGCCCTCTGGCCATCTGAGATGTAGATAGTTTGTTTCTTATCTGAAGAGAAATTTAGCATTACATCATTTGCTCATGGATGGATCTTCTGCAGTGAATGTGTGCACAATAATCCACACGACTGCAGTCCATAACATCTTGTGAAAAGCTGAATGTTATAAGAAAAAAATCCATCATTTGCTAAAATGATGTCCTCTATCTATCAGGTCTGAATCAGGAGAGAAATATGCACAGATCAAACACCATTTACAGTCCAAAACCGTTCTAAACAAATATGTCAGTGGATTTTGATCATGGACTGATTAAAAGTTTTTAGCCAAGCAATGGTTTAAAGTTAAAATGCCTTAATGATGGATTTGTTTCTTACAAACATGCAGCTTTTCACAAGATGTTAATTGATGGATGGAGTCGTGTGGATTATTGTAATGATTTCATCAGCTGTTTGGATTCGTTCTGATGCACTAGTTCACTGCAGAGGATTCATTGGCTAAAAAGTGATGTAATAATTAATTTCTCCAAATCTCTCCAGAAAAGAAACAAATTAATTTACCTCTTGGATAGCCTGAGGGTGGATGAGTACATTTTCAGCAAATTGTTATTTTTGGGGTGAACTATTCCTTTAAGGAGAGAAAATAAGTTTGTCATCTTTAATGTCATCATGATTTAACAGATTAAGATAAAATGCCTTGTGATGATACTTGCCTTCCTGCGTTTCAAATAAACGACACCGATGACAGCAGCAGTGATGAGCAGCATGAAGCACACAGCAGCTGAGGTTACACCTGCAGTGAATGATTTACTGTTCCTGACAGACGACAGCAGCTCAGGGCTGATGGTACTGAGTCGAGGATCTGTATATGACAAGAACAAAAACTGTTAGTGGGTTCTTACATAACTGTATTAAATGTCCATGGATTTTCACAAATTAGATTAACATATATATGTACAAAGAATGTATAATTAAAGCCCTGTGGTCATCTCTGATCAACACCATGATATACAATGAAAGCACTGTGATCAGAGTAAAGATCTGAACTGGTTATTCTTGCGCATCTCAAACATCACCACATTTCACACATTAAGATATTGTATGGTTTCAGATGAGTGCTTGAGGCATATGGATTACTTTATATTTTTATGAGTACTTTTATAACCAGAATTCCCATTTATTGTGCCCAGGATATTCTTCAAGAAAATATAATTTTGTGTTCCATGAAAGAAACTAATTAAAGTTTTAGAACAAGAACAACACAAAATTATTTTCAGTGTATCCAGATATAACACACATTACGTAAAAATGTACAAATCAGGGGTTTGGGTTCTATGAAAACATTTAGAGAAAAACTGTGTAAAAAAAACAAAAAACAAAAAACATTTACTTTAAAATTAATTTACACATTTAATTGAAATAAATCAATAATAATAAAAAGTAATTTAAATACATTACAATTGATTTAAATAACTAAAATTAATAATAAAGAAATGATTCAAATAAATAAATAATACATCCATCAGTATATAGTACTACTAACTATAGGGAGTAGGGGGAAAAAAAACATTTTAAAAATCACCCAAATAACATGAAGACATTCAAGTGAGTTTGTTTTGGCGATCTTTCCTTTTCACAATTTCGATTATAAATATTTGTTACTGCATAAACTTTCCATAATGTACAGCATTCCTGAACACAACAACTGCACCAGAACAACGTTACTTTCGGTTCACGTCCGCTACGTCATGAGTGATGACGCAAGGCTACGACGCAACATCACATCATCGACAGGTCACTTGAGTTCAGTCATTCATAGCGTGAAGGCAAAAAATACAAACATCTACATTCATTTCAATAGCATACAGTGGCTAATGTCGTTTCCGCTTACAGGAGACAAAAACAGGAAATGTTCTTATTGTGTATAAGAACGTAATTAAATAGCATTTTCGTTCTTTCAGAAAGTTTTTAGATGCCCGCCTACGTCAAAATGCCTCAAAATAAACAATTGTTTCTCATAATTAAATAAATCTGTGCTGCTGTTCTTTTGCTGTTCTACGACATTATGATGATGCAACTACTACAACACATTTCATCATGAAAAAACTGCATGATTCTTCAATCAAAGACAATATGACATGCTCGTTTAATACTTACGATACACTGCGATGTTGTAAATCTTGTGTTCCAGCTGTGCACTGCTCAGTTTTTGGACCAAGTAACGTCCCGTTTGACTGACGTTCATCAGGATCAGCGTCACATTCTCTCCATCAGAGCTCAGAGAAACTCCGGATATCCAGTACTCGCTCTCACAGACTCGATTGTGGCAGATTAGCTGTGCTATCGCTTCCTGTGAGATGCCTTTGAGACGAGAAACCAAAACCTGGGGGTCTTCGTCTAGTTTCTTGATGTGAATAGAGATGGTGAGGTTTCCTCCTTCAGAAACCCTGATAGACTCAATCTCATCTTTATCATCATCGACACCACCAGCAGCAGCAGCAATGCCTAAAAAGTAATTGCACCGTAAATATACACTGTACCCGGTATAATTTAACCTGTGAGAGTAACTGTCAAACCGGGACATGACTTACCGATCCAACACGCTACTACAACGATCAGTATCATCTTCAGCCTCTTGGAAAACGACATTATAATATCCAGTGTCTTGATTTGATAGTTTATGACCCACGCGACTGCTCAAATCAGAGTTTATAGTCTGAAACAGATTTTCGGTGACACTGGGCGGTAGCGATGTGTCGTTCGCGAATGCTCTAGGATCATACCATTATGTGACAGAAGGAAGGGGAAACACGCTCTGAAGATCGCAGTGTAGTGGTGCAGGTCAGGTGCACAGAGCGACCGAGAGAGACGGGGAGACGGATTTAAATGCAAGCGCGTTGGGAAAAAGTTGAAACAAACAGAAAATTAGGCTTCTTAAATGCTATTGGCTCGTTTAGCATATCCTAACGACACCTCTGGCAAATCGTTATCTGTAATAATATCAAACATAGCTAACACATGACACATAACATAACACAATATAGCCTACATATAAACTATTGTGCATAGGCTAAATAACAATTAGATAAGCTTTAGTTCGTTTAACGAGATTTTTAGTTGCTGATTCTGGAATAATACCAAAAGTCTGATGAGAGTGATTTAGAAAGTAATTTATATTGAGACAATTATACATGATTGATAAAATGGTTAAATGGTAATTTTAACTAGCATATATATATATATATATATATATATATATATATATATATATATATATATATATATATATATATATACACGGATGCTGGTCATATAATTAGAATATCATGAAAAAGTTCATTTTTTTATTGTAAATTATTTTAAAAAAATGAAACTTTCATTTATACTAGATTCCCTACATGTAAAGTAAAACATTTCAAAAGTTTTTAAAAAAAAATTGTTGATATGCTTTATTCTTTTTAACGTCCCTCTTTGATCAGCAGTTTAATATAGTTGGCTGGGCAGCTGTTCTCTTCATTTTTTGGTGCTACCCGTGCTCTCCCATTCAAACAGTAGAGAAACACTCCCGTTGTTTAGTGAAAGTGTGACGCGCATTGGTTGGGCGTTACCAATCGGTTTAATGCAGGGGAGTATTCTATTTATTTAGTCTAATTTATTATGATAAACTCATATTTGAACAGAAACAAAATTATTGTTACAAAATAAATGAATTCTACATATTTTTCATTTGATCTACTGTGATTTTCATGTTGAAATATTGGGGGGTTGTAACTGAAGTATTTGAATATTCACAAAATCTCTGCGTGCCTTTTTCAACCAGTGCAAAAACGAATTCCTTCGCTTGTCCTTCACGCCCGCACCCTTTTTCCGCGGATGCCCTCTCTTGTCTGATCGCTAAAACAACATGCCTGCTTGAGCATTACTCACATTAAGCAGGATTTTATGCATTTGCACCAACATTTTTAACCCCAACCATACTCCCTATAACAACTAACATTAACATCACATGGAATGTTATTATGAATATTATGAATTGGATTTCATGAGAGCTACACATTCCAAAAAAGTTGGGACAGGTAGCAGTAAGAGGCCGGACAAGTTAAATGTACATATAAGGAACAGCTGGAGGACCAATTTGCAACTTATTAGGTCAATTGGCAACATGATTGGGTATAAAAAGAGCCTCTCAGAGTGGCAGTGTCTCTCAGAAGTCAAGATGGGCAGAGGATCAGCAATTCCCCCAATGCTGCGGTGAAAAATAGTGGAGCAATATCAGAGAGGAGTTTCTCAGAGAAAAATTGCAAAGAGTTTAAAGTTATTATCATCTACAGTGCATAATATCATCCAAAGATTCAGAGAATCTGGAACAATCTCTGTGTGTAAGGGTCAAGGCCGGAAAACCATACTGGATGCCCGGGATCTTCGGGCCCTTAGAATTTGAAGTTCTTTTTGGAAAACTGGGATGCCATGTCATCCGGACTAAAGAGGACAAGAATAACATATGCTCCAATCCAGATGTCGTCTCTTTCAGGGAAGACCTTGCATTTTCCAACATGACAATGCCAGACCACATACTGCATCAATTACAACATCATGGCTGCGTAGAAGAAGGATCCGGGTACTGAAATGGCCAGCCTGCAGTCCAGATCTTTCACCCATAGAAAACATTTGGCGCATCATAAAGAGGAAGACAGTCGAGCAACTAGCCTGTATTAAACAAGAATGGGACAACATTCCTATTCCTAAACTTGAGCAACTTGTCTCCTCAGTCCCCAGACGTTTGCAGACTGTTATAAAAAGAAGAGAGGATGCCACACAGTGGTAAACATGGCCTTGTCCCAACTTTTTTGACATGTGTTGATGCCATGAAATTTAAAATCAACTTATTTTTCCCTTAAAATGATAAATTTTCTCAGTTTAAACATTTGATATGCCATCTATGTTGTATTCTGAATAAAATATTAAAATTTGAAACTTCCACATCATTGCATTCTGTTTTTATTCACAATTTGTACAGTGTCCCAACTTTTTTGGAATCGGGTTTGTGTGTATATACAGGTGCTGGTCATATAATTAGAATATCGTGAAAATTTTTATTGTAAATTATTTTTAAAAATGAAACTTTCATATATTCTAGATTCCCTACATGTAAAGTAAAACATTTCAAAAGTTTTTTTTTTTTAAATTTTGATGATTAGAGCGTACAGCTCATGAAAGTCCAAAATCCAGTATCTCAAAATATTAGAATATTTCCTAAGATCAGTCAAAAAATGGATTTTCAAAACAGAAAAGTTCAAGTTCTTTAAAGTATGTTCATTTGTACACTCAATACTTGGTCAGCAGCACATATTACAAAAAATGACTTGCTCCTAGCACAGATTACAGCATCAGTGAAGTGTGGCATGGAAGTGATCAGCCTGTGGCACTGCTGAGGCACTATTGAGCCTTCAGATCATCTGTATATTGTTGGTTTGACTGTTTCTCATCTTTCTCTTGAAAATATCCCATAGATTCAGGGGTCAGGCATGTTGGCTGGCGAATAAAACACAGTAATATCATGGTCAGCAAACCACTTGGAAGTGGTTTTTGCACTGTGGGCAGGTGCTAAAGTCCTGCTGGAAAAGGAAATCAGCATCTCCATGAAGCTTGTCAGCAGATGGAAGCATAAAGTGCTCCAAAATCTCCTGGAAGATGGCTGCATTGACTTTGCACTTGATAAAACACAATGGACCAACACCAGCAGATGTCACGGCCCCCCAAATCATTACTAACTTCAGAAACTTCACACTAGACTTCAAGCAGCTTGGATTCTGTGCCTCTCCAGTCTTCCTTCAGACTCTGGGACCATGATTTCAACATGAAATGCAAAATTTACTTTTATCTGAAAAGAGGACTTTCGACCACTGTTCACTGTCCAGTTCTTTTTCTCCTTAACCCAGGTAAGATGCTTCTGACGTTGTTTCTGTTTCAGAAGTGGCTTGGTAGTCATTTTCCTGAAGATGTCTGAGTGTGGTGACTCTTGATGCTCTGACTCCGGCTTCATTTGACTCATTGTGAAGCTCTCCCAAGTGTTTGAATCGGCTTTACTTGACAGTATTCTCAAGCTTGTGGTCATCCCTGTTGCTTGTGCACCTTTGCCTACCCAATTTCTTCCTTCTAGTCAACTTTGCATTTAATATGCTTTGATACATCACTCTGTAAACAGCCACCACATTCAGTAATGACCATCTGTGACTTACTCTCTTTGTGGAGGGTGTCAATGATTGTCTCCTGGACCATTGCCAAGTCAGCAGTCTTCCCCATTAGTGTGGTTTCAAAGAACAAGAGATACCCGGAATGTATACTGTAGGGATGGTCATTTAATGAAACTCAAATGTAAATATTCTAATATTTTGAGATACTGGATTTTGGACTTTCATGAGCTGTATGCTTTATACTGAGAAGGTATGAGAATGTTGTGTAATACACTCCACATATATTTTAGCTAGCTAATCCATTGCCATTTAGCCATAACTATCACTGTAATTTTAACCAGTTACCAAAAACAGCCGTCTGTTTTGTTAATTCATTTTTCAATAGTGTCTGTAATTATAAATGACAAAAGTATTCACATCTGTGTTTTTCTTCCTAAATTAATCTGACTTTTGAACAAATTGGCTGAATAAACGATTAAGTATATTACTCATTAAAGCAGCGAATCGCTGCCGCCTACTGGCAGTTTCAATATTTAACATCATTTTTAGAATCACTCAGTTATGTTAGAATTTGATGAATGATTATACATAAATTTCATAAAGTTATGAAGTATAGATGATAGATATATAGAGAAGAAATAAATTATCCAATAACACTACACATAGAAAAAAGATTATTATTATTTTTTAATTAAAAAAATAATAACAGGCAGCATACTAACGTTCAACCCCCCAATGTTGAAACCAAATCTACGCCCTTGTGTGTAAGCATTAAACAACATTAAACGAACCCATCAAACCAAGCATGCCTGGAACTTCATTTATTTCGACATGCAACATATATATATATATATATATATATATATATATATATATATATATATATATATATATATATATATATATATAATAATAAAATATTAAGAAAATATATTCTCTGATAAGGAATCACATTTTTTTAACCCATGGGTTATTGTACCATTTACTCAAACAGAGATAGATATTCAACAATGAAAACAAAACCAGATTTTTTTTTTTTATTTTGATTTCAGAAATAATCTAATATTCAACTCAACGATGACTGCAACTAGAAATTGTATTGATTTTATCTATTGTTCTAAGACATTTAAAAAAAATCTTTTAATTAGGCTAACATTTTACACTCAATATGTGTGCTTTAAATTTGTAGTGTCACAGTTGTGTATGTTTATAATCATAATCGGGTGAAAAAAACTTCCAAGGTGACTGAAAAGGATATTGTATCGGAGAGGTTTTTGAGAGTCAAACACTGCCATCTTGTGATGCTGGACTGAATATCTTGTGAATAAAATGAACAGTGGCTGGTTAGCGTGCCACATAGTAACATATATTTAACTAAAAAAAGATCACATTTCTATTTCCCTTTACATTTGTGTGCAGTTTCACTCACCTACTGCTCCCTTTGCATCGCGGTGCCCCCGCGTATTTCAGTTCCCATTGTTTCAACATCATTTTTTGGGTGCAAAAGTGATTTCGAACCAACAATCAGCATTGACACATGACCACTGACTCAACATTGTTTCAATGATTGCTTGCTGTCTTAGTTACTTTCTGGTTGTCCTGCATCCTCACTAAATGAAATTAGCCTAGTCCAAAATGCAGCTTCTATAGAGATCTTACCAGGTTGAGGAAATATGATCATATAACACCAATTCTATCATCTCTACACTGGTTACCTACTGCTACTGACCTATAAGGCCCTAAATGTTCAGCTCCTATGTATTTAACTGATCTTCTATCATCCTATCACAAAACAGCCTGGCATCAGCTGTTTTGGCATCCCTCCTCCACCCAACACCAACATAATGTTGACATCTTGCTACCAGACTCATCCTCAAAGCACATAGTCCCACTGGGGAATTTATCTAAGCTCAAATACATTTAACCGCAATAAGATTATGTGGCCAATCAAACTAGTGAAATCAAGATTAATGACACACTTTTAGCCAAGCATTCACATAATGCAACTCATAACATGTAGTCCAGTTTTATCAGATTAAATACATATGAAATCTTTTGCTTGAAATGTTATGAACAGTAAAGTGCTATACAAACAAATGTGAATGTGAATTGTTTTGCAGTGTGTCAGTTTATTTTATACCTCTAACCATATTATTATTTAGGCAGATAAGGACAGTCAGATCTACAGGATAAAGTTCTTCAGGAGCGTCTCACAGGAGGCAGTTCCAACAGTCAAACATGCAGTTCATGTAAAATAAAAATACAACTAGATTTACAACTAAATCAATGAAGTATAAAGCTAAATGAATAAATTTGTACTCATTTGTTTATATTCTACATCATACATATTTTTAACCATTTATTTATATTCTGCATTATAAACGTAGTAAGTCTTGCAGGTACTTTCCAAACCAAGCAAACTGCATTCAAGCATTTGTTTAAATGGCATTTTCTTACATCAAACAGAGCAATATTTTGTCCTTCTTAAATCTAGGCAAAAATCAATACTTGTATACATAGTTTAAACAAATGCAGTAGCATTTCTTACACTGGACTATTTGGTTATACGAGTCTGTTTTAGTTTATTTGGTGTGAATGAATTCTTCCAAACCCAGTGCTCACTAACAAGTCTGCTTGAAAAAGGCAGAGGATCAGTTCATGTTCAGTCTTGGTTTGAATGTAATCTGCTGTGAACCACAGAAGTGACTCTCTTGATGATTGTTGGGTTATTCTCAGCCACATCAATCAGGAATACACAAGTGCAGGAAGAAACAGTGTTCGTGTTCAAGCTTCTTCAGAGCTTTATTGTTCAAATAGGGTACATTACAGTCAATGCCAAGGATACATTAAAGAATGTCATGAGATAGCAGGTAAAACATGTTTAAGGAACACAAGGCAAGGATGTTAAGAAGCAGGGAGAGGAGAAATGATACGGTATGTAAGTGGAATACAAACAGCCAGCACTTTACTACTTAACTGAGAATAGAAAGCAATTTTTATTCTCACAATGATGTAAAATTTTCAACTTTGCATGTTTTTGGTCATGTTAATATAGTGAAATGCATTTTCTCATAACTGCATGATGAATAAATGACATTTGTAGAGCAGTACAATACATCTTGCAATACATGAGACAAACTACAGTGAAAGTAGTTATATAAAAATAAATTTGGTATATTCTTCAAATATCTTCTGTCTATAGATCAGTTACTGCTGTGTAGAAAAGAACACGTTAATTATGTCTTTAAAAAAGTAATATAATTTGTGAACTACTTCTTTTGAGGAGTTTCAGTATGCTATATTTAGTTCAATATATGCCACATTCACTGAAGTATGGAGATAATCTCATTTCAGATATGTGTTGTGTATCAGTCCTTGTTAATTGCTTCATTAAATGTATTTATCCAGACTCTCAATAGCTTTCTCTTGAGAGTATTTTCTCCATTCATCTGGAATCTTGCCACTCCCCTGAAAGGTTTTTTCATAGTGTTTTTCCAGATCTTCCTGGAATCTGCACACAAACCACTTCCAGTACGGCAGCTCAGAGAGATCTGGGGTGATACTCCATGCAGCATATTCAGGACCTCCTTTTCTGTATTCCTTCCAGAGGACTGTATCATCTGAGCTATTTGGATAGAAAGACCAATCACTGGCTACTGCTGATGTGCAGAAGTTGGTACATAGGTTTGTTGTTCCTCTGAAACTACTCCCATTTACTCCAGTAACACGATGGAAAGGAACACTGTGATCTCCAGTATGATCTTCGATTGTGTTTGTGCAGATGGCTGCACAGAAAGGACACTGAACCCAACAGCACTGACAGAAGTGATTGATCAGAAGCTCATCTGGTCTGTCTGTGTGTTCCAGCTTTACTGGAAAAGTTTCTGTACTGAATTTGCTGCGTATGTCAGATATTATAGAAGGAAGTTCTTCTTTTATCACATCTTCTAGGAAGCTGACTTCAACGTCTTCATGATTCACTCCAGTGAGGTCATTTAGAGACAGTACCAGCACATCAGAGAGCTGTTGTGTGAAATGAATCAACCATGAATCAGCATCTCCATTGATCTCTTTAACCTGTTCAATGGATTAATGTGCTGCGTTTGTGATCTTCTGCTCCAGCAGTTTAATGCTGTTTTCCATCTTGGGTCGAACACTATCTTCAAATCTTTCACTGATGTACTGACTGACTTCATCTCTGATGAAATTCTTGAAGTGTTTTCTGGGATTGTTAATGTAGGTCAAGCATGCTTTGAAATCCTGTTTTTCTGCCAGCGTCCTCAAGATGTGTTTCTCCAGTTTTGATCGGTTCCCATTTAGTGATTCACAGTTTGTCTTCATTGCATCTGCTAAATCTCTGGCAGATTTTTTGTAGATATTCTGCTGAATGTTTTTTTTAAGTTTATTACAAATAAATTCACCAAAAACAGCAGATGATGTTGCTCCTTGACAGTATTTCTGGAAAATCCTGTAGTACTCTTGCTTCTTCCTCCCCAAATAAAGAACAGGATCATTGGCTTCCCTGAACATTTTGTATTGGTCAGTGAATGTTTTGTTTGCTCTGTGACAAAGGCAAAGTACCAGATCCACGAAGAATTCTGT
Organism: Chanodichthys erythropterus; assembly: GCF_024489055.1. NCBI lineage: Eukaryota > Metazoa > Chordata > Actinopteri > Cypriniformes > Xenocyprididae > Chanodichthys > Chanodichthys erythropterus. Next base: position 35,318,349 of record NC_090240.1, read on the forward strand.
CTTTAACACATATTTCACATTTGGCTCTTCCTCATGCTGCATTAATCTTGCCTTTATGTGATCTATGAGTTGTTGAATGTAGCTGTTGTTGTAGCCCATCTTTGCAATGTTATATGACTGAATCATTTTTTCTGTGTGTTCAGAGATGTCTGTGATTAAGGCTTTTATCTGGTCTTCATCCTCTTTAGATAAAACAAAACCAAACATCTCTTTAGCTCCTTTGTATATATTTTTCAGAGCTCCTGTAAATCCACTGGATTTCTTTAAATGTACATATTCTGAATAGCTTGGCAAACAGATCATATGTTTCTGCTTACAGCTCTCCTTCATACGGTCTAAAGGGAGACTTTCATAGGTCTGAATGAGGATGTTTTTCACATCTCCTAATATGTCAATATCTTTGACTAAAGGAGCGTCTCTGATTATCTCAGCTGTCTGTTGTTTCCAAAAGGATTCAAACTGTGTTTTCATGACATTTTCATCATTTGCTTGTTCTTTGAATTTTAAGGCAAGTTCTTTGCTCTTTTCAAAGAGTGTGTTTTCATGATGTATCCTCTGATCATCAATCTTTTTCTTCAGTTGATGTTGCTGAAGAACACCATTTAATTTCCTCTTAGTTTCTCTCACAATGTTTTCTTGAAGCTGTTGGATCTTTACCTCAAAGAAACCTTTCCACTGATTCAGTACAGCTATGTACTCTGTCTTTCTTAAAGATATCAGACATTGTCTTTTTCCTTTTTTCACTTTTTTCATTCAGTTCTCTTTCAAGATAAAATTCTTCAATGTCATGAATTGCTTCATTTTCTATTTTGTTGTAAAGCTTGTTTTCAATGTCCAGCATGGCGCTCCGAAGGCTCCAGGTCCACTTGCTGTATTCAGTCTCCAGTTTCTTGTATGTTGCGATTTCCAGGGAATTTTTGAAGCTGAACACAAATTGTTCATTAAGCAAAGCCTCCCAGAGATCTTTAACACGGTCTCTTAGGTGTATCAGCATTATGCCATCTGATTTTGAAGCATGTATTTGGATAGTTTTCTTCAGTTCTTGAATGTTCTCGCAGTAGTTTGGGTTTGGTGGTGCCATGGGTGGGCTGCCCTCCCAGAGCTGAGCAAAATACTTCACATCATTCTGTACATCAAACTCAATCACATCACTGAATCCTTCTGCATCACAGACTTCCTCTTTAGCAGCAAGTTTTGTCATTTCATCCAGTTTCTCCTGCAGTTTTCTCCTTCCCTCCATGTTTTTCTCTCCAGCTGTGATATCTGACACATTCTGATGCACAAACATGCAGCTCGGGTTCAGTCTGACGTTCTTCATCCTCATGAAGGCCTGAACAACAATCTGAAGAATGTCCTGCATCTCAGATGGGTTTTCTCCAAAGATGTTGATCAGGGTCATATTTCCAAGACCAACAACAAATGTGGCCATTTCATTGTCACGAGATGTTGTTGATCTTCCAGCCAGTTCTGGTGCTCGAAGTCCTTCAGTATCAACAACTAGAATGTAGTCAAACTTCAGCTCTGTTTTCATCTCTTCTGACACTTTGACCAGCTGCATGAAAGCTCCTCTGGTGCATCTGCCAGCACTGACGGCAAACTGCAGCCCAAACATGGCATTCAGCATGGTGGATTTACCAGAGCTCTGAATCCCTAAGATTGACAACACAAAGACTTTCTGGTCTCCCAGTTTCTTAACAAGTTCATCTAGAACAGCAGTGACCCAGGTGAGAGGAACATGAGCAGCATCTCCATCCATCAGCTCCATGGGAAATCCGGAGATCATCATCTCTGCTGCAAGACTCGGGAGAGAACAAAAGTCAAACTTCAGTTCTTTCTTCTTCTTCTTCTTCTTCTTCTTCTTCTTCTTCTTCTTCTTCACAGATGACCATGATTCATAGATCTGACCAAACTCTCTCAGGATGTGCTCCAAGCCAAAGGTTGTCCTATTGATTTGCTTTGATATGTTTTCCAGGTTTGTTTGTTCAGTCTGTAGTTGATCAACACTATCAGGCATCTTTTTCAGTGATAAAACTTCATGCCATTTTACATCATAATCTTTATTAAGTCCACAGAGCTTCTCAGAAGTGAAGTCATCTAAAAGGTTCATCATCCATCTGAGGAAATACTTTTTTTCACTGTCTCTCTGTGATTTCATTGTTTCAATTAATGTCATCATAAACTCACTCAATCCTCGTGCCACTTGCTTTTCTCTTATTTCTCTCATGTTCTTCAATTTGGTACTTTTATCTTCCTCTAGATTTTCTCCTCCTAGATGATACAGCTCTTTGTTGATTTTACACCAGTCATGCCACAGTTTCCCCTGACAGGGCAAGTTTGTTTCCTTCACTGATGATGGATCTTTTCCTCTCAGTAATCCCATGATCTGGACCGCTGCTTCTTTCCTTCTCTGACACTCTGGATCCTCCTCATCTACTCTTATTCCTGTGTGTTCGGTCACATCTTCAAGTTTGAAGGTCATTTTCTGCTCAGTTAAAGCCGCTCTGATCATCTCCCTTATCTGATTAGAAATATCAGATTGATTTTTGTCCAAAAGACCAACAATGAATTTTCCATTCCCCAGTTCAGTTTCATCACAGTCATTGTCAGTGAGCAGACAAATGAGAGGCTGAGGAGATTTGAAGAGTGATCTCACCAAACCCTTGTACTGGTTCTTCTGTCCAAAATCAGGTAAGAAGAGGACTTTTACTGAAGCCATACTGGTCAGAATCTCATATTGTTTCTCATTGTCTGCCGCATCACCATGAAGATTACAGAAAGCAACACAGTCATCAAATTAATCCGTCTTTTTCCCAGAAGGGCAGTACCAGGCGATCTCCACCACTCCATCCATCAGTAATCTGGTTCTGCTGCTGCCTGGGCAGTTCCTGTGGAAGAACGTCTGGTGTTTCACATTGATGAGGCCGTTTATCAGCTGAGACTTAGATGAAGACACTGAGCCAAACCTGAAGAAAGCCACCATTGGAGTCTCAGCCTTGTAGACCGGTTCAGTTTGACTGATGATCTCATTGTTGGTGTTCTTCTTCTTCCAGCTCTTGTTGATTTGTCTAAATGTCCAGAGAGGAAACTCAATCTGTTGTGTGAATGGATCAGGAACAAGCAGAGGCAGTGAATACTGACACTGTGAGAGTTTAGTCACCATCAGCTGCTTCAGGAAACCATCAGCACAATGAAACACGGCCATCTGAACATCCATTGGGTGAATATCAGGGTTTGCTCTGTCTTTGTTATCTTCTTTCTTTCTGTGTTTTATGGCTGTGTATCTTGCTCTGTAGTTCATGTTAATCAGCTTTTGTAGGAATGAGTTCACCAGTTCATTCTCTTCCTGTGGCTCCTGAGACTGAAATGAAGACTTGGTGATTTGAAGAATGTCTGCTGTTTTCATTTTATCTTGACGTCTTTTTGTCAGATCTAGTCTATCATAGAGTTCTTCAAGTTGTTCATTGGTTTGTGGTCCAACCTTCGGGTTTTGACCAGTTTCATCTTTCTGTAAATACATGAACACATTAATATATAAAAAAATATTTTGTTATTGTGTCACAGCAGAGATAATAGTCTAATAAATGCAGGTTAGAAAAAAAGAAATATTAAAATTAAGAACTACAGTAATGGAAATTTATATAAGAAACATTTCAAGATTATAGACTCTGTTTAGACCTGGTTACTTGGTTAATGCATTTTCTCTGATTGGATAGCTATCTGACTGTGAAAAGAGTAAGACCAGGTGTAAATGCTCTCTGAAACGCATTCAAGACAGATATAAATCCAATCAGTCAAACCACTTCAGGAGATGAGACGCATTCCAGATGAAACTGGACAGGTGTAAATGCATCTGGTTGTTGAAACCACAAAGGTTCATTTTACTTCTCCCAAAATGTTAAAAAATAAATGTGTGAGAGTGTATTATAGGCTATAATAGCCAGATATGACAACGCTACAGTGCCCATCACATACAAGTAACTGAGTATCTCTTCAGCAAACCAATGCTCAAACTGCCGCAAATTAAACAAAGTAAGTCGCAGAGGCTCAACACAAATTCATCTACATTAAGAGTTGTGAGACTAAACAATCTCTCCTATTGCAGTCTTTGATCTTGAAATCAGCTGATGATGAATAAAATGCAGCTCAAATCTGTTGCTTTCATTGACGTGAACTCTGCTGAATTTACATTTTGGGGGGGAATTGAAGATCGGATTTATATCCATTTAGATTAGACACATTTATGCAGCCAAGAGTAAATGGAATCGTTTTAATGAATCAGATAGCTATCCGATCGGAGAAATGCCTGTGACCAGGTGCAAAAACAGACAAAAGTTAATTTAGGACCCTATCCTTTAAAAGGAAAGAAAACAATTCTCTCTGGTATGTTATATTTGCAAGTCAAGTGTATACATTCTGTTGTAAGGTTGTAAATATATAGCATTGTCCATGTACTTGATAAAATTAGCTAAGACTAAGATCTCTAAATGCTCCTGACCCTTGATTTTCATTGATCTCTTACCTTTAGAGAAGAGGCTGTTTGGGAGCAGCACATTTTCATGTTCTCCATGTCTTTTCTTCTGTCATGTTCATACACTGTAAAAAAAATCCCGTTGTTTCTACGGAAAAATACCGGCAGCTGTGGTTACCAGAACAATACTGTAAAAATGACATCTAACCGTAAACATACTTACGGAGTTACATGTGAATTTTACATTTTAAATCTGTTAAATTTACAGTAAAATAACGTATTTCATTAACTGATATAATGTTAATTTACCAACCTAATGAAGTACTAATATCTGTTTTGTACCTTTATAATACACTGACAGTCACCAAACACAGTGGTGATGAGAGTCACATGATGAATCAAAGTTCATCACATGCAGCTTTTCCACAAGCTGAGGAAGACAATACTAATACATAGAAGGTGCACACAGTGTCATTCACACACACACTAAACACCATCATGGTAACATGCATGAAATTTTAAAAATGCAATAAACATTAATTTAACAACATTAGATGTAACATAAAACCCTAATGTACATAACTGATTAGAAAAAAATGAGAAAAACTAAGAAGAAACAGAGTTATTTCAATGAAAATATATCAAATGTGAAGTGTCACGCAGGGAATTGTGGGAATGTCAATTTACGGTTTTTCACTGTAAATTTTACAATGAATTGTTATTTTTCACGTCCAAAAACTGTGAATTTAACGGTATTTTACCGTAAAATTACATTAAATGTACCGTTAGATCTATTACAGTTATTCACCGTATATAGTACGGAAACTTTCTGTAAACCAATCAACAGTTTTTCACCGCAGCATTTTTACAGTCTTTTACTGTTAAAATCACGGTCATTTTTTACAGTGTAGTCTGGTTTTAGTCTCATTAGTTCATCTTGCTTCTGTTGTTCTATTAATTTAATTCTGTCTTCATATTTCTTACACTGTTCTTCTCTCAGTTGTTTCTCATTCTGGATTTCCTTTGTGAATATCTCATGTTGTTTCAACATTTCCTCCTGATGTTTCTGCATTTTTTCCTCTTTTACTTTTATCTCTTTTCTGTATCGTTGTTCATTTTCACTAAATTCTTCCAATTTTCTACTCATCTCTTTATGATACCTTCTTTCTTCCTCCATCATCTTCTTATTCATCTTTTCTATTTCTACTTTATGTTTGGCCTGAAGATCTTCTTTTTCTCTTTCTATTCTCTCGTTTTCTCTCTTGATTTCCTCTCTTTCTCTTTTAATTTTCTCATCACATTCATCCCTCAAGTTTTGTTCTTTCTCTCTCCTTTTCCCATCCTCTTCTACCCTCCTCAGCTCTTCCTCTTGTATATTTGCCTCCAGTTTCTCTTTGTATTGTTCTTCAATCTTTCTAAATTCTTCTTCTCTTTTCTTCTTCTCTGCATCATAATTCTTTCTTTCTTCCTCCAATTTAATCTTCATTTTCTCTTTCTCTTCTTCATGTTTGGCCAGGAGTTCTTCTTTCTCTCTGTTCAGTTGTTTCACTTCATCAATTAACATCTTCATCTGTACTTCTTGTTTTTCTTTTTCCATCTGTCTGAACATCTTACATGTGTAGTAAAATCCTCCATTTGCTGTCACCATGTCATTGATTTACTGTAGTAATATAGACACCTGCTCATGGTCTCTAGTCTCTTTATTATTGAACACATGGTATCTGTTTCCACACTGTTCAACAACGTTCATCAAAGCAGATCCTGGTTTTCCCAGATAGTCTTCATTAGTTTTCTTCTTCAGATCATCTCCTCTAGTGAAGAGCACCATAGTGTACATTAGGGAGTTTTCACCAAAAGTCTGCTGAATCATCTTCACTGCGTTTTCATCCTCCTCAATGGAACGTCCCACTGGGATCACTAACAGAAACACATGTGGTCCTGGCAGAATCATGGAGATGCAGTTGGTGATTTCTCTCTGGATCTCTTCTTGACTAAGTTTAGTATCAAACAGTCCAGGAGTGTCAATCACAGTAATTTGTCTGCCATCGATCTCAGCCGTCTCTCTCTGACACTCTCTAGTAATGGACTCTTGAGACATGTCTTCTTTAAATGCTTCTCTCCCTAAGATTGTGTTTCCTGTTGCACTCTTCCCAACTCCAGTTTTTCCCAGCAAGACGATCCTCACATCATCTGAAACCTCTCTTGAATCTGAAAAAGAGAAAACTGCTTGGGTCATGCTGCTTGTCTTTTAAAGTCACATCCCACAAACATTTAGAAGCAATCTGTTAGAATTAATACAAAAGAATTGTGAATTTGACTTAATGTGATTGTTTAATTGTGTGACATGAAGAAAATGTATTTAACACATCCCTGACAATTTCCTGAAAATACTTTTCGAAACTAGTATATCTTTATGGCCTGCTGAAACTGGTTTTAAACACTGTTTGGTGAGTGTTGTGTTCTGATTCCAAAATAATTCTCAATGCATCTAAATTTGTGTATCTGTGTAGGGTTGTAAATCTATATAGAGCACCATAACTTATGTGGACTGTAACCAAATTCTGCTCAAAGATTCTACATATAAGCCATAAAGTCATTGAAGAAAACATAAAAACAAAAGCAGGTTATCTTTAGGTCAAAGTCACAGCCTCTCCTGGTCTTCTGTAGAGTCTGTTATGGTCTGACTGTGATAATGAGCACTTTCTCCCCCTTCCAGTAGTGAATGTTCCCATAACTACTCCCCAGTCCACATGTTTTATCATTTAAAGTATGGCATATGCATTTTCTGATCATCACCTTGAATCTGTGTGTCTAATGAGATTATTTTCTTCCTCATTTCTTCAAATTTCTCTGTTTGTGCATCCAAAAATGTTTCTGTGGAGAAACAAATTCCACCATTTTCTTCCATCATCTGCTCCATTTTATTCACCAACATGGACACTTGTGTTTTTGACTCAAGAAAATGATGTCTTCCCCCAAAACTCTCAATGAAAGTCTTCATTGCTTCATTCAGTTCTTCTGTCTCATGCTCTGACTTCCGGATTATGAGCACCATGATGTGGTTGTTGATCTTTGAGCTAAATATTTTCTGGATCTCCTCTGTTTCTGTTTTGTCTTCATCAGTAAGTGGACCGTCAGGAATAATGAGGAGGAAAACATGAACTCCAGGATCACAGAGAGACACACAGTGGAGAGCCTGACGCATCACTTCCTTTTGTGAGAGTCGAGTCAGAGCTGGAAGCTCCACCAGAGTGATCGGACGTCCATGAACTTCTCCTTCCAGCTTCACACACTCTGAGCTGAGCTCTGATCTTCTGTCTCTCTGGTTCAGGATGAGGTTTGATATGGAGGATTTTAATGTTCTGTTACTCCCACACAGAACCACATTCAGCAAAATGTTGACACCCTCTGCCAATAAAAAAGAAACATGACATTAGTTTATTGGGTCAATTACAGGATTTGTGTAAAAATTTTCATGTGATTTATAAAATTTGTATTAATTAAAATTGAATGATCACCTCTACAATATCTATTAATAAATTTTCAACAGTCATTATTGTCAGGGTTAGTTGCAATCAAGGAAAGGATACGGGATCATATAATAGCAGCAAAGGTTTATTAACTATACTTAAAGACTGGAACAGAACAACTAATGAAACAACGTCAAGAACAGACAAAGGAGTGCAGGAGGATAGAGTTTTTAAAGAAAGTGCTGATGAGGAAGTGCAGGTGTCGGGAATCCATGATGGCGAGCTGACTGTGTGCAGGTGTGGGTCAGAGGGGATTATGGGAAATGGAGTCCGGGGATGGTGAGACAGACGGTGACAGTGACAATTATATAATGTGCAGCAGCAATTAACTAATGTACATTGAAATAGGAATTAAGCTTCCACCGTAATCTGTTAAACAATATAATGATTAGGGGTGTAACAATACTTCGATATAGATCGATGCATTGATTAAATATGGCATGTGATAATTGCATCAGCTGTGAGCTATTAATGAGCAGCAGGTGAAACGCATACTTCAGCTTTTTCGCTTCAGAAGCGAGTGTTTGTTTCATACGTAAAGCAAAATATACAAAGAGTGTTTCTTTTTCGAGTTGATCTTGAGAGAATAACCTTTTTTCTTTTGTTTAGTGTTGGCGATCAAAGGCATCAAAGGCTGTTCTTACAGCTGGTGAATGGTACGCTGTATTAGAGTGCTAAAAAAGCAGTTCTCACAGCTGGTAAGAGGGGTGCCTGAGTGAGAGCATGCTACAGGATTGCACTTTTCCCCTGTTAGTGGAAGCGGCCATCTCCATTCAGCACTAAGAAAAAGAGCAGTTTTCTTAAAGAGCAACACGGGTGTGAGTTTGCGTCTTTATAAAGATGTTGTTCTGCCTGTGTGTTTCTGGGTGCGGTCATTTCCTGGCATCAGGTAATGGTCATGATCACTATCACAAGCCTGGGCACTAAGCACGTGATGTCAGCTTTCGTGGATGAGTCATGTACCCACTGCGGGAAGATGACCATCTTGGAGTTGCAGTCTACCTCAAAAGTATTGGAGCCCCCTCTCCCTTGATCTAACCCTGCAATAGGTGCTACTTCGGACAGTAGCTTGGATGACGTGAGGGTTACAGTGAGGGCTGCTACCCTAGGCCCCTTCAATACCCTAGGCCCCTTCGCTTCTCAGCTCCACAGCCAGTCAAGCTGCCTGAGGAACGGTCTGGCCACCTCAAAGTTCTGCAGCAGTCGTATCCTTTGGGGCTCCACCAGATGATCAGGGGCCAGTTGCATAAACTTAGTCACTATATTAAGACTGTGTCTTAAGAACTAGTTTGACCAACTTGCAGTTAACCAAGGGGTAATCAATGTTATTTTTCCAATTCAAATTTCACCAATCTACCTTTTTATGTAATGGACTTTATAAAATTAGGACCACTCCTCAAGAAAAACATTAGTGTCTTAACTTTTAAGACTAGTCTAAGTGGTTTATGCAACTGGCCCCTGATGTAAATCGCTGCATCGGAAGGTAAGCCCACTGTCTCCGGGGATGATGGTTCGGCTGTGCTGCTCCCTTCGGGTGTGGTAGCATTGTCCAAGTTAGACCCAGAGATGACTGCTATGCTTTCCTGGGCCACACAGAACTCGTGTGGAATCCTCCACCATGTCCCAAACCCTCGATGATTGGTTTCTCTGGGTGGCCTGTGCTGGTTCTCACACATATCTCCCATGTGAAACTGGCAGTTGCAATGCAACTATGCCCTAAATCCACCTCACAGGGGGAACCGTGTCTCCCCTCCCGGGCCAGAAAGCACTCGTCGGGTCTAACCGGCAAGGCTTACCAGGCTTGTGGAGAGGCCACCTCTGCCCTGCACACTATGGTGTTACTGCAGGTTCACCAAGCCTGAGCTTCGATCAAGTGCTAAAAGATCTGCACAAAGGTGGTCACGATCCGGAAGTTCTCCAGGAACACACCACAATGGACCACTTTGAGCAATGAAGGTCATGGTGCGGTGTCTGGGTCATGCAATGTCCACGCTTGTGGTCCAGGAACGCTATCTCTGGCTGTGTCTGGCCGACATGCGGTGCCAAGATCCGTTTTTTAAATTCCCCTGTCTCCTAGTCCGGCATCTTCGGCAACGCAGTCAAGAGATTTGCCCAGCAGTTCTTGGCTGCCCAGAAGCAGATGGAGGCCATCAAACACATCCTGCTCCGACAGTCAGCTCTGAACCTAACACAATCTACCGTTCAAAATGTTGATGCAGAAACGCATTTTCGAGTGCATCTGTCCCCGAGATTGGTTTGCAGCAATTGACCTGAAGGACACGTACTTTCATGTCTCAATTCTCCCTCAACACAGACTGTTCCTGCGCTTTGCATTTAAGGGTCGAGCATATCAGTACAAAGTCCTGCCCTTCGGGCTGTCTATCACAGAGGTGGCCCTTGTTCCCATGAGAGAACAGGCGTGCGCATCCTCAACTATCTCGACAACTGGCTCATACTGGCACAGTCCGGAGATCAGTTATGTGAACATGGGGACTTGGTGCTCAGTCACTTCAGCCAGTTGGGTCTTTGGGGCAAATGGGAAAAGAGCAAACTCTTGCCAGTGCAGAAGATCTCTTTTCTTGGTATGGAGTTGGATTTGGTTGAACGGGCAGCATGCCTCACAGAGCCCCACCATCTCCTACTCTGGAGTCAGAAGCATCTGAGGTTGCTTTGTGCCATTCACATTCCTAGCTTGCTCAACCATGTGGCTGTTGAGCTATCATGAGCTGCGCTCCCGGGAGAATGGACACTATGGGCGATATGGCTTAAAAAACATATTGCGATATACATTGCAGCCTCTTGCGATAACGATATATATTGCAATATATAAATTATAATAGAACCATTTCAGAACAGGTTACATAGACCCTTAGGAAAGCCAATCTGCTAAATGAATTTTTTTTGTTAAGAAATAAAGAAATGTTGAATGTCTTTTTGAGAACATTTATTGTGCAAAAGCAAAAGCCACGTCTCTCTACCATTTGAAAAGGGACCATGTCCTTACACAATTACAGTTATGGCCCTGGTAATTTCAATCCTTTGCAGGCTCTTCCTAATATAAGGAGTTCCTTTTGAAAATGACTGTTGGATTGAGGTTTGGATCAGTTCCTGTTTTTTCTGTCCTGAGTTCTTCGTACTGGATCTTGCGGTTGGCTGCATTGCCTGGCAATGCTGGTATTCAACGACATGTTTAGTTTTGAGGTGGTAGAACAGATTAGTCGTGTTACCTCTCTTAGCTGGAACTTTTGCCCCACTCACTCTACAGAGTATATTTTTCTGCTGCTTGTCGGATGGCTTAAATCCAAACCAAGTCCAAATAATAGATGTTGCACCGGTCTTTTTCACGAGATCCTCTGTTTTGCTGACACTTTCAGCCATGTTTATTCGAGATGACGAATATAATGATGCGTTGCAGCCGGCTGCAGCTCGTGGCTCTAAATTTCGCGGGTAGATTGCGACATTAACATGCATTATCTCGATAGTGCAATAGAATTAAAATCTCTATCGTAGGCCAATTTTGTATCGTTTATATCGCATATCGTTTATATTGCATATCGTTTATATCGCCCATTACTAGGACACTCCATACCCAGGCAGTCCAGCTGATTTGGCATCGTTTTGGAGCTGCACAGGTAGATCTGTATGCCTCTTGGAAACCACCCACTGTCAGTTGTTTTATTCGCTGACAGAGGGAACACTTGGCATGGATGCTCTGGCACACAGCTGGCCCCGGGGGCCTATGCAAATATGCATTTCCCCCAGCGAGCCTTGTCTTGCTAGTTGCGCCCAACTGACCCAACCAGACCTGGTTCCCAGAAATTATTTGCTTTCTCAGAGACGGGCATCCTAATGAGCCTGTTGGGTCCTCCGATCACCCCGGCAGCCGGATGTGGCGGAGCGTCTGGTGTCAGGCCTACATTTGTTGTATCCTTGAGAACCAGTTGTAGGCTGGATGCCCGTATGTGCAACCTGAAGGGGATGCCATATTTGTAATGTCCACGGTAAAGCTCCTAAGTGGAAGCCCGTGTCTTTCCTTTGGCAGAGTCCGCTCTGTTGCCTTCTCCCAAACCAGGTGAGAACCACTCTTGAGACTTCCATATGAAGTACGGCCCTACAGGATTAGTCCATATGTGCATACTCCACCACACCTTCCTAGATTATGTGGGTTCCGCAGTGATCCTTTTCCTATGGAAAGGGTACGCTTTCCCAGTGTTATCCAAGTTCACTGAGTAGGCAGTGTTCATCTCTCTGCGTAAGCCCACCTCCTAAGTGTACTGTGTACGGAGGGTTCAGCAGGATTATGCAGGGCACTGGAAGGTGACAGCACCTGTGGCGCTTTAGTAGGGACCCCAATTCGTTGGTCATCCGGCGTGACATCGAGAGTGACCAACTGAAAGGGAACTTCTCGGTTACGTGTGTAACCCTCATTCCCTGAAGGAGGGAATGGAGACATCACGTCCAGTCGCCACAGCTGCTGTACCGCTGCCGGGTTGCCTGGTCACCAACTTTGGCTTGGCTCCTCAGCAAAAACCTTAAGTATGCATTGAACCTGCTGCTCATTAAATGTACTCAAGCACTGTAATGAAAGTATTTGTAATTATTTACTTTCCACCTCTGCATTTTAGAGCTTGTGAAATCCGGGTAGTTTATGGAGCTGTCACTGTCCCAATCGGACAAGTGCTGAATCTTTACTAAAATTTATCAGTTGCTCGTGTTTAAAGCCTTGCAGAAAGAAGACAAAAGAGCTGCGCGCACACACTCACAGAATGTCCCTGCGCAGACAGCACACAAATAGACCAGTGAATAGAGTCTTTTTACTTGCTTTGTACTTCAATAGATAAAAGTCTATGGTTTGGCATAAAAGGACTTCATCTTGCTAAAGTTTATTGCTGTTTCTAAATCATGTTACTTTCCACCGGGTGTCTGTTAGATCACAGCACTGGAGTAGAGAGCACTGAATTGTTCTTCACGCACAGTAAGTAAAAATTTAAACTTAAAAGAAAAGGCTCAGTAAACTGTTGCATAGCACTAATACACTACGCATCAATATCTTTTCCCTTTGTGTTTTGAACCAACGAGAAGCACAGCACTGCATGCTGTGACTCCATGTTGATTCAAGCGCATCACGGGATGTGCATAAGTGCTTTGTGCCACTCTGTATTGGAACCTTTCCTATTATAATACTTTCGTGCAATGAAAGAATATAAATTCTTATCTTGTTATCTTATCTATCTTGTTCTGTCCTATTTATTATGTGTTGTTGCCTCATTAAATAGCTGTGCTATACATTTAAAAGTAATGTCTTTTAATTTGATAGAATCTATTTATGAATAAATATATTTACTTGTTTTTCAGTAGATTTTACACTACACATTTTTAACACAGAAGTCTTAAATTCTTTCTTAACTGTTGTCATCATGTCATAAGCTGTAACCAGAATACTGATCTCCTGTGTGACTTGTGGATGTCCCAATCAGGGTGAAGGATATAAGATTTTCAAATAAATGTTTATGCTATGTATTTTGGTTGCATTTGTGAGTTAATAAAAATGTAACTGGTTGTGTAAAATAGGCACATAATATAATAATATCGATATACCCCTGAATCGAATTGTATTTTATTGCAGAATTTTTTAAGGTATCGGCAAATATCGTATCACAGGCTATAAGAATCGATATCATACCATATCATGATGAACCATCCAATTTACAGTGATGTAATTGTGGCAAGCAGAGCCGAGCTAAGAGCCACGAGAATGGAGCGAGGCCGGTGGCGCGATTGTTAATGAGTGTCACCTGCACACCACATCCGTTTCGAGTTTCTCACGGAGGACCTCCAGAAGGATAAAAGGAGGGGTGATGACAGTGAAGGAGGAGAGAGGAGCAGGCCTGGATTTTATGTTGTTGTTTTATGTTTATATGCAGTCTGTGAGGTGCTGCCACTTTACTTTTGTTTTGTTGTTTATTTTATGATTAAACTTTACTTTGCTTGTTCGCTGGTTCCTGCCTACTTCTTCCCTGAACCTTTAACATTGTTACAGTAATAATGTTTATTAAATTTATTTTAGTTTTTTCAATTTATTTTTTCCAAATCTCCCCAAATGGATATGCCAAAAAAAAAAAAAAAAAAAAAAAAATATATATATATATATATATATAAGTATCTGTAAGTTTACTTTATGAGTTTGCAGTAGACATTATAAAATGATAATGTTTTTGTTTTACAATTATAAACTTTTTTATTATTTTCTTATATTAGTCTTTCTCTTAAAAGGAGTGGTGTATGTGTGGGTTAAACTAACTTTCTTGCCAACAAAACTTACTCAAGTTTTCCTTGAGTATCTTCTCCACTCTTTCAAGCATCTCAGAGTCCAATCCTGATTTTTTTTCATCAAACTGTAGATGTCCACCTCCACAATCCTTTATTAATTGATGAATACGGTTATTGTGTATCTCTCTCTCATCAGTCAGGACTATAGCGTGTTTAAGAGCCTCCTTACTGAATTCATTCAGCACATATTTCACTCTATGTCTGTTATTGTCACTGAAGTCGTTCTCCTGCAGCACAAGTATGATCACATGAGGTCCAGGAGCAGACAGATTCACACACTCTTTCACTCCCTGTGTGATCTGAGTGATTCACAGATTTGGCCTCAGCAGGTGAGGAGTGTTGTTGACTGTGACGTCTCTGTCCTTCAGTTTTCCTCTGTGTTTCTCAATGTTCAGCTCTACATCAGCAGGTGCTTCACTCTCAAACGCTGCTCTTCCTAAGATGAAGTTTCCCACTCTGTTGTTTTCTGTTATATTCTTCCCCAGCAGAACAATCCTCAAATCACTCACTGGAACACAAATAACAGTAACACTTGACCAAGTGAGTCCATGAACAGAAATGTCAGATTTCAGACTGCATACTTCAGGTACTGGACCAGATGGGTAACTGGCATTGAGAAGTTTTAAAGTTTTAGTTCACCCAAAAATTAAATTTCTGTCATTAATTAGTCACCCTCGCGTCGTTCCCAACTCCTAACCTTCATTACACATCTTCACACATCTTCGGAACACAAATTAAGATATTTTTGATTAAATCCAAGAGGTTTTTTTATCTCCCATAGAAAGCAACGAAATTACCACATTCAAGGTCCAGAGAAGTAGAAAAGACATGGTTAAAATAGTCAATGTGACTACAGTGGTGCAACCTTTATGTTATGAAGCAACAAGAATACTTTTTGTTTGCAAAAACAAAACTATTTGACTTCCCCTAAATAATGACTTCCCTTACGAAAAAGAAGTTTATTCAAGTGTGCTATTAGTATACATCCTTTAAACTAAAAATAAAGTATACTTTCAGTCTACTTTTTATATACTTCTCAGACATGTACTTTATGTACTTCTGAGAAGTATACTTAAAATTTCACTTAAGTATCCTTGACTTATACTGACAGAAAAGTCTAAGTACATTTGGCCTGGTCTTTTGATCGAGATATACTTAAAAGTATATTAATAAAAGTATCACATAAAACTACATTGTTTGAAAATATTGATTTATAAAGAAAACATATATTCCTAATTCTGAGTATCTGAATGTTTGTGTAGGCTAATCCACTGGTAGTGTACATAGAAATTTACTTAAAATCTACTTCTCTCTGGGTGTTTTCACACCTGTGGATCGCTTGTTTCGTTCCAAAACAGGGACTAAATTTGTTACAATGTTGCATTTTCTTCTTGGTTCAGTTTGCTTTCACATGGCAACATTTCAAAGCGGACCAGGGCGCCTACTAGACAGCACTGGGAAACCAGAGACAGCGAGAGAGAGAAAGAGCGCGCATTTGAATTTGCCGCAGCATTAATAATGTAGTATATAATTTAACAGCAGGAAAGACGGCTACATTTATAAAGTGTTTGCGTGTGTCTCGACAGTTACAAATAAAGCCACAATAAGCTCATGAAGCAAACTTGTCAATCATTATTTTGATGGATAACGCAGAGAAAACTGACCAATAAGAGGACAGTTTTACTCGCATGTGACTTGCCTAAACGCATTTTGGTACACTTTGAAATGTTGCCATGTGAAAGCAAACTGAACCAAGAAGAAAATGCAACATTGTAACAAATTTAGTCCCTGTTTCAGGACAAAACAAGCGATCCATAGGTGTAAAAACATCCTTAAATCACATTTTCCATTATGAATTATGATATAATTTGATTCGTTGGTCCGTTAACTGGGTCGGATCGCTTTCACATCTCAAGCGAACCGCTTCAGAGTTCGCTTGAAAGCGTACCGAGATCACCTCTTCAAGGAGGGTCCAGAATGAGGGTATAATCAGGGTATCTTCCGTTCATTCATGTTTTGATTTGATATTGAAGTCAGAAAAATGAGAAAACCGCACTTTTTTCGTTTTTCATTTTTAAAATGAAAACGAAAAAAGAAAAAACTGGCTTGATTTTTCTTTTTTCGTTCTGGGGTTGGAAACAGATAAGCAGTTTGAAAATTCGATCTCTACATGTGGGCGGGAATGAAACGCCTCTTTCCGCTGATTGGTCAACGAGACGTCAAACCATGTCGTCATCAGTTGTTTATCGGTTCAGCTCAACAGAATAAAAGTCCCTCGCTCTACAGCTGTACGGATTCTTAACGCGTTTATTCTACATTTCATCTCTTTCTAGTGAATTCTAGCCAGACTAGTGAACGGCTTGAAATTTACTTTGCAGCTGCACACTACCCCCAGCCTACAACTTCGATACATTGAGTGTAAAAATGTCTTTTGTTTTAGACAACATGGGATGGATTTGAAATGATAGATAGGCTATGAAATATATATATATTATATAGCCTATATAATATAGCCTATATATAGCCTCAGCTAAACATTCATTCAATGTTTCCCAATGACCCTGTGCCGCCGCCACAGTTCATAAACCGAATATCTATATATATATATATATATATATATATAGATATATATATAAATATATATATATATGTGTGTATTTTAAAGTCACAGCATATCTATTGGGCCTATTCTGTTTTTTTTTTTGTTTTTTTTTTCATAGAGAAGTGTAGGACGTCAAATGTTAAATATTCAGTTATCCTATTCTGTATCATATATGTATATACTAGGGAACATGCTATTTTTTTTCCTTTTCTTAAAGTTATAACTTTTGTTTAAGGCAATATTCTGAGTTTATTTATGCCGACTAAACTTCCAATGCATATCAGAACCGTTGTGTGACTGACTCGTAGCGCACAGAGCCGTGTTTCATTCCTGAATGAATCAGAGTCTTTGAACAAATCAGTTGACTGAGTGATTCAATGGCCCAAAAGATTATAGAGATCCAATTGATATTATTCTTGAATGAATCAGCGTTTTAAACGAATCGCTTAAAATGTCTCAATCATTAACACAATGACTTGCTGACACCTACTGGCAACATTAATTTCATAATCCAATTATCGTTTCATTTTGTCATTTAAAATTTTCTGTATTCAAAATGATGTGTAAAACAATAAGTATCATTACATTATGCAGTTGTAATTCCTACACATATACTGCCCTCTCTGAGCAATCTAACAACTCATAAATCTAAAAGCAACTTCAGGTGCTGCTTCTTTGACACCTCTGCAAGCCTCTGGTTGATACCGATTGAATTGGTAACAACCTATAGCATCATATTATTCTAATTTAATTGACAAAATGTAAGAACTTAACATTAAAGAAAGCATACATATTTAATAAGATTAGGAAAAAATCCCCAAATCCCCTGAAAATCAATTAATCAATTAAATCAATTACAGTTAATTTCTGACATAGACAGATGACAATAAATAGGCTATAAAAATACTCTTTATCTCATTATTGTTAGTGTTATTTCAGGGTTTTGATATATAGCCTAATATTGATAAAGTATAATTGATATCTTAAGAGAGCACTATAATGGTTATTTTTTAACACTGTTTTAACATTTTCCCCTTTATTTATTTATTTAGCCACTTGCATCCAATGAGAAATAGTCAGCTGCAAATATGGCTTGACCCCAAAAAAATTCTAACACAAGGTTTCTCAGTGGTTTACAGTAGTATCAGATGTACTTAAAAACATACTAAAAGTTACCCAAGTTTGACTCCAAGAAAGGCCCCATTTTCAAAATGGCATCCGTCAGGTCCTTAAAATGACCATTACTCCTTTGTATTCCTCCTTGACCAGGAATACTGGTGCCTGATACATGTTTTCACCATGTAATATTCCAGTTAGCATATTTGCATGATTGATAATGGGTGTAGACATGGTCCACAATGATAGTCCACTTCCATGGGTCAAGCCTCCACTGCTTTTCAAGGACTGCATCAATGTCTGCTGGTTGCTGTGGCGGATCACATAGAAACCCCTGGAAAACTTGTCATGTACATCAGGATGTCTGGTCTGAGTTGGCACATTTCTTGGAGGTAGAAATATGCAGATTTCAGGTTGTTGTAGTGCCCAGCGGTGGCAAATATTGGCAGACAGTCCAAAATTGCACATCTTGGACGCCATCTTGAAAATTACACCTTTCTAGTGGTCAAACTTTGGTAAACTTTTAGTATGTTATTAAGGACATCTAATACTACAAAAAAACAGCTGAGAAAACTTTTATTAGAATTTTTTTCTTTTCCATATATGCAGCCGCCTATACAGCAGAAGTCATGCCTCCCTTTGCTCTCATAGAAAACCATTAGACCCCTATAGCGTGCGGTGGGTTTTGTGGGGGGTAATTGAGAATGAATGGGGGAAAGTCAAGTCTTGTTTACGTGCACGTTCCGCGCGTCAGTTTGACTGAACAAATGATGGCGTCAATGGGAAGACTAATTGAAAAGTAAGTAAACAGATCACCCAGTTAGATGTCACCGATTTATGTCATGTCAAAATCAAACGTGAAATGGACTGAAAACAAGATGACTGCGGGGTTTATTAGTGCAATCAGCTTGGTGAAATTAAAAATACAATTCGTGTCTGTGACAGACGGTGTTTACGGAGCATGATGATTCAAAATAGCCTAAGTTGACTGTTAAAAAGAAAAACATGAATACACAAATAACATATATTGTTTAAAATATTATTGCCCTTAGTTATTATTTTGGAATAAATGTAAAAATGCTTAAAACATTAACTTGATGAGATTTTTTGATAAATAGAACATTTATTACAATACATTGTTAATGTAAAATTACAAAATAGAATTGTCTTTGGTTTCTTTTTTCTTTTTTGATGTAATGTAATGTTCATTTAACAAGGAATATGTGTCAACATTAAGAGTAATGCACATGAATTTACATTGATTCATAAATAAAAAATGTGCCTCCTCATTTCAGAACACCACTGCACGCCACTGATACTAATATACTTACTACATAAAGTATACTTAAAAAATATATTTGAACATTACTTAAGTTTACTTGATAAAATGAACATGAAGTATACTTCTTTTTCGTAAGGGTTTATTCAACATTTTTTCCTCTTCCCTGTCATTCTCCTAAACAGTTGGCGCAGTGAACGCAGTGCAGAGCTTCCGTGTTCTACGTCAGAACGGCATCTCATTATTGGCCGGCTCCTGCGACAGTATCACACGCATACGTCGTGGTGCTCGTGTGAACAGCGTCGGGAAATACTGAGCCGGCGTTGTGACGTAAACACGGAAGCTCTGCACTGCGTTCACTGCGCCAACTGTGTAGGAGAATGACAGGGAAGAGGAAATATTGTTGAATAAGGTTATTATTTTTGTTTTGTTTTTGCGCACAAAAAGTATTCTCGTCCCTTCACAACATTAAAGTTGAACCACTGTACGTTGACTATTTTTGACCATGTCTTTACTATGTGTCAGTAATTAATGACAGAAATTTAATTTTTGGGTGCACTAACCATTTAACACAATCTTAGGTATATATATATATATAATCCTCCCTTATATACAGTTTCTCAAGGATTTTGCAGCATTGAATATTATGAATTACCATATAATTGCTGACTTACTATCAGGTTGGTCAAAAGATGGTCCGCTTTTAACTGCAAATAAAATAAAACAAAATTCAATTTAAAATGTCACAAATTCTTTTACCAAATTCTGTTATCTTTATTTATTAAAAAAAAAAAAAAAATCACATAAAAAGAACAATTTGTCAACATTTATTATTCCACCTCAGTTTTATATTCTTTCTTTCATAAAACAAAAGTTTACTGTCTGCATGGGGATAAGTAAATGACAAATTTTAATTTTTTCAATACAATTTTAATCTGTACTATAGTTTGTTTTTTTACCGCTGGTCATCATGTTATTGTCTTTCTTGTCAGGGGGATCTTTACATTGTCTTTGGGGACTTCTGCTCCCTACAGATAAAACAAAGCAAAATTGAATACATTATTGACAAGTAAAAAAAATGAAAATAAAAGAAATTATATATATATATATATACAGTAGAGTCCAAAAGTTTGGAACCACTAAGATTTTTAATGTTTTTAAAAGAAGTTTCGTCTGCTCACCAAGGCTACATTTATTTAATTAAAAATACAGTAAAAACAGTAATATTGTGAAATATTATTACAATTTAAAATAACTTTTCTATTTGAATATATTTCACAAAGTAATTTATTCATGTGATCAAAGCTGAATTTTCGGCATCATTACTCCAGTCTTCAGTGTCACATGATCCTTCAGAAATCATTCTAATATGCTGATCTGCTGCTCAATAAACATTTATGATTATTTTCAATGTTGAAAACAGTTGTGTACTTTTTTTTTTTTTTCAGGATTCCTTGATGAATAGAAAGTTCAAAAGAACAGCATTTATCTGAAATACAAAGCTTCTGTAGCATTATACACTACCGTTCAAAAGTTTGGGGTCAGTAAGAATTTTTATTTTTATTTTTTTGAAAAGAAATTAAAGAAATTAATACTTTTATTCAGCAAGGATGCATTAAATCAATCAAAAGTGGCAATAAAGACATTTATAATGTTACAAAAGATTAGATTTCAGACAAACACTGTTCTTTTGAACTTTCTATTCATCAAATAATCCTGAAAAAAAATATTGTACACAAATATTTTGTACAATTATACACATTAAATGTTTCTTGAGCAGCAGATCATCATATTAGAATGATTTCTGAAGGATCATGTGACACTGAAGACTGGAGTAATGATGCTGAAAATTCAGCTTTGATCACAGGAATAAATTACTTTGTGAAATATATTCAAATAGAAAAGTTATTTTAAATTGTAATAATATTTCACAATATTACTGTTTTTACTGTATTTTTAATTAAATAAATGTAGCCTTGGTGAGCAGACGAAACTTCTTTTAAAAACATTAAAAATCTTAGTGGTTCCAAATTTTTGGACTTTACTGTATATATATATATATTTGCCCTGTTTTTGCATCAGATTTATTGTGACAAACTGTGCTTTATTATTATTCATTAGGCCTAAATCACATTTACCACATGCTGCTTCACTATTCACGTGGTTTTAAAGAAAATGTATTCGAACAAACTGGGATGCTCTATTAGATTAAATAGAAGTGCATTTCCATAAAGCAGGTCTTTATCTTACTTGTACCGACATATTTTCCAGCATTTATTAGATATGATTTGATTCTTACCTGAACTGGACGCCATTACATTATCAGTTCGTAACAAAATCGAAAGAGTGAACAGCACCAGAGTCCATATGTCACTGAGCTTCTGAGACTAGTGAAATCTGAAACTGTTGATCAACTATACAGTTCCCTTTCAAAGGCTACACTCTAAGCTGCGCTTTATTTAGCGCTATGGGAACGTCTTTAGTTGTGTCCACTACCGTGAAGCCGGAGCAAGCGACTTTACTGTCATAAGACTGCAATCTCTGCTGGAGAAAGGGGCCATAGAGCATGCTCCCCCTCTAGAGAGAGAGTCAAGTTACTACAGCAGATACTTCTTAGTTCCCAAGAAGGACGGGGTGCTGCGTCCAATCTTAGATCTTCGAGGCTTAACCTTTCAGTCAAAGCTCTCGAGTTCAAGATGTTAACCAGAAAAATGATCGTGTCGTAAATCCAACATGACGATTGGTTTGTCACGATCGATCACAAGGATGCATATTTTCACATAGAAATATTGCCACAACACAGGAGGTTCCTGAGGTTCGCTTTTGGGGGCAAAGCTTACCAATATCGGGTTCTTCCATTCGGCCTAGCCTTTGAACTACATAGACGACTGACTAATACTAGCACAGTCACAAGAGATGGTGTTACAACACAGGTGTTGTTCTAGCCCATCTAGTTTCTCTAGGGTTGAGATTAATGAGAGGAAGTGTCTCTGTCCTACCCAGAGAACGACATATTTAGGGGTCATATGGGATTCGACCATGATGCGGGCACGATTGTCTCCCGCTCGAGTCGAGACCATTCTAACCACTCTGAACAATGTCAGGCTAGGCCAAGATTGCACTGTTCTGCAGTATCAAGAAATTTTAAGTCTCACGGCATCAGCGTCCTCGGTGATTCCTATGGGCCTCTTGCACATGAGACGTTTCAGTTGTGGCTCAGAGCCGAGAGGTATTGTCTAGGCAATGCTCTACTGTAAATAAGGGCAAGGGCACGAGCTGAGTTCTTCGTGCCCTTTCTAAAATCCATGTTTATGGTAAGGGTTACGCGCTGCGGCTTCGTTCCCTTTCTATGTGGCTCAGACCTCGGTTCTTCACCCTGGGTCCCACTCTAGGTGCGTTGATGTTGCAAGATGCCAACAACAGATGCTCCCTGTACGGGCTGGGGAGCGGTCTTAGATGGCTGTCCAGTCCAAAGGGATATGGTGAGGTCATCATCTCGATTGGCACATCAATTGCCTCGAATTGATGGCTGTATTTCTGGCCCTGAAGTACTTCCTCCACCAGTTAAGGGGTTACCGTGTCCTAGTGCGGGTGGACATTACTGCGGTAGCCTTTAATATGAATCGCCAGGGTGGCCTGCGTTGCAACGTCTAGACAGGCTGGTGCAGCGCGTTCTGCTCTGGGCTCAGGACAAGTTCCTGTCCCTCATGGCGATTTATATCCCCAGATATCTGTCCAGACAGAGCATACCGACGGGGGAGTAGAAACTCCACCCGAGGTAGTCAAATCTGGTAAAGATTTTATGAAACAGATGGACCTCTTCGCCCCAATAGGCAGCGCAATGTCCACTCTATTTCTTTTGGAGTCACCCAGCTTCCCCTGGGTCTGGATGTGATGAGCAAATGTGGCCTAGAATGTGCCTGTATGCGTTTACTCCGGTTTCTGTGCTCCCAGGAGTTCTAGCTAAATTTCGCCAACAAGTGACTTGCCTCTTTCTGATAGCACCACGTTGGCTGAATTGAATATGGTTCTCAGAGATAATATCTCTCCTCGACGGCTCGCCTTGGGCGATTCCGAGCAGGAGGGACCTTCTGTCTCAGGCGCAGGGGACAATATTTCATCCCCGGCCAGAGATGTGGAATCTTCATGTTTGGCCCTGAGGGGAACCAACTGAGGGACACAGGGCTTTCACCTGAAGTTATCAAGACTATTTTAAATGCTAGAGCTCCCTCTACTAGAGCAAGTTATGCCAACAAATGGGGTGTCTTTGAAAGATGGTGTATTGCACACAATGCAGATCCAGTAAACTGCCAAGTTGCTACAGTTCTGGACTTCCTGCAGGAAAAGTTATCGACAGGTACATGCCCCGCCACTCTCAGGGTTTATGTGGCCGCTCTCTCGGCTTGCCACGCTCTGATCGACGGGGTGCCTTTGGGCAAGCATGTCCTGCTCTCTCGCTTCGTTCGAGGAGCTAGGCGGCTTAAGCCCCCTTCTAGAACCAGGATCCCTTCATGGGACCTAGCAGTAGTCCTAGAGGGCCTGGTTGAGACCCCCTTTGAACCATTAGAGTCAGTTTCTGACAAACTGTTAACTCTGAAAATGGTCTTTCTTATGGCTATAACTTCTTTGAAAAGAATTGGGGATCTGCAGGCTCTGTCCATTGTGCCATCCTGCTTAGACTTTGCCCCAGGTATGGTGAAAGCTATTTTGCATCCTCATCCTGACTATCTACCTGAAGTTCCTTTCTCGAACTTGCATCCGGTCACCCTTGAAGCCTTCTGCCCTCCGTTGTTCACAACGCCGGATCAGGAGAGACTTCACAGACTGTGTCCAGTCCTTGCTCTTCAGACTTATGTCCACCGCACCAGCCAGTGGCGTAAGTCAGAGCAACTGTTTGTTTGTCATGGCGGCCATAACAGGGGTGCGGCCGCCACAAAACAGACCATGTCACATTGGGTGAGAGATGCTATTGCCCTTGCCTATGAGGCGCGTGGTCATACTTCGCCAACGGGCATCAGGGCTCATTCCACCAGGGGGGTTGCCTCTTCTAGAGCTTTGGCGGGGGGCGCCCCTTACAAAATGTTTGTGATGCGGCAGGTTGGTCCTCTCCGCACACATTCATAAGGTTTTATAGTTTGGATGTTCATGTCACTCCGGGCTCTCATGTCCTTGAGTCTACATCACAAGCTAGTGTCTGAGACTCTCTGTGCTTGTGACACAGCTTGTTCACAGCCAGGGGGTCCGGACACACAGTGCGGCGGCGTGGGTATTCTCGTTCCCATAGCGCTAAATAAAGCGCAGCTTAGAGTGTAGCCTTTGAAAGGGAACGCCCCGGGTTACTTCACTGTAACCCTGTTCCCTGAAAAGGCGGGAACAAGAAGCTACGCTTCTTTGCCGCACTGACATGTCCCTGGACTGCTCTTCAGACAAAATATCTGCTGATGCACAGGTGGATCATCTAATTATAGCCTCGCTACGACGCATTCCAATGACGTCACGCAAGGCTATAAATATAGGTCAATGTCATTGACGTTGTTTTACACATATATTCACAGCTGGTCACGACTAAAGACGTTCCCATAGCGCTAAATAAAGCACAGCTTCTCGTTCCCGCCTTTTCAGGGAACAGGGTTACAGTGAAGTAACCCGGGGAGTTTCCTGGGCTCACAGCCTCAAACCCTGAATTACCTCTAGCGCTCTCTAGTGGCCACTTACAGAGGCTGTGAGAGTGAAGGCAAAGTTGACATCTTTCTCTCTTTGACTGCCTTTATCAATCTATTTTTTTTCTTCATCATTTTGAAAGTTGTAAAAACACTTTGTGGAGTTTTTCTTTTGCTATTTGAGCAAATTGGAAACACAGACATTCACCGCTATAGACGTTTACCCAACTTGACAACTTCCGCTTCTGAGAAACCCAGAAATTGTGAAAAGGGTCAAATTGAGAAGCATCTAGGAAATTTACTTGTGTTGAAGGTAAATGGTTACATAAAAAAAAAAAGGAGAATTCATTTTTAGTCACTGATACTGAGTGCATAAGATGACATGGAGATAGTAGAAAGTGAGCTTCTAAGATTGACTTACAGACTTAGATTGTCTCAATCACTGAGAGATATGAAAGAGAGAAAAACTGTGATTAATGTTCATTGTTGAAAGTTTTTGATGCCATCTAGTGGATGAAACTGGTTTTATTGCCAGTGTGTCACTTCCTGATGAAAGAGACTGAAGATCTTCACTGAATGTTCATCAGATCATTTAGAGCTTCAGGTGCTTCATCAAGGGAAACGGCACAAAACAGTGTCTGATAATTGTTCAAAATGACCATCAGCATGTGGATTATCATTGTGTTCTTCAGCGGTATGGAAGGTAAGAAATATTTTCTTTTCACAAACAGAATATTGTTTTAGTCAAGTGACTTAGTCAACTGGAATCATTTCAGTTCATGCTGCTACAATTGAGTTTACACAACACAATTAAAGATTTCCAAACTACTCAACATTTCAACATTTATGCATGATTCAAATAAAACAGCAAGCT
Organism: Chanodichthys erythropterus; assembly: GCF_024489055.1. Classification (NCBI taxonomy): domain Eukaryota; kingdom Metazoa; phylum Chordata; class Actinopteri; order Cypriniformes; family Xenocyprididae; genus Chanodichthys; species Chanodichthys erythropterus. The sequence continues at coordinate 35,344,208 of NC_090240.1, forward strand.
TGACAAAAGTAATAGTAATACTTGGCAATGTTAAGTTTATTTGCAAGTTTATTTATAGCACATTTCATTTCAAATGCTTTACAGACAAAAAAAAATAATAATAATAATTAAAAAGCAATAATAAAATATCATTGAAATAAAAAGAAAATGTAAGGTTTAAAGTAAAAGTAGTCAAAAAAGTATAAACTTAGATTAGATTAGATAAGATTCTACATTATATAATATAATATATATTATAATGTATAGTAATATAATGAGAGATAAAAGGAAGAGAGTGTTTTAAAAAAAGAACATTGCCGTGTGATCAGTACAACACAGCTCAATCAGGAAATGCACAATTAAGCAGATGTGTTTTTAATCTGGACTTAAAGGAAGCTACCGACAGGCACATCAGCACATAGCTAAACATCATCTCACCATGTTTTGAATTTACTCTAGGTGTTATTAACTGCTCCTTCAGATCTGAGAGCTCTGTTTGGTTTGTATTCTACCAACATATCTGCCATGTATTTTGGTCTGAGGCCATTATGGGATACATTTAAAAGTACTTTAAAATTGATTCTGAACAAAAATGGACAAGTGTAATGACCTAAGAACTAGTGTGAAAGTTTTTCTGGTTTTGGTCAGGAGCCTGGCAGCGACATTTTGTATTCACTGAAACTGTCTAATAGTCTTTATAGGAAGGCAGTTAGAAGTCCCTGCAGGGAATGAATGCATGAATAAGCTTCTCTAGGTCTTGCTTAGACACAATCTGATTTGTGTTGCTTTTAGTTGGTAGTATATGGTTTGTTATGGTTTTGATGCAGTTTCTGAAGATAGGATCAGAATCCAGGATGACACCAAGATTCGTGACTTCATGTTTAGTTTCTAAATCCTCGGAGTCAAGGCATGCATTCACCTTATTTCATCTTCATTGCCAAACACAATGATGTCTGTTTTGTCTTTATCTAACTGAGGAACGTTTTTGCACATCTAGATGTTAATTTTATTTAAAGGTGATAGAGAGGATTTTTTCGTTGACTGAGAAACCAAAGACTGTTAGTGAGTTTTTGAAATGAGCGCATGCGTAAGAACAACCCCCCCTCCTTCACAGCTCATTTCAAAGGAACGGCTCCCAAAACTCATGCACGAGTATTGGAACACGATTGTTTGGTGTTTACCACCGGCATTCGCTGTGTTGTGTTAGTGGATTCATTATGTCGGACTCACCGCAGGTAACTCATAATCTGCAGTTGTTACTCCTGTCTCCTGACAAAAACATTGACGGCGCCTGTGGAGTGTGGAAAGTTACTGGAGCGCGCAGCCGTGCTCGTCTCTCACAAGGAACGTCATGGCAGTGATTGACAAGCCAGAGGGCCAATCGTTTATGCTGATGTTTTTAAGGCCCTACCTCATGCACAAATGATGTATATTAATATTATTCCTTTCAGTGCACCTAATAAATAGTCTTTTATCAGTTAGTAAAGACAGTTTCAAGTAATATTGCAAAAATGTATAAAACAAAACATCCTCTTTAGCACATTTAAGCGCTGACACAGGGAGTCTATGGGATTGGGACTGAACCTTGATTTTGCCAAGTAAGACATGTTCCTGGTTCAACATATTTTATTGATCCTGAAACAACATTTCTGTCCAAAAATGTACTTCTGACCCTATCCCTATCCATGAGTTATCCCTAAAATCAGAGAGAAATGATATAATTTAATAACACTGATGTAGAAGCACCTAACCCTGGTTGGTGAAATCAGGTTCACCATAAAGCTAGTGGATCTGGGTGTCATCAGCATAGTTGTGATAAGCAGTATTGTTGTTTTGTGGGAACATATACAAACTGAACAGTAAAGGCGCAAGGATCGAACCTTGTGGAACTCCTTATATCGAAGCAGTCCAGTCAGATTCATACCCTTTTGCTCACAAAGTAGCCTCTGCTTTCTAAATATGACCTGAACCATCTAAGCACCATTTCAAACAGTCCTACCCATTTTCCCAGTCTGTTGAGTATATTGTGATCAACAGTATCAAATGCAGTACTAAGATCTAGTAATACCAATACTAAAGTTTTGCCAGCGTCAGTATTTAGCCAAATATCATTTAATATCTTGAAGTGGTGGTTGATTATGACTTCACTTTTTTAACTTTAGTTAGTGTGTAATGTTGCTGTTTGAGCATAAACAACATCTGCAAAGTTATGACGCTCAAAGTTCAGTGCAAAGTGAGATATTTTCTAGAAATCGCTGTTTAAGGACTACAACAAATGGCTGGTAGGGACTACAACAAGCTTCTTCCTGGGTTGGTGACATCACTAACCCTAACATTTACATAAACCCCGCCCTCGAGAACACTCAACAAAGGGGGCGGGGCCATGTTGGTCTGCTTTAGAGAAGATGAAGAGTTGTTGTAGTAGAGTGTTGTTGTCATGCCGCCATTTTACGCCGGACTGCTTCACAAATGAGGATCAAATCAACGCTGGATTCGCACAAAAGATGAACATGACTGCACATGCTAGTGGATGAGTTGAATCAACTCCACAGCAACTACATCAATTTATCCACTAACCATTCAGAAACGTCCAGTTTCATTCTAAAAGTTGTAACTTCTTCCTGAGTCTCTCCATCAGTGTCGACTCCGGTTTGAACAATGTAAGGCTGAACACCGTTACTGACAATCCTCATTTTGGCTGCGTGAGATTCTCCAGCTTTGTTGTTGTTGAGATGTTAAAGCTCCACCCTCTTCTGGAAAGGGGGCGGGAAGCAGCAGCTCATTTGCATTTAAAGGGACACACACAAAAACAGTGCGTTTTTGCTCACACCCAAATAGGGGCAAATTTGACAAGCTATAATAAATGATCTGTGGGGGATTTTGAGCTGAAACTTCACAGACACATTCTGGAGACACCAGAGACTGATATTACATGTTGTAAAAGGGGCATAATAGGTCCTCTTTAATGAGTGCTGACTCTGTGCTGTTACGCATTTGGAAATTAAACAGGAGGTTGTCCTGTTATTTGGCATTTGTAAATGTAAACATTTGAAAATGGGATGCAAAGTACAAGTCTGTGTAAACTACAAAAACACTAATTTGTTAAAACAGTGAAGTCAGGTTCATGTGTATTACTGTCCGTGAAAAACAAAAACATTTTTAATTGTACATCATTGTCGTGAAAACACCCAAAGTTAGCCATTATCCTCCTATGCTGGTGTTGTGGGGGCAGACTAACCTCAGAGCTACATGTTATTCATTTTATTATTGAAAAAGGATGCAAAATCATTGCATTTCTGATTAGAAAGCAGTCCAATAGTTTGCTGATTGGTTGCACTACTGTTGTTTCTCCATGGTGCCTCACTCTTGCTAGTAATTTTCCTGATCTTAACTGGTGCAAGTTTATCAGTCGTTGTTGATTTCAACAGATTCCACCTACATGGGAACTTGGAAATAACATAAAGTTTTCTTATTTACTAACTCTGAATGTTACCTGTTTAACCCTTTATTCATATTGTTTCAGGTCTTGTGAACAGTAACTTCGATGAGTTCAAGACAGTGATGGAGGGAGACGTTCTGACTTTACAAACAGGAGTTCCTGAACTAAAAGGAGAGGATGAAACAATGTGGCTGTTTACAAATGGCAGCCAAACCACTCGTATAGGACAGATGTACCGGAGTAAAGTATCGCTTCATAAGAGACTCGCTGACAGATCGCAGATCAACCAACAGACAGGATCACTGACCATCTGGAACATCAGCGCTGATGAATCTGGACTTTATAAGCTTGAACTCACCATCAATGAATTCATCTCTAGGAGAACATTCAGAGTTGATGTCTATGGTAAGATTTATCTACAGCTAATACAAGAATAAATACAGAGTGTGTCACATAATAGACCAGTATATATAGAGCCACTTAGAGTAAAATATTAGTCTTGAGTGTGAAGAATCGAATGATTTTGACACTTAGTGTCGCCTCAGTTAGCATTTCAGAATCTTCTTTATATAAAGCAGGTCCTGAGATTTTTTATTTCTTTTTTAACCTTAACCTTAACCTTAAGACCTTTCTTAAGAGCAGAGACTGGATTCACAAAACATTAAAATAAAGTTAAGAATGTTTTGTATTTCCAAAAACGTTTCTTGCCTTTTCTAAGATTATTCTAAAGACAAAACATAAGACTCGTTTGAATACTTAAAAAATAACGCTCTTAAAAATCATTGTAAATAAACTCATACGGGTGATTTCCCAAACAGGGTTTAAATTACGCCAAGACTGGAGTAGGCCTTAATCTAGAATAGTTAATCATAGCTTTAAAAACATATTAGGTACCACTATTGCTACTACAAGGGATGAGCATAAGTACTCTGAAGTGACACTAATGATTGATAATGTGAACAATAATCAGTTGTAATTGGGTGAAATGACATTTGCTACATTTGAAATTTGGAACATCTTCATTTTATTGAATAGATTAGCCAGTCTTCGGCAAGAATATTCATTTAATCAGATTCACCACAGCCTCTCATTTACTTAAAAATAAGATGTTTGAACTTTTCAGAATTTATCTCAAGAAAAGCCTTAACTTCTTTGGTAAGGTTTTTGAGAATCTGACCCCAGATTTTATAGATCTCATTATGACTGAATCTGCCGTATCTCCAGTGTGATTTCTGTGTTCTCTTGCCCTGAAGCACCAGTTTCTGTGCCGGTCATCAGCAGTTCCTCATCAGATAGCTCAATCCATACTCAAGGTGAGTCCCGCTGTTTTTCCATATATTCATTTATGTATTTCAGCAGACAATGCAAAGCAAAGTTTGATAAACAGGAGCTTATTTTGAGAAGAATGATACTCAATAAACTCATGATTTGATTTTAAAACACTGATTTTATATCAATATCCACCAGATCCATCACAACCACCAGAAGAGACAGAAGACCCAAACGAAGATTTCTGCTCTGTGTTCTGCTCTGTGAGAAATGATCGAGACGTGTTCATCTCGTGGTATAAAGGGGGTGAAATGGTGAATCAGACCAGCAATCCTGATCTCAGCATCAAACTCAGTTTACCATTAAAGCTTCATTATGATGATCCAGAGATCTACAGCTGCACGGCTGCAAATCCAGTGAGCAACAAGAGCGTCAGTCTTCATATGAAAGAGATCTGCCCACGACATGAAGGTATGAGGTCTCTTCCTGCCACAATAACCTCTGTATAGCTTGTTTTTCCACAGAAAAAAAACCTTTAATGAGACAGAAAATGTTTGCAAATAAGTCTCTTCTCTTTCAGATTGTCTGGATCATTGTGGCGTCACTGAAGCTCTGATTCGTCTGTTTTTGTCTGGTCTGCTGGGAATCGCCACTGTTTTCTTTCTGGTTGAGCATGTGAAGATCTGCTCATCTCAGAGAAGAGCTGCTGCTGCTGTGTGATGATGATGATACTTTCATGAGAGTAACCAACATATCATATAGACTTGCATATGGTACTTTATTTATTTATTTATTATTATTATTTTTTTTTTTTTGGTTTGTTTTGCTGAGCTAGTAAGCTTTTTGTTTGTTTGTATGAAAATGTTTTTGGTTCTCAAATTAATTGCCATGTTGCATTGCCGATGTAAAATAGGAAGATCACTGCAGGCTAAATAATGTCTGCATTGAGATGCCAAGTGTTTAGTTTATCCAGCATTTACAGTGTGCTCAAAAAGTTTTGATTTTGTGAAATATTCTTACTGAAAAGTTTTGCTTGTTTTATCACTTGTTTTAATATATTATAATATAATGCAGTTACATTATATTTAATTGTGACTTTTAGGTCCACGTAAGTTCAGGTTTTATTTACAGAAATCAACTTTCAATTTACTAAGAAGTCCAAAACTGGTCAGGTTGGCCTGATTAAAGCCTCACATTGACTTTGAGTTTTGATGAGCAACTGAAAAAAACTGACTGTGGTACAAATATACCGCAGTATCTATATCACATTTACAAGAATGCACGCCAATGGTATCTTCTTTAAAATAATAATATTGTTGGACAGTGGAGCAGGAAGTGGTTTGTGTTCTGCAGTGGCTTGTGATCTTTGAGGACTTTGAGCTTTGAGGCTAAGCAGAGACTAAACCAAACAATACTAACAAATAAATGCTACAGAATTGTGTACTTGTAAGAATCTGAACCTGAAACTTTCTGACCTGTTTTTTTGCTATATTTGGAGAATGATTAATAATTGTACTTCTCATTGTTGAGATATATTTTCAGCTGTACCACAATAAAAAAGTTATCAGTTCTCCAATACACTAGCAACTTCATAGTAAAAATCTAGTCCTGTTATCTTGATATATTCACATATTCGATTATCAAACATAATCAAGCTCACATCATTTTTTTTTTCAAGATATTCAAAACCTTTTTAAGATTTCTAAGATATTAAAGTAATGTTATGGCCTGTCTAGGGCCAGGCCGCAGCAGAAACCGTCTTCGACACATAGGCTTAGCTTGCAGTGATTTATTACAATGAAAAAAAGAAAACTTAAACTGGGAAAAACTTCAGGTTTCAATAAGGCCAAAACAACAACAACAACAAAACTCAACCCTCCCTCTACTTAACCTCAACAAAAGAAGAAAAAAAAAGATAATACAAAATTATCTTCCCTATCTATCAAACACTTTAAACAGTCAAAGAAAATAACAATGAAAATAAATGGCATTGGGATTCAGAAGCCAACAAACCCAATAAACCAATACAAGTATTTACAATGTACAGGTATTTACAAAGTATGTACAAATATTATAAATAAGAAACCAAAATAGAAACTCAAACAAAAATAGTAAGCTTTGCACAAAGGTCAACTAAACCAAATGGCTAAAACTGCATTCAAATAAATAAATAAATAAATAAATAGGAAGAAAAAACTGGTTGTAACAGTACAAATGTCAGCAAGTGTTAAATTAATATCAATTCATAAAATCTGAAAATAATTTAGTACATTAAGTCTTCAAATTTGTTTATATAATGTTTTATGCAATACTGTTTCAAAGCAGCTTCACAGAAAATAACACTGTAGATTTTGCAAAATTCATCCATTTTGTAACTTTTCAGTTGTAGAGCAGCTCTACAGAATACAGTAGTGTTATTACACAGCTTAATTCAGTCTGATCTATAACATGACTGAATATCAGCTGTCTTTTACGCCCCAACTGAGCAAGCCAGAGGCAACAGTGGCAAGGAACCAAAACTCCATAAAATGGAGAAAAAAACCTTGGGAGAAACCAGGCTCAGTTGGGGGGCCAGTTCTCCTCTGGCCTAAATGAATCAACACAGTGTGAAGTCAAACTAACATTTTGCATCCAGCTTCTTCTGCTTGAAGGTCAGTATACGTCACGCTGCCATCTGGTGGAGAAATAGCAGTTACAGTCCGTGCAGCAGGTTGAAACATGGAAGTAGATCTGCTGTTTAGCTAGCAGTAGACAAATGGCGTATCAGTGGACGCCGGAACAATGGTCATGCTACTAGTTGAAACTGCGCTGCAGTCCTAACTCATACCTGCTCATAAGGATCTGTGCAGAGGACTTGTCAACTCAGTGAGGTCATCACTGGCCCTGAAGTGCTGTGTTGTTCCAGTCTCTGAGTACAACTCCACCATCTGGTCTGGATACGGACCGGATCCGGTTAATCTCGGGATAAGGATGAGAGAGACAGACAAATATTAGTGTAGATGCCATTTTTGATGCAACAACTCAGATGTCATCCTCCATCTGTGGTTAATTTTTGTATTTTAGGTATTATCAACTGGCCAGAATTTTTACCAGAGCTTAGGCTGAGGAAGTATTTCTAGTATTTGATTTTGCAGATAGTTTGTTTCTGAATGTGAAAATGTAGATACAATGTAGTTGCTCTGGCTCTTGATTTATATGATTTTGTTTCGTTGTTGTCACGTTACCGTTGTACAAGCAGGATGTGGCGGTTGGTTGGTTTGGTATTCGTCCTGCTCCACCTCCACTGAGAATCTCATATCTATATCTCTTACCCCCTAAATTATTTATGTGGCAAAATGCCGTGAAATATGTGGCATGACTGTACTCTTATCTTAAATGACTGTTTCCATCTAGTTTGTACTTGCCGCACTAGCAACTGCTCTCTCTGCGGAAGCGGAATCAGATCGACTCAGATCTAATTTTCATGTCTAATTATTTACTTATGTGGCAAGTAGCCGTGTAATAAGCAGGATAATGTACATCCAGCAGGTTGTTATCTCGGAATAAACCCCTTCAGGCTGATCACTGGTTATTGGTTATTGAGATAACAACTGGCTGGATGTACATTATCCCGAGTAATGTTTGAAGCGGACATCATAACAAATGTAGTCTGGGAAGATTTTAAAATAGCAGTTCATTAATAAATCTATAAGATCTTCCCTTCATGCTGTGTAAACACAGAACACAACGAGCGCAGCACTGAAAAGAGGCAGGGATACATAATGTATTTATCAATTTTTTTTTTATTGTTATAAATAAAGGCAGCAATCCAAACAGTACATGCCCCCCCGTCGGTGTCGTCCAGTGTGCAACCGACGCCGCGGGTACACAAGCTTTCAGTATTCGCTGTTTGTCGTTTCATTTTAAAGATACGATGCAGAGCTCCACGTCCAGTGTGCGACCGACGCCACGGGTACACAAGCTTTCAGTATTCGCTGTCTGTCGTTTCTGCTAAAGACGTGGCATGACTTTCCATAAGGCGCATCGCATTGAGAGTGCAGCCGCTGGCATCGTTTCATATTCGCCGTCTTTTCTTTCACAATATGTACATGGCCCGACGTATCAGCATGGACTAAATGCAGGCGGATGTTTGCCCGTCTGCTTTGAATGCCAAGATGAGTTTTTTTACTTAACTTTAGAGCATGCTTGAAGTGGCACAAGGAGCAATTATTTTCTTGGCCTGTGAAGAAAAAAAAAACAGTAAACTGCCCTTTGGCCCACACTGATAAATCAAGTGAAAAGGCAGACACAGCCAGGGGTTAAATTGGGATTTCTTATGTGGTGGGGCTCTGTGGTTTCAGGCTTTCGAGGAGTGCACATGAGTATGCAAAGCCTACAAAATCTTATCAATTGACAAACTAAAAATAAGTCGACAGAGCGCTCTGCTATGAACACTAAAATGCAGATCAAAATCATTCTAGATGTTGGCAGTGTGCAAAAAGCTACATCTGATAACAAAATCTTTCTGTAGGCCTAAAGGAGAGCATATCAATACAAAATACAGGGTATTGTCCTTTGGACAAGTAAATTGGTCACTTGTCCGACCAAAAAAGTTGTCTGGAAAAAATTGGATTTTTTGGGGGGTGTAAATATAATTTATTCTGAAGCTATATTCTCAACAGTGTTCCGTCAGCTTTTGCATATTTATATCTGCATATTTGTGATATTTACCCCAAGGGCATTTTTTCCCCCAATCTTATTTCATTTTTTTTTTTTTTTTTTTACATTTGATCAATAAATTCAATAAGAAAAATAAAGCAGGACTGTTATGAATCAAATTAAATAATTTACACTGAAAAATTACAACTGCATTAAATAATGTTATGATATTCTTTAAATATTTTTGAATATACAAATAAGAAATGTTGGGAAAATTTAAACATGAAACTGAACTGGCAGTAGGTGGTGGCAAAAGACTGTCCTAGTCATTCATTCAAATGGCTGATTCATTCAAGAATGAGGCAGGTGTTTTGGAATAGGCTATTACTGATTCTTGACTCAACCGATTCGTTCAAAACGCTGAATCATTCATTAATAAAATATTTATTATTAAATATTTATATTATCCATTATCAATCGCCACTTACACTAAATGTAATAGAATCATGCTTGCGTTTTGGTGACTCCCTAACTATTTTTGTTATTGATGTTTTAATCAGGACAAGTAAAGCTCTCTTTCTCTTGCCCCTTCAAGAAATTAAGCGTTAATGTCGAGCCCTGATAAGCCTATGTGCCGGGGCTTAGCCCCGGACGGCCCCGGCTCAATTTAACCCCTGGACACAACATTTATGATATCAAAATTTATGTAACAATCTGATAGACTTACAAACATTGTAGGTATATATGTAACGGAGTTTAAAAATAATGTTAGTTAAATTCAGCATAAATTGGGAAACTCTTCATTGGCTGTTGCGTCACTCGCATTTGTGCACATGATCAGAGTGTAATAGCTTGTCCTGCTGGTAAGTCGCATAAATGTTTGCTCCGTCTTAATTAATTAAGTCTGGATCATTTTCAGGCCCAAGTTTGAATTATAAACCACACAAAAGTTTACTTGTTTTGTCTGTCAACTCCTAGTTGTGTTAATCGAGTCAAATATGTATTATTTGTGACTATACGATGAAGAACGTGTTAATTGGCCTGATTGTAATCTTCAAACTACTGTTTATTTCATTTAAGACGTTGTATGCAACATTGATGTGCTGTATTCTGATAAGCCTTTTGGTGCTGTTTTCCCAGTTTTGTCTCATCACAGATACAGTAAAGTAACCCCGAGTGACCATCCACCTGATCTCCATGTGAATTTATTCCATCAAACACACACAGTCACATATATGGTAGAAACGTACCTGTCTTCTTTCCTGTCGTCCGTTCTGTCCCAATGCCAGTGTCTCTCCATTCTCTCCCAACTCTCCGTTCTCTCCCAACACTTCTCTGTCTTGCATCGGTTCGGTCTCTCCCGTCTCTCCCCTCTCTACCATCTCCATGTCCTGCTGTTGGTTGCATGTAAATAGATAAGATAATCAAGATAACATTATCATTGTGCCACATTCTGTTTGACTCTCTTTTGTTCCCAAGGCATCTTTCCATTCTCACAGAGCTTCCATACATGGAAGATTGTGTAGTGCCTAATCAAAATATTACTCTATATAAACTAAATCAGTCTTAAATTGTTAACTCTTAAATGCATTGTTCAGATATTTTTAGAGACTATTTTTAGTCATAAAGTTAAACTATATGGTATATAAAAGTGTTTTCTATCAAATGTGTATTTCTATTTTGAAACGTTCGGTTTTACAAGTGGGGACAATCTCAGAAGGATGAACAAGTAATGTTTGTGGTCATCACATTAAAAATAACATTTGAAGTTCTGGAAAAGTGTTGTGTGTGTGACTAATTACAGACACCGCATTTCTTATTCAAAAGTTCCCAATAGCTTCGTCTTTATTGCAATCAATAAAACTGTTTTTGGGCAAATTAGTTAAGTGTAATAACTGCATAAACATATAAAAACAACAATATAACATATAAATACAACAAAAGTCAACCACTGATGGTTCACCGGAAATGCCCAAGCTGGCTAATCGAAAACCAGGAAGTAACCATGCAAATGGTCAATCAAGAGCCATATAGACAGATATGAGACTGCCTTGCTCGTTTTTACTAAAGTTCATGGGAACGTAGTTCTGGGCGATGCTATACAAATCCCCGTCAGCAAAGTATATCAGTCTGCATCAGTTCGGCAAATTTGTCAGATTGTGAAAATGGAAGGTGGCACAGATCAGCAGAGTGTAATAGTGTTGAGTTTCTGTTACAGTACTTTTATGAGAGTTGGTCATGGTTAATTGGTTAATTGCTCTGAGAATCGAATCGATATGGCAAGCCGTTTTGACTTTTATTCACATCTCAGGATATGAATTCTTGATATCAACAATTCAGTTCTTGATATCAGGAATTACATTTCCACTAGTAACAATGTTACTTCTTGATATCAACAATTTAATTCTTGATATCATCAATTCAGTTGTTGATATCAGGAATTACATTTCCACTAGTAACAATGTTCATTCTTGATATCAACTTTTGAATTTCCACTAGTAAAAACTAGAATTCTTGATATCTGTAATTGTATTTTCACTAGTGAAATGTCACCATAGGCTGCCATTCAAATTCAATTGTTGATATCAAGAATTGAGTTCTTACTAGTTGAAATTCCAATTTCTCATATCAGAAATGCAGTTCTTACTAGTAAAAATAGTAATTTTTGATATCAATAATTACATTGCTACTAGTAAAATGCAAATTTTTGATATCAAGAAGTCAATTGTCACTAGTTGAAATGTCAGTTCTTGATATCAACAATTGAATTGCTACTAGTAAAAATGTTCATTTTTGATATCTGAAAATGTATTTCTGATATCTATGGCAAGCCGTTTTGACTTTTATTCATTCTCAGGATATGAATTCTTGATATCAACAATTCAGTTTTCACTAGTTAAAATGCTAATTCTTGATATCAGGAATTACATTTCCACTAGTAACAATGGCAATTTTTGATATCAAGAATTACATTTCCACTAGTAACAAGGTTAATTTTTGATATCAACAATTCAATTTTCACTAGTTAAAATGCTAATTTTTGATATCAAGAATTATTTTCCACTAGTAAAAAATAGAATTCTTGATATCAGCAATTTATATCCTGGGAAAGGCAATAGGCAAGCCGTTTTGACTTTTAATCATTCCCAGGATATGAAATTTTGATATCAACAATTCAGTTTTCACTAGTTAAAATGTTAATTCTTGATATCTGGAATTACATTTCTACTAGTAACAATGACAATTGTTGATATCAAGAATGAACATTTCCACTAGTAACAATGTTAATTCTTGATATCAACAATGATGTCATCACTCGCAGAAATATGTATTCTTGATATCAACATTTGAATTTCCACTAGTAAAAACTAGAATTCTTGATATCTGTAATTGTATTTTCACTAGTGAAATGTCACCATAGGCTGCCATTCAAATTCAATTGTTGATATCAAGAATTGAGTTCTTACTAGTTGAAATTTCAATTTCACATATCAGAAATACAATTCTTACTAGTAAAAATGCGAATTTTTAATATCAATAATTCAGTTGTCACTAGTTGAAATGTCAGTTCTTGATATCAACAATTGAATTGCTACTAGTAACAATGTTCATTTTTGATATCAATATTTTGATTGTCACTAGTGACAATGTTAGTTTCTGATATCATGAATGTGATTGTTACTAGTAGGAAAGCCATTTTACATATCTGAAATTATGTTGATATCAGGAATGCATTTTCAGATATCAAAAATGAACATTTTTACTAGTAGAAATTAAATTGTTGATATCAAGAACTGACATTTCAACTAGTGACAATTGAATTCTTGATATCAAAAATTTGCATTTTTACTAGTAACAATGTAATTATTGATATCAACAAAGAGAGTTGATATCTGAAATTGCTCTTGCAACTAGTGAAAATTCAATTACTGATATCTAGAAACACAATTTTTACAGGTAAGAATAGCTATGGTAATGAGCTAATAAATATTAATGAGATGTGGTTTTCGCATAATCCTCTGTAAGCCAAAGATGGAGGAAGAACATCCGTCCAGAGAAATGGCTCCTTTATTTTTTCGTTTAGTTAATAAAACATAAAAATTATATTATGGCTTGATTTTTTATTTTTTATTTATTTTTTTTTTTTTTTGTTAAAAAAAGTAGTTTCATCCTGTTTATTTTTATTGGCCACGGGGTCCTTCAGAGAATTAAGGGAAAAAAATGAACAAGGCATTCATGTATCATTTATTTTACCATTGACATGAACATAAGAAAAATAACCTCGTGTCGTTTTTCATGTTTATTTTTGTTTTCATTACACTTTCTAATGCATCAATGGACTATTTTTTTATTGTTCCATCCCTGACATTTACATATGGCTCTAATACAGAATGTGTCGTCATCGTGCCCAAATTCGTGCCGGTGTTTCTCTTTGATTAAAGGCCTGTGCATTGTAAAACAGTGTAATGAAATGTTATTGGCTACTGAAAATTTTTAGTGTACATTTTGATGTATTATGTACACCGACACCTTCTCATATGGGATAGCCTAATAATGAGCCGAAATATTTGCACTCTCTGTCCAATGGATGCGTAAATATGGCATGATAGCTACACTGTAATGTGCTAATAACTTGTATTATTTTTATTTATAGTAATATGTTGTCCATTAACTTGAAGTATAAGGGCCACATTGGACAAGATGAATGATAAAGTCTTTTTGAACCTCTTTCCTATTCCCATTGGCCATTTTAATGTCACATTAAATATAACACTGGATAACTTGTCTGATAGTCCAGTTGCATAATATATTTGAATGAAATATGCATCTGGAATGTCTCAATTGTAGTGGGTTCGGAGTGGAAGAGAAAAGGATTTAATAATAATGTAATCTTGCCCATCGGGTTGTCAGCCTGTTATTATTATTGTTGTTGTCGTTGTTATTGTCGTTTTACTTTATAAAATAATGTTTACTTAAAACCTAAAATAACTAATGAATGCTTTATTCGTAAACTTTTTTTTTCTGTTTTGGTAAAGTGCCTCTACTGTTCCATTACATTGTTATCATGAAGTGTTGTTTTGGTGATTGTAGTTTACAGAGCTTTTGCCTGCAAAACAATACGGAATAGAACGGAATTGTGTATGTTATGTTAAAAGAGACCAATAAAAAGGTCTCTTCATTTTAAATGTAGGCCTACAGCAATCATGTCTGGAAACTTGACAAATAATATTTTATTGGGGCATGTAAAAGGGAAAAAACAAAGAAAAAAATTATAGAGAAAAGATTAAGGTTAAAAGATTCCTTATCGTATGGCCCCCTCTAGTGGCCAACATTAATATCACAGCCTTAATCTTCCAAGTGAAATGGCTGTTTTGAATTTGATTTTACACTCACCACCAGCATAATAAATTCATAAAACTCAGCATGTGTGGTCATTTATTGTTCTCCATGTTTACAAAGTTTTTATAAGTTTGATATACATGTGTTGGTAATGGGCTGTTCGTGCTCATACAGTAATGAAATGACCAAATATTAATTTAGCACATTCCCAGTGTCCATAGCTGTATCCCTTCTTGACCTTACCCTAAAATCTGTGTCTTCTGAGTTAGAAAAAAGTGCTTCAGAGAATTATTTTAAGCATGCAGTTAAGACAATTTGATGCATTCCACATAGGCATACACAAAAAGTAATTGGCCTAAGATTCATTCTATTTGCCCTATATAAAAATATCATTATTTTATTAATATTTTAAGCCTGTTCTCTTCTTGGATGAGTACAGTTTAAGTACAGAATCCGTGGGAACAGACTGCGAAGCGTGGGCATGGTTTACAAATTTGTGGGTATAGGCGGATCGAAAAACCGATATGGTTTACAAATCTAAGCGCACAGATTGGATATTCCAAGGTACGTTTAATTTTGCACTAAGTGAAATAGCAATAGAATCTATTTGCACTAATTGATAGAATATAATAGCAATAGAATTACACTAAGTGAAAACAGCACCATTTCTTATATGCTACTTACACTAAGTGAAAAAAGCTAAATATTCTATCTGCCCTATAAAAAAGTATTCTCTTTGCAATAAGTGCACATAGTAGTTAGATGCTACTTATAAATGGTTTCAGATAATATTTGTACATTAGTGTTGTTGTACATTAAACTATATGCAATAATAACAGACAGGGACATGCAGAGAGTTCCTCAGGGGCAGGGGCTCAGATGTAAAAAAGGGGCAATATATATATATATATATATATATATATATCTATATATTTATTTATATATATATATATATATATATATATATATATATATATATATATATACAGGTTATAGCTATATAGGTTAGGCTGCATTTATTTGATCAAAAATACAGAAAAAACAGTAATATTGTGAAATATTTTTACTGTTAAAATAATGGTCTTCTGTTTTAATATACTTCAAAATATATTGATTTATGTGAAGCAAAACTGAATTTTTTAGCATCATTACTCCAGTCTTCAGTGTCACATGGTCCTTCAGAAATCATTCTAATATGATGATTTATTATCAATGTTAGAAATAGTTGTGCTGCTTTATATTTTTTATAACCTGTGATACATTTTTTTCCAAGATTCTTTGATGAATAAAATGTTAGAAAATAACAGCATAAATTATAGGAATAAATTATATTTAAAAGTATATTAAAATAGAAAACCATCACTGTAAATTGTAATCATCTTTCACTATATTGCTGTTTTTGATCAAATAAATGCAGGAGGAGTTTATTAAGAGACTTTTTTCATAATGCTGCATAATTATCAAAAATGGTAACATAATAAAGTACTTTCTTTTCATGTCACCATTTCACCAGCCTACACTAATAGGCCTGTAGGTGGCACTTGGGCTTCATTAACTATGATAGTTTCATAAAAGAGTAAACGGTGTATCAATATACATAAATACACTAAATGAATTGAGCGGTATACTTCCATTATTACGAATTTTGGTGCTGCATGGTGCAGTGCGTTGTAGTCAGTTTACATCCACTTTGTCAACGATGCAGTTGGACTTATAAAATGCACAAACCGCAGAAATAGGAAGTCTTTTTAATTTCTTAAGTTCGCAAGTTCGACACTTTTTGAATATCTTATTTTTATATCTTAATTTGTATTGAAGATAAATGCCTTTCCAATCTGATGGATGGGAAAAGGAAGTAGAGCGAGTTCGGCAAAAGGCGGATTCGAACCTCTGTCAGTTTGCGTCAAAACTATTTTTAACGCGCCTTACCTACACTTCGACAAGCCGTTTTGACTTTTATTCATTCCCAGGATATCAATTGTTGATATCAAGAACTTAATTGTTGATATCAGGAATTACATTTCCACTAGTAAAAACTTAATTCTTACTAGTAAGAATGAAGTTGTTACTAGTAAGAATGTAGTTTTTACTAGTAAGAATGAAGTTGTTACTAGTAAGAATGTAGTTTTTACTAGTAAGAATGAAGTTGTTACTAGTAAGAATGTAGTTTTTACTAGTAAGAATGAAGTTGTTACTAGTAAGAATGTAGTTTTTACTAGTAAGAATGTAGTTTTTACTAGTAACAATGAAGTTGTTACTAGTAACAATGAAGTTGTTACTAGTAAGAATTGTATTTCTGATATGTGAAATTGGAATTTCAACTAGTAAGAATTCAATTCTTGATATCAACAATTGAATTTGAATGGCAGCCTATGGTGACATTTCACTAGTGAAAATACAATTACAGATATCAAGAATTAACATTGTTACTAGTGGAAATGTAATTCCTGATATCAACAAATGAATTGTTGATATCAAGAATTACATTTCCACTAGTAAAAACTTCATTCTTACTAGTAACAACTTCATTCTTACTAGTAAGAATGAAGTTTTTACTAGTAAGAATTGTATTTCTGATATGTGAAATTGCAATCATGTCATGTTCACTGTGGTTTCACAAGGACATGAGACCTGCAGGTGACAGTTGATTGCCTTAAAACACATTGCAAACAAGTGAAATGTAAAATTTAATTAAGTAAAATGTAAATGATCTTAATTTTTACAATTCTTATGCACCCCATTAACTTATTACTATTTAGATTCATACACAATATATTCCATTCTAAAACAAAACATGATCATACACACACATTGACTTTTGCACTGGTTTAATGCAATGGATTTATACATTCCTAATAAACTGCATGTCAAGCATTTCGTCTGTCCTTTCCTACATGTTCTTGTAGTCTCTGCTTTGGTTTGCAGTGCTGCACGAGGATGATCCAGTTGGTCAGAGAAAGGAGTATGAATGCATGGTTTGCACTTTCACGGAAAAGAGGAAATATGTTCTAGTGAGCAGGAGCAATCTAAATAACTAAAGATTGTGTGCCAAGTTGTGTGTTAATCATATACAGGTGTATCTGCCCTTTTTCACAAAAAACAACACTGGGAACTTTTATGTTTATTGAAGGTTTATTAAAAATAAGGAGCAAGGAAAAGCTTGCAAAATCCAAGGAGCAGAGACGGTGAGGGTACAGCGAGATTGCATGGAGTCTTCAGGATCTGAATCCCCTTTGTGCTTGTATTGAAAGCAAGATAAAAGGAGACATAACAGGACAAATTAAATATAGTAGTAGTATATAATACAGTTTTGGTATTTAGTATGATTTCCCATTTAGCCTAGTATAATATATATATATATATATATATATATATATATATATATATATATATATATATATATATATATATAGTGCTGCTTTTAAGCATTGTTTTTTTTTTAATAAACTTCCCTCTCCCCATCAATCCAAAAATCAGCCGAGCTGACACATATAGACAGTAATACATTGTGATTCTGTTGACTGTCTATATGTGTCAGCTCGGCTGATTTTTGGATTGATGGGGAGAGGGAAGTTTATAAAAAAACAAAAGTATACTACAGTATTTATTACAGTATCAGTTCACTATACTGCAGTATGCTGTAGCATTCATTAACAAAGTGTTGTAAATACTATAGGCTAATATAGACAGTATTCTACAATTTACTATAGTATGGTTCAAAAACACAATAGACTACTATTTACTTTAGTATTTTTTTTTTCACCTGGGTTGTATATTTAATAAGGAATTTTAATTTTACCACTTTCACCCACCACAAGCCCCAAAGTTATATAATCCCGTTGAGAAGACTTTTTCTCTAATTACACGACGACGAATAAATCTGTTTTAATCTATTATCTAATCTACTATCATATAACTTCCCCTGAAACTATTTATTTAGTGAGCAATATCAGCTATCATGCTTTAATACACAAGTTAATTTGATTCAGATGTACTGATGATATAAAATCTTATTTAAACGGCTTACCTTTTAAAAGTGCATCACAAACGGTCTGTTCTGCTGTAACTCTATGGCGCGGCTGCTACCGATGATGTAGGCCTAACCGTAAAACAAGGAAAATAAATGCCTGGTTTCAATTTTTTGGTTTTGTATTTGCATTGTATGGTCTGAAAACTGAACTGTGAAGCGTTTAATTTGCCTAAAAACCTCCTTTGCCATTGCCAGTTTGTCCACAGTTCACCACAGTTCTGAGCACGTAAAAACATCACGCTCTTATTTGAATATTAACAAGCAGTCGTCATTACTATGCACATATCCGAAAAGGAATTCATTATTATGCACATATCCTAAACGGAATTCATGATATCTGCAATAAGAATTTTTACTAGTGAAAATTAAATTTTAACATGTAAGAATTAAGTTACAGATAACAAGAAGTATGTTTTTTACTAGTTGTGATTTCATTTTTGATATCATAAATGTATTTCTGCGAGTGATGACGTCATTGTTGATATCAAGAAGCGTAATTCCTGATATCAACAATCAGCATTTCCACTAGTGAAAATTGCATTTCTGATATCAAGAATTGAATTGTTGATATCAACAATTCATGTTTTTAAATGTTAAAAGGGCGACAAAACCATTACAGATATCAAGAATTGAGTTCTTACTAGTTGAAATTCCAATTTCACATATCAGAAATAAATTCTTACTAGTAAAAATGCTAATTTTTGATATCATTAATTACTTTGTTACTAGTGCAAAATCTATTATTGATATCAACAATTGAATTGCTACTAGTAACAATGTTCATTTTTGATATCAATAATTTGATTGTCACTAGTGACAATGTTAGTTTCTGATATCATGAATGTGATTGTTACTAGTAAGAAAGCCATTTTACATATCTGAAATTATGTTGATATCAGAAATACATTTTCAGATATCAAAAATGAACATTTTTACTAGTAGCAATTCAATTGTTGATATCAAGAACTGACATTTCAACTAGTGACAATTGAGTTCTTGATATCAAAAATTTGCATTTTACTAGTAGCAATGTAATTATTGATATCAAAAATTACTATTTTTACTAGTAAGAACTGCATTTCTGATATGAGAAATTGGAATTTCAACTAGTAAGAACTCAATTTTTGATGTCAACAATTGAATTTGAATGGCAGCCTATGGTGACATTTCACTAGTGAAAATACAATTACAGATATCAAGAATTCTAGTTTTTACTAGTGGAAATTCAAAAGTTGATATCAAGAATGAACATTGTTACTAGTGGAAATGTAATTCCTGATATCAACAACTGAATTGATGATATCAAGAATTAAATTGTTGATATCAAGAAGTAACATTGTTACTAGTGGAAATGTAATTCCTGATATCAAGAACTGAATTGTTGATATCAAGAATTCATATCCTGAGATGTGAATAAAAGTCAAAACGGCTTGCCATAGATATCAACATAATTTCAGATATGTAAAATGGCTTTCTTACTAGTAACAATCACATTCATGATATCAGAAACTAACATTGTCACTAGTGACAATCAAATTATTGATATCAAAAATGAACATTGTTACTAGTAGCAATTCAATTGTTGATATCAATAATAGATTTTGCACTAGTAACAAAGTAATTAATGATATCAAAAATTAGCATTTTTACTAGTAAGAATTTATTTCTGATATGTGAAATTGGAATTTCAACTAGTAAGAACTCAATTCTTGATATCTGTAATGGTTTTGTCGCCCTTTTAACATTTAAAAACATGAATTGTTGATATCAACAATTCAATTCTTGATATCAGAAATGCAATTTTCACTAGTGGAAATGCTGATTGTTGATATCAGGAATTACGCTTCTTGATATCAACAATGACGTCATCACTCGCAGAAATACATTTATGATATCAAAAATGAAATCACAACTAGTAAAAAACATACTTCTTGTTATCTGTAACTTAATTCTTACATGTTAAAATTTAATTTTCACTAGTAAAAATTCTTATTGCAGATATCATGAATTCCGTTTAGGATATGTGCATAATAATGAATTCCTTTTCGGATATGTGCATAGTAATGACGACTGCTTGTTAATATTCAAATAAGAGCGTGATGTTTTTACGTGCTCAGAACTGTGGTGAACTGTGGACAAACTGGCAATGGCAAAGGAGGTTTTTAGGCAAATTAAACGCTTCACAGTTCAGTTTTCAGACCATACAATGCAAATACAAAACCAAAAAATTGAAACCAGGCATTTATTTTCCTTGTTTTACGGTTAGGCCTACATCATCGGTAGCAGCCGCGCCATAGAGTTACAGCAGAACAGACCGTTTGTGATGCACTTTTAAAAGGTAAGCCGTTTAAATAAGATTTTATATCATCAGTACATCTGAATCAAATTAACTTGTGTATTAAAGCATGATAGCTGATATTGCTCACTAAATAAATAGTTTCAGGGGAAGTTATATGATAGTAGATTAGATAATAGATTAAAACAGATTTATTCGTCGTCGTGTAATTAGAGAAAAAGTCTTCTCAACGGGATTATATAACTTTGGGGCTTGTGGTGGGTGAAAGTGGTATAATTATAATTCCTTATTAAATATACAACCCAGGTGAAAAAAAATACTAAAGTAAATAGTAGTCTATTGTGTTTTTGAACCATACTATAGTAAATTGTAGAATACTGTCTATATTAGCCTATAGTATTTACAACACTTTGTTAATGAATGCTACAGCATACTGCAGTATAGTGAACTGATACTGTAATAAATACTGTAGTATACTTTTGTTTTTTTATAAACTTCCCTCTCCCCATCAATCCAAAAATCAGCCGAGCTGACACATATAGACAGTCAACAGAATCACAATGTATTACTGTCTATATGTGTCAGCTCGGCTGATTTTTGGATTGATGGGGAGAGGGAAGTTTATTAAAAAAAAAAACAATGCTTAAAAGCAGCACTATATATATATATATATATATATATTATACTAGGCTAAATGGGAAATCATACTAAATACCAAAACTGTATTATATACTACTACTATATTTAATTTGTCCTGTTATGTCTCCTTTTATCTTGCTTTCAATACAAGCACAAAGGGGATTCAGATCCTGAAGACTCCATGCAATCTCGCTGTACCCTCACCGTCTCTGCTCCTTGGATTTTGCAAGCTTTTCCTTGCTCCTTATTTTTAATAAACCTTCAATAAACATAAAAGTTCCCAGTGTTGTTTTTTGTGAAAAAGGGCAGATACACCTGTATATGATTAACACACAACTTGGCACACAATCTTTAGTTCCCTTTCAGTCGGTCACGTTCGACTTACGTCAGTAGTGACCGACGAATTGGGATATCGCTTAGAGAGCCCTATCATCTTCGTGTAAACTAAAACAAGCCAATGGAATTGGCGTGCGATATTTGCATAATGCGCACCGCCCCCGACAGGTGTATATAAATAGGAAGCAGATGCAATCGCACTCTGTCTTTCGCTTCGGAGCCATTCACTGGTGTCCTGTTTTAGAAGACTCCTTTCTTCGTTTGTTTTATGCTAAAACATTGCCTCAGAAGAGGATTTACAGCGAGCTTCCAGTGCTGGTGAAAGGGCACGTTCAGCGAGGTCGCGAGTCTCCGAGGAGCTGAGCTATAAGCTCGAAAACTGCTGTTTTCACAGCAACACAAAGAGTGTGTGCGTGTGTAGCGATTTGGGCCGGTTCCTCGGTGTGTCAGGGAGTGGTGTACCTGACACATCGCGTCGCTCCCTGGGTGCTTCAGCACGAGTGAGTTGACTTCCCCTTCTAAAAGAGCTTTACAGACGAACCCTGACAGTATGTCATTTCGTCTGTGCGTTAATGGGTGCGGTCGTTCCCTGGTCCCTGCTGATGGGCACAATCGTTGCATCTCGTGTTTGGGCATTCTGCACGCTGAAGCAGCTTTTGTGGATGGTTCATGTTCCCATTGCGGGAACATGACTATCGCGATGCTGAGGTCGAGACTCTCCTTCCTGAAGTCTCAGGAAGCGGGGGTCCCCTCTCCTATGCCGCGTACGACCGTTTTTTCCGGCCCCGGGAACCGGAATGACGGTACGGCGCTGTATAGGAAGGGTGACCGGAGGATTACGGTCAGGGCTTCCCCGCCGAGCGGAAACGCTCCTCGGGCCCCTGCCGCCTCATCAGCACCGCAACCCATCGTGCCACCGTTGGTTTCCGCTGGGCCCTCTACGGACTGTCCAGCCGTTACCTTTGGTGTGCCGGCGGCGGATCAGATGTCGATCGCTGCATCGGAAGGTGAGCCTGAGTCCTCGGGGGAGGATTCGGACGCGCTGCCGCCCGGGACGGTAGCGTTGCCCGAGTCGGATCCCGAGCTTACGGCTGTGCTCTCCCGGGCCGCCTTGTGCGTCGGGCTTGAGTGGAACCCTCCACCCTGTCCCGGCCCATCTCGGTTGGACGATTGGTACTTGGCGGGGGGTCGCGCTGGTCAAATCCAGCGTCCCCCCCCAATGCCTTTCTTCCCGGAAGTACACGATGAGGTGACCAGGTCTTGGCAAGCTCCGCTTGGGGCTCGTACAGGGCCTGGTCCCTCGTCCGCCTTCACCTCCCTGGACGGCGGGCTAGCCAGGGGGTACGCGGAGATCCCGCCAGTCGAGCGGTCTGTTGCGACGCAGTTGTGTCCAACGGCCGCTGGCTGGCGCGTTGAGCCGCGTCTCCCGTCCCAGGCCTGTGAATTCTCAGCCGGTCTGACTGAGAAAGCTTACAGTGCCTGTGGGCAGGCTGCCTCTGCCCTGCACGCGGTGGCCCTTTTGCAGGTCTATCAGGCAAAAGCGCTGTCGCAGATGCCCCAGGAAGGTCCTGACCAACAGCTGCTTGGGGAGCTGCGCGCTGCCACTGACCTTGCCCTCCGGGCAACGAAGGTGACAGCGCGTTCTGTTGGCCAGGCGATGTCTACTGGTAGCCCAGCAACGCCACCTCTGGCTGACCTTGGCAGACATGAGGGAGACCGACAAACATCGGTTCCTGGATTCCCCCGTGTCTCCGGTCGGCCTTTTCGGCGACGCGGTGGAGAGCTGTGCCCAACAGTCCTCCGCTGCACAGAAGCAGGCTGAGGCTATCAGACATGTCATGCCACGGCGGTCCGCTGCTGCCTCCACCCAGCCGCCCGTGGCTCAGCCTCAGCCCGCTCGTCGCCGAGGGCGCCCGCCTGCGTCTTCCTCCGCCCCTGCTAAGTTGGCAAAGCAGCAGCCTACACCAGCCAAACAGCAGGGTGCCGGGCGTGGACGTGGTGCCCAGCCCGTCTCTGCCAGCCAGGTGGCAAGCGGTCGGGGAAAACTCGGCCCTGAGACGGGCGACCTGGAGCGGAAGGTTCCTGCCCTTTGGGAGAGTATTCCATCTGCTCTCCCAACCCCGGAGGAGGGCCGGGGGGGATTTTGTGGCGGCTGTCCATCTACCGCCGCTGGCTCTCCGGAGTCCAGCGGTACCCACTTTGCCACAAAAAGAGCAGTTTCCTCAAACTCCAGGTCACAACAAGGGGTGGCTGCCAGTGTGCCAGGCTCCGCCTCGCTGCTGTCAGCTCCCTCCCCATTCGCCAGCAGGTGGCAGTGTGATGGTGCAGACCGCGTCCCGTGCGCCGTCTCCCATGCACACTGCTGCCTCGCAGAGTCCGACCCCACTCCGGGCCGCCCTCAAGCCGTCCGAGTCGGGTCCCTCTCTGCCTTGCTGCCCCACCCCCGGTGCGTCTGTGGTGCCTTTGGTCCCGCTGGCTCAGTGTCTGGAAGCGTGGATAGCGCTCTCCAGCCTGTCCAGTTGGCTCATTCGTACTATCAGACTCGGCTATGCGATTCAGTTCGCCCGGCGTCCCCCGGTCTTCAGGGCTGTCCACTTCACTCAGGTGTCGTTGGACAGTGCTCCTGTTCTCCGGATGGAGATTGCTGTCCTCCTGGCGAAGGGTACAATCAAGCCGGTCCCTCCAGCCGATATGAAGGCGGGGTTTTACAGCCCCTACTTCATTGTACCGTAAAAGGGCGGTGGGCTACGGCCAATCCTGGACCGTCCCCAGGATTGGTTTGCAGCAATAGACCTGAAGGACGCATACTTTCATGTCTCGATTCTGCCTCGACACAGACCCTTCCTAGGTTGGTCTGCGTTCGAGGGTCGGGCATGTCAGTACAAAGTCCTACCCGACATGGTTGTAGCCCCCAACCGGTTGGGTCCTCAGGTCAACTGGGACAAGAGCAAACTCGCCCCCGGGTAGAGGATCTCTTGTTTCGGTCTCGAGCTAGACTCGGTCGCACGGACTGCGCGTCTCACCGAGGTGCGCGTCCAGTCGGTGTTGAACTGCCTGAGCTCGCTCAAGTGCAGGACAGCGGCTCCACTGAAAGATTTTCAGAGGCTCCTGGGGCATATGGCATCTGCAGCCGCGGTAACGCCGCTCGGATTGCTTCATATGAGACCGCTTCAACACTGGCTCCGCGGCCGGGTCCCGAGATGGGCGTGGCAGTGCGGCACGCTCCGTGTCCCCGTGACACCGAGCTGCCGTCGCACCCTTGTCCGGTGGTTGGACCCTTCGTTCCTGTGGGCCGGAGTACCCCTCGAACGAGTGTCCAGGCACGCTGTGGTCTCCACAGATGTCTCTGCCACGGGATGGGGGGCCACGTACAACGGGCATGCAGTGACAGGTCTTTGGACGGGGCCTCAGCTGCATTGGCATACCAATTGCCTCGAGTTGCTAGCGGTTCGTCTTGCGCTGGCCCGCTTCAAGGAGCTGTTGTCAGGCAAGCACGTTCTAGTCCGCTCACTAAGCACTGCGGCCGTTGCGTACACCTACCGTCAAGGTGGTCTACGCTTCCGTCGCATGTTGCAACTCGCCCGCCATCTCTTGTTGTGGAGTCAGAAGGATCTGAGGTCCCTTCGGGCCACTCGTGTCTCAGGTGTGCTCTACCGTGCAGCCGACGAGCTGTCACGGCAGCATCTACTTGCGGGCGAGTGGCGGCTCCACCCCCAGGCGGTCCAGCTGATTTGGCAGCGGTTCGGCGAGGCCCAGGTAGTCCTGCTTGCCTCCCCGGAAACTGCCCTCCGCCAGTGGTTTTATTCCCTGTCCGGCGGCACGCTCGGCACGGATGCCCTGGCACACAGCTGGCCCCCGGGTCTGCGCAAACATGCGCTTCCCCCAGTGAGCCTTCTCGCACTATTCATGTGCAAGGTCAGGGAGGACGGGGAGCAGGTTCTGTTAGTGGCTCCGTACTGGCCCACTCGGACCTGATTCTCAGACCTCATTCTCCTCGTGACAGCACCTCCCTGGCCGATTCCTCTGAGGAAGGACACCCTGACTCAGAGACGGGGCACCCTGTGGCACCCGCCTCCCGATCTGTGGAACCTCCATGTGTGGTCCCTGGACGGGATGCGGAGGTTCTGAGTGATCTCCCGCAAGCGGTCGTAGACACCATCACTTCCGCTAGAGCTCCTTCTACTAGGAATCTCTACGCGCTGAAGTGGAACCTGTTCGTCGAATGGTGCGCCTCTCGCCGAGAGGACCCCCGATCATGTTCGGTCGGATCCGTGCTTTCCTTTCTGCAAGATGGGTTGGAGCGAAGGCTGTCTCCCTCCACCCTCAAGGTGTATGTTGCCGCCATTGCCGCACATCACCATGCAGTTGAGGGTAAGTCCCTGGGGAAACACGATCTGATCGTCAGATTCCTGAGGGGGGCCAGGAGACTGAATCCTCCTCGCCCTTCCTCCGTACCCTCTTGGGATTTGACCCTGGTTCTCACAGCTCTCCGGGGTCATCCCTTCGAACCTTTGCAATCAGTCGACCTGAAACTAATGTCTCTTAAGACGGTTCTTCTGGTTGCATTGGCTTCCCTGAAGAGGGTAGGGGATCTGCATGCATTTTCGGTCGACGAAACGTGCCTAGAATTCGGGCCCGGTGCTTCTCACGTCATCCTGAGACCCCGGCCTGGATACGTGCCCAAGGTTCCTACCACTCCCTTCAGAGATCAGGTAGTGAACCTGCAAGCGCTGCCCTCGGAGGAGGCAGACCCAGCCCTAGCTTTGCTCTGTCCCGTCCGCGCTCTGCGCGTTTACGTGGACAGAACGCGAAGCTTTAGGACCTCAGATCAGCTCTTCATCTGTTACGGAGGCCAGCAGAAGGGAAAGGCTGTCTCCAAGCAGAGGATGGCCCACTGGATAGTGGATGCCATCGCCTTGGCGTACGAATCCCAGGGCGTGCCTTGCCCGCTCGGGTTGAGAGCCCACTCCATCAGAGGGGTGGCCTCTTCCTGGGCGCTGGCTCATGGCGCCTCGCTGACAGATATCTGTAGAGCTGCGGGCTGGGCGACACCAAACACGTTCGCTAGGTTTTATAGCCTACGTGTAGAGCCGGTATCCTCACGTGTACTCGCATCCTCTAGTCGGTAGACGTGTTGTACCCACTCTAAGTGTCGGCTTGCAATGCCATTCCCGCCACTGGCCGGATACGTGCATACTTTCACTCCAGTCGTGTTCCCCACTTGGCGAACCCTGTCGAGTTCCTCCGCCTCCCCCTTCGGCTCGGACATTGCGGAGTGTCTGATGCCAGGCCTACATCCGTCGCTGACGCTGTCTGTTGGCTGGGGCCCATATGTCGTGACCCCTCTACGTGAGCGGTCCCATATGTGTATTTTCCACGGTTTAAAACTCCCTACGGGCCGAGTCCGTGTCTTTCCCTTAGCAGAGCCAGCTCTGCTGTCACCTGTCAGATGAGTCTCCCCCTAACCAGGTGGAGCCATCCCAGGGACTCCATATGCGTACTGCCCCCCCGGGCCAGTCCATGTGTGTATTCCCACGTAAACTCCTCCCCCATTTGGTAGGTAGTGGTTTCCGCAGCGTCCCTTCGGGTTCGCTTTCCCCAGTGTGTCTAGTTTACTTAGTGGGTAGTGGTTAGACAGCAGTAGACTCTCTCGGTGTAAGCTCGCCCCCTTCACCGCCAGCCGGTGCTATGGGCGGCTGAGCTTGTGCTGGGCACTGGAAGGGGTTTCGTAACTGTGGCGCTTTAGTTGGGATCCCAATTCGTCGGTCACTACTGACGTACGTCGAACGTGACCGACTGAAAGGGAACGTCTCGGTTACGTATGTAACCCTCGTTCCCTGAAGGAGGGAACGGAGACGTACGTCCCGTCGCCACAGTTTCTGTACCCTCGCTGTAGTGCGGACACCAGTTGTCTCCTCAGCGAAAAACAGAGTGCGATTGCATCTGCTTCCTATTTATATACACCTGTCGGGGGCGGTGCGCATTATGCAAATATCGCACGCCAATTCCATTGGCTTGTTTTAGTTTACACGAAGATGATAGGGCTCTCTAAGCGATATCCCAATTCGTCGGTCACTACTGACGTACGTCTCCGTTCCCTCCTTCAGGGAACGAGGGTTACATACGTAACCGAGACGTTATTTAGATTGCTCCTGCTCACTAGAACATATTTCCTCTTTTCCGTGTAAGTGCAAACCATGCATTCATACTCCTTTCTCTGACCAACTGGATCATCCTCGTGCAGCACTGCAAACCAAAGCAGAGACTACAAGAACATGTAGGAAAGGACAGACGAAATGCTTGACATGCAGTTTATTAGGAATGTATAAATCCATTGCATTAAACCAGTGCAAAAGTCAATGTGTGTGTATGATCATGTTTTGTTTTAGAATGGAATATATTGTGTATGAATCTAAATAGTAATAAGTTAATGGGGTGCATAAGAATTGTAAAAATTAAGATCATTTACATTTTACTTAATTAAATTTTACATTTCACTTGTTTGCAATGTGTTTTAAGGCAATCAACTGTCACCTGCAGGTCTCATGTCCTTGTGAAACCACAGTGAACATGACATGATTGCAATTTCACATATCAGAAATACAATTCTTACTAGTAAAAACTTCATTCTTACTAGTAAGAATGAAGTTGTTACTAGTAAGAATGAAGTTTTTACTAGTGGAAATGTAATTCTTGATATCAACAATTCATTTGTTGATATCAGGAATTACATTTCCACTAGTAACAATGTTAATTCTTGATATCTGTAATTGTATTTTCACTAGTGAAATGTCACCATAGGCTGCCATTCAAATTCAATTGTTGATATCAAGAATTGAATTCTTACTAGTTGAAATTCCAATTTCACATATCAGAAATACAATTCTTACTAGTAACAACTTCATTGTTACTAGTAACAACTTCATTGTTACTAGTAAAAACTACATTCTTACTAGTAAAAACTACATTCTTACTAGTAACAACTTCATTCTTACTAGTAAAAACTACATTCTTACTAGTAACAACTTCATTCTTACTAGTAAAAACTACATTCTTACTAGTAACAACTTCATTCTTACTAGTAAAAACTACATTCTTACTAGTAACAACTTCATTCTTACTAGTAAGAATTAAGTTTTTACTAGTGGAAATGTAATTCCTGATATCAACAATTAAGTTCTTGATATCAACAATTGATATCCTGGGAATGAATAAAAGTCAAAACGGCTTGTCGAAGTGTAGGTAAGGCGCGTTAAAAATAGTTTTGACGCAAACTGACAGAGGTTCGAATCCGCCTTTTGCCGAACTCGCTCTACTTCCTTTTCCCATCCATCAGATTGGAAAGGCATTTATCTTCAATACAAATTAAGATATAAAAATAAGATATTCAAAAAGTGTCGAACTTGCGAACTTAAGAAATTAAAAAGACTTCCTATTTCTGCGGTTTGTGCATTTTATAAGTCCAACTGCATCGTTGACAAAGTGGATGTAAACTGACTACAACGCACTGCACCATGCAGCACCAAAATTCGTAATAATGGAAGTATACCGCTCAATTCATTTAGTGTATTTATGTATATTGATACACCGTTTACTCTTTTATGAAACTATCATAGTTAATGAAGCCCAAGTGCCACCTACAGGCCTATTAGTGTAGGCTGGTGAAATGGTGACATGAAAAGAAAGTACTTTATTATGTTACCATTTTTGATAATTATGCAGCATTATGAAAAAAGTCTCTTAATAAACTCCTCCTGCATTTATTTGATCAAAAACAGCAATATAGTGAAAGATGATTACAATTTACAGTGATGGTTTTCTATTTTAATATACTTTTAAATATAATTTATTCCTATAATTTATGCTGTTATTTTCTAACATTTTATTCATCAAAGAATCTTGGAAAAAAATGTATCACAGGTTATAAAAAATATAAAGCAGCACAACTATTTCTAACATTGATAATAAATCATCATATTAGAATGATTTCTGAAGGACCATGTGACACTGAAGACTGGAGTAATGATGCTAAAAAATTCAGTTTTGCTTCACATAAATCAATATATTTTGAAGTATATTAAAACAGAAGACCATTATTTTAACAGTAAAAATATTTCACAATATTACTGTTTTTTCTGTATTTTTGATCAAATAAATGCAGCCTAACCTATATAGCTATAACCTATATATATATATATATATATATATATATATATATATATATATATATATTGCCCCTTTTTTACATCTGAGCCCCTGCCCCTGAGGAACTCTCTGCATGTCCCTGTCTGTTATTATTGCATATAGTTTAATGTACAACAACACTAATGTACAAATATTATCTGACACCATTTATAAGTAGCATCTAACTACTATGTGCACTTATTGCAAAGAGAATACTTTTTTATAGGGCAGATAGAATATTTAGCTTTTTTCACTTAGTGTAAGTAGCATATAAGAAATGGTGCTGTTTTCACTTAGTGTAATTCTATTGCTATTATATTCTATCAATTAGTGCAAATAGATTCTATTGCTATTTCACTTAGTGCAAAATTAAACGTACCTTGGAATATCCAATCTGTGCGCTTAGATTTGTAAACCATATCGGTTTTTCGATCCGCCTATACCCACAAATTTGTAAACCATGCCCACGCTTCGCAGTCTGTTCCCACGGATTCTGTACTTAAACTGTACTCATCCAAGAAGAGAACAGGCTTAAAATATTAATAAAATAATGATATTTTTATATAGGGCAAATAGAATGAATCTTAGGCCAATTACTTTTTGTGTATGCCTATGTGGAATGCATCAAATTGTCTTAACTGCATGCTTAAAATAATTCTCTGAAGCACTTTTTTCTAACTCAGAAGACACAGATTTTAGGGTAAGGTCAAGAAGGGATACAGCTATGGACACTGGGAATGTGCTAAATTAATATTTGGTCATTTCATTACTGTATGAGCACGAACAGCCCATTACCAACACATGTATATCAAACTTATAAAAACTTTGTAAACATGGAGAACAATAAATGACCACACATGCTGAGTTTTATGAATTTATTATGCTGGTGGTGAGTGTAAAATCAAATTCAAAACAGCCATTTCACTTGGAAGATTAAGGCTGTGATATTAATGTTGGCCACTAGAGGGGGCCATACGATAAGGAATCTTTTAACCTTAATCTTTTCTCTATAATTTTTTTCTTTGTTTTTTCCCTTTTACATGCCCCAATAAAATATTATTTGTCAAGTTTCCAGACATGATTGCTGTAGGCCTACATTTAAAATGAAGAGACCTTTTTATTGGTCTCTTTTAACATAACATACACAATTCCGTTCTATTCCGTATTGTTTTGCAGGCAAAAGCTCTGTAAACTACAATCACCAAAACAACACTTCATGATAACAATGTAATGGAACAGTAGAGGCACTTTACCAAAACAGAAAAAAAAGTTTACGAATAAAGCATTCATTAGTTATTTTAGGTTTTAAGTAAACATTATTTTATAAAGTAAAACGACAATAACAACGACAACAACAATAATAATAACAGGCTGACAACCCGATGGGCAAGATTACATTATTATTAAATCCTTTTCTCTTCCACTCCGAACCCACTACAATTGAGACATTCCAGATGCATATTTCATTCAAATATATTATGCAACTGGACTATCAGACAAGTTATCCAGTGTTATATTTAATGTGACATTAAAATGGCCAATGGGAATAGGAAAGAGGTTCAAAAAGACTTTATCATTCATCTTGTCCAATGTGGCCCTTATACTTCAAGTTAATGGACAACATATTACTATAAATAAAAATAATACAAGTTATTAGCACATTACAGTGTAGCTATCATGCCATATTTACGCATCCATTGGACAGAGAGTGCAAATATTTCGGCTCATTATTAGGCTATCCCATATGAGAAGGTGTCGGTGTACATAATACATCAAAATGTACACTAAAAATTTTCAGTAGCCAATAACATTTCATTACACTGTTTTACAATGCACAGGCCTTTAATCAAAGAGAAACACCGGCACGAATTTGGGCACGATGACGACACATTCTGTATTAGAGCCATATGTAAATGTCAGGGATGGAACAATAAAAAAATAGTCCATTGATGCATTAGAAAGTGTAATGAAAACAAAAATAAACATGAAAAACGACACGAGGTTATTTTTCTTATGTTCATGTCAATGGTAAAATAAATGATACATGAATGCCTTGTTCATTTTTTTCCCTTAATTCTCTGAAGGACCCCGTGGCCAATAAAAATAAACAGGATGAAACTACTTTTTTTAACAAAAAAAAATAAAATAAATAAAAAATAAAAAATCAAGCCATAATATAATTTTTATGTTTTATTAACTAAACGAAAAAATAAAGGAGCCATTTCTCTGGACGGATGTTCTTCCTCCATCTTTGGCTTACAGAGGATTATGCGAAAACCACATCTCATTAATATTTATTAGCTCATTACCTTAGCTATTCTTACCTGTAAAAATTGTGTTTCTAGATATCAGTAATTGAATTTTCACTAGTTGCAAGAGCAATTTCAGATATCAACTCTCTTTGTTGATATCAATAATTACATTGTTACTAGTAAAAATGCAAATTTTTGATATCAAGAATTCAATTGTCACTAGTTGAAATGTCAGTTCTTGATATCAACAATTTAATTTCTACTAGTAAAAATGTTCATTTTTGATATCTGAAAATGCATTCCTGATATCAACATAATTTCAGATATGTAAAATGGCTTTCCTACTAGTAACAATCACATTCATGATATCAGAAACTAACATTGTCACTAGTGACAATCAAAATATTGATATCAAAAATGAACATTGTTACTAGTAGCAATTCAATTGTTGATATCAAGAACTGACATTTCAACTAGTGACAACTGAATTATTGATATTAAAAATTCGCATTTTTACTAGTAAGAATTGTATTTCTGATATGTGAAATTGAAATTTCAACTAGTAAGAACTCAATTCTTGATATCAACAATTGAATTTGAATGGCAGCCTATGGTGACATTTCACTAGTGAAAATACAATTACAGATATCAAGAATTCTAGTTTTTACTAGTGGAAATTCAAATGTTGATATCAAGAATACATATTTCTGCGAGTGATGACATCATTGTTGATATCAAGAATTAACATTGTTACTAGTGGAAATGTTCATTCTTGATATCAACAATTGTCATTGTTACTAGTAGAAATGTAATTCCAGATATCAAGAATTAACATTTTAACTAGTGAAAACTGAATTGTTGATATCAAAATTTCATATCCTGGGAATGATTAAAAGTCAAAACGGCTTGCCTATTGCCTTTCCCAGGATATAAATTGCTGATATCAAGAATTCTATTTTTTACTAGTGGAAAATAATTCTTGATATCAAAAATTAGCATTTTAACTAGTGAAAACTGAATTGTTGATATCAAAAATTAACCTTGTTACTAGTGGAAATGTAATTCTTGATATCAAAAATTGCCATTGTTACTAGTGGAAATGTAATTCCTGATATCAAGAATTAGCATTTTAACTAGTGAAAACTGAATTGTTGATATCAAGAATTCATATCCTGAGAATGAATAAAAGTCAAAACGGCTTGCCATAAATCGATGTGGCTTTTCGTAACATTCTAAATCAATACTCAATACAATAAAACAGCATTAAGATGTACATTCTAAGATACAGTTCTGTGTTTGTGTGTGTGTGTGTGTGTGTGTGTGTGTGTGTGTAGATCTGGTCAATCAACATTAGAGCATCACCCTGAGACTGAATTACGCAAAGAACACTAGACCCTGTCAAAGAGCCTGTTTCCACACGGTCACTACATGTGTTTTCTCTAATCGGATAGCTGTCCGATTGTGAAAAGACCAGATGTAAATGCCCTCTGAAACGCATTCGAGACGGATCACTCAAACCACTTCAGGAGGTGGTCTGAGATGCATTCCAGTCAAAACTGAACAGGTCTAAATGAATCTGGTTGTTGAAGACACATATGTAAATTCTACTCCTCCCAAAAATGCTAAAAAACAAACGTGTGAGAGTGTTATAGGCTATGTGACGTTATAGCCAGATATGACAGCGCTACTGCAACACACATCGCCGCAGACAAGCAGCTGAGTATCTCTTCAGAAAGCTAATGCGCAAACTGCCACTAATAAAACTGAAAATAAGTCACAGATGCTCAAAACACAATCTTCATCAAAAGGGTGGTTCATTGTGATTTTACTTTAACTTTAGTTAGTGTGTAATGTTGCTGCTTGAGCATAAACAGTATTTTCAGTTACAGCGCTGAACTTTCAATGCAAACAGAGATATTGTCTTTTAAAAAATGTCAGTTTACTGTCTACAAAAACGACTGGTTTGGACTACAAAGAGCTTCTTCCCGGGTTGGTGACATCATAAACCCTGCAATTAACATAAACTCTGCCCCCGGGAACACGCAACAAAGTGAGCGAGGCCATGTCGTGCAGCATTATAGAAGCAGAACAGTTGTCTACAAAAAGATAATAGAACACATTAATATAGCCTGATATACTAGATGGGGCGCTGAAGACAGCTTCCAGAATCTACAGTTCAATGCTGGATATAGAAAGAAGCAGTTCCCACTTTAAAAGCAGAAGCTGCTGTTTATGGGCCCTAGCTGTAAATATAATTTATTGTTTGTACATGTATTTTAAATGTATTATGTCGCTATTTTTTGGTTGCATTTGGTTTACTTACCATTCATAAACGTCCTTCAAAAATCATGCTTGCAGAGGTTCTGCTTGACCCTCTTCATCATTACTGCTATCTGGGTCTGATTTGGGCTCAATTTAATACGGCAATATAGACACCATTATTTTCCACCAAAGCACATATAACAACTAATGGTAAGGGGCGTGGAATTTCCGTATTCTTCAGCGAATCACAATACACTGGGCCAGCTAACCAATCTGAGCCCATTGTGTATTTCAGAGGGAGTGGTATCATAGAAGCAGGAAGTCAAACCGGCCGTTCAAATGACAACGGAGACAGAGGTGTAGAATAAAGGTAAAATATATGAAAAATACAGCATTTTTTTTTAAAAAACAAAGCATTAAGACATGCGCCCCAAAAACACAATCAAGCCTAGAAAAAAACAGTGAACCACCCCTTTAAAAGTAATGCTGTGGCCACTCTCTCTCCTATTGCGGTCTTTGATTTTGAAAGTAACTGATGGTTGTTTCATGCAGCTTTTATATCCATTTATATCCATTTTGTGGAGACCAAAGTGTAAATGAAATGGTTTTGATAAATCAGATAGCTATCCGATCAGTAAAAACACATGAAGTGACCAGGTGTAAACAGGCCATAAGTGTTCTGCATACCAATAATGCTCTGACATGTGTCAAGAATTAAAACAGATTTTGTATACATATTTGCATATGATAATACTTACATTTTCTCTATTTAGATTACTAGTGGTCTTCCTGGAGGACTTCACCTGCAGCAAGGACAAATATTATAAAATGTTTAAAAAGTATATTAATTTATTGATTTAGCTGTTAATTTTTTGGGTGATCACAAAAATTCTTGAAAGTGGATTGGGACACACATTTTCAAGCTCCAAAGAGGCCA
This sequence comes from Chanodichthys erythropterus, assembly GCF_024489055.1. NCBI lineage: Eukaryota > Metazoa > Chordata > Actinopteri > Cypriniformes > Xenocyprididae > Chanodichthys > Chanodichthys erythropterus. The sequence continues at coordinate 35,379,809 of NC_090240.1, forward strand.
AAAGAAGTACTAAAAAAAAAAAAAACAGTCCACACAACTACGATATGTTCCAGATCTTCTGAAGTAACTGGTTCTTGTGTTCCATGACCAGTTGTGACACGTCATGCTTAAATGTTTAAAAAAGTAAATGAGATTTGAGAAAAATAGCAAAGGTGATTTATTTCATATTTCATTGAAATAACTTCATTCCATCTGTTTCCTCAAACCAAGTGATCATATGACTTGGAATATTGGAATATATTTTGGAAAACTTAGAATATAACACATATGGTTGTATGGACAGTTCTTGTGGTACATTAATTGTACTTTTGTTGCTCTTTTTGAAGCTTGTCAGTTAGGGTCCACAGTGGCTTTACTCTTTCATGGAAGAAAGTCCTAAAGGGTTGGAACAACATGGGGGGGTGTAAATGATTGTATTTTAATTTTTGAGTGAAATACTCTTTTATGAAAATCTTCAACAACACAGATTTTGACTGTACTTACCTTCTTGTAAATGCACCACACGATCAACGCGATCAACACGATCGACGTGATTGACACGATAATCACACCTGCAATTGGCCACTGATCTGAGATGGGTGAAGTGTCAGGTCCAGGTGAAGTGTTGATATGTTCTTGACTGAGTGAATTATTGTCAGTTTCTTGGTTGGATGAAGTGTTGGTAGGTTCTATAAAGAACAATAGAAACAAAAACAGTTAAGAGTTCAAAACTGTGAATATATTCACTCTAATAAAACTCAGTCAGCTTGGTCTGGTAGTTTATTAGTTTTCCTGGTAGTAATGGCCACATATGATTCATGTACCAGAAGGTAGACCTGTTCAAGAGAGCAACACAGATAAGCAGGAAGTAATCAAACGTGTATTATATTTTGAAAAAAAATAATAATAAAAATACTGTACTGTACTGTAAAATCACTGCTCTTATCAGTGTTAAACATTAATGCATTAATAGGTTGTCAGAACTGAAGAACATGGAGATGGAAACCAAATAAACTAGAAAAACGGATGAATGGCACAGGACCAGTCGACATGAAGTATCCCTGAGATATATATATATATGCCTACGTGTGTGTGGTTTACAGTGAGATTACTCGTTCTGCATAAAATTGAATAATTTTAATAAATTTCTTACGGTTGCTAAAGTCGACAGTAAAATTTCCCTTCTGCTCATTGTCATCAATGTAACTCTGTGCTTCACAGCAGGGACGTGCACAGGGGGGTTGCTCAGGTTGCCCGGGCAACTGCCCATATGCCCTTCTCGACTCACGTTGCCCTTCCGAGGTGGAAATTTTTTTTTAAAAAAAATCGTACAATGGATGCATAATTTCACGTAGGCCTAGATTTAAATAAATAAATAAATAAAAAAATCGCAAAGCCTCATTCACTTCCATATTTGGGCACCCGTCCGAAAGTGAAAGTCAGTAGGGGAAGGGCAAACTCTGTTTACGTGGCTGCAGCGCTGCACGCGACCGGCACCTGAGCTGAGCCTGCATGAGCGGCACTAGAAGGAGATTGTCGCAGTTGTCGGGTGAGACGACTTAACGTTGTCGGAAAGGTGAGTAAGGTTATAATCGTTTACGAAAACGAATGAAAAAACGAAAACTACGTGGGAAAAAACATCATCGTTAACTGAAATAAAAATAAAACTAGGCATTACAAAAAAAACGATAACTAACCAAAACTGTAATGTGTGTTTGGCAAAACTAACTAAAATAAAAAAAATTATAGACTAAATGTCCTTAGTTTTCGTCTTTGTCAATGTCTTTCGTAGAGCAAACGATCAGCTTCATTTCATTTCCCTGCGTCTCTCACTCACGCGTCTCTCTCACATACTCGCGCACGCACAGCCCCTCCCCTCCGTGCACACCGCGCCTCCATGAGAACGAGTGTTGGAAGCAAGTTCGCGAAAGGTTGGTATCTCGTGAAAACCTTTACACAATCACACATTAAAAAGTGGTATAATTTTTTTTTAATTCTGAATATAATTTTGTCAGTGTGTTAATGTCGACCCGAGAAGCGATTGCTACTTTAGAAAGTTAACTAGAAGCAAGTTTGAGGTAAAATGCACTTGGGTTGTCGATGTCAAAACATTATTTAAGCTGTGATTCCAGTTAGGAATAATTGACGACGGGCCGTTGAATTATTAGAAAAATATTGCACACCTGAGGTGGTGATTCGGTCACGACTCGAAGCGGAGTCAATTCTCAGTCCTTCATATAGCCCTTAATTTTTTTTTGGGGGGGGGGGGGGTGCCCTTTTTTTAGGTCAGAGCAACTGCCCCTCAAAATTCCTGTGCACGTCCCTGCTTCACAGGACCACGAATCATAAGTAACGTTGTTGATAGTTAGACATAATCCATCCTGGTCCTTTTCCAGCGAGACTCCGGACTTGTTCATTTTTCGACAGGTCTCCGTCTGGTCATCACAGTACTGTGCAATCTGAGTTGAGATCGTGTCATTTTCTTTCTTACAGCTCACTGTCACTTTACTGGCGTTGTCCCATTTGGGAAAACGCCGACGGAACTCTCCTGTCGTTGTTTGCGACATCTCAACTGCGCCTGTCAAAATATATTAAAATACATTAAAATATAAGTAATCAAGTAATAGATTAACACGTATGTAATAACGATCCGGAACTGTCAAATATTAAAACACTTACTTGGGATAAGAAGTAAGATTATAAGAAAGACGCGATCTTTGTTGCGGTTTCGAACAGGTTATTGTACACAGGTAACTAAAAGAGTGCGTCACTGTCAACTCAGTTCCTTTGCCTGGGCGTGATTTTCGTGATTTACCTTTGGCCAGGTGACCGGATGTTGTGTTGTACACTACTGTAAAACAGACCTACCTTTGAAATTATGTTTTGAATTAATTTCAAAAAGAAATAAGGCGTTTAAGGCAAGAAAACATTATTGTTCAATGATTACATAAACAATAAGAGAGCTCAGACACTGGTAAGGAGAAAAACAAGAGTTCCCCATGTAAAGATGATATAGGCTATGTTATGAGATGATTAAGCATTTATCTGATATATAATTAAATATGATATTAATACTTTTTAATATGGTACGGGAGACAGGAGAAATGCCCAATGCCATGGAAGCACAAGGTTATAGTACTGAACACGGAAAGGATCATTCTCACACCTATAACTACAGACCAATATCACTGACATCAAATATAGGCAAACTAATGGAACAGATGGTTATGAACAGATTTTCATGTTATAGAGACCAAGAACATTTTGTCTCCTTATCACAGTGGATTTCTAAAGGGGAGAAATAATATGCATTCAATTTTATGCCTGGAAAATGAAATAAGAATGGCACAAGTTAGTAAAGAGGTAGTAGTTGGTGTGTTTTTCAACACTGAAAAGGCGTATGCCATGCTGTGGAAGGACGGTATATTAATGAAGTTAGATAGTATGGGGATTAACTTAAATTTTCTGTTTGGAAGATCAATTCAGGTGAGAGTGGGCTCCATATTCTCAGTCTTATCCTGTAGAGAATGGTAGTCCCCAAGGAAGTGGAAGTAGTCCTGTTCTTTTTAACTTGATGATAAATAAACATTTTTAACAATATTGATGTGGGAGTATGGTCATATGCGGATGATGGTGCATTATGGAAAAGGGGATGAAATGTACCATATGGAGAAAGGAAATACAAAATGCTGTAAATGAAGTTGAACTGGGCTAAGAAGTGGGATTTTAGATTTTCTGTGGCAAAAACTCAGATGATATGTTTTTTGAACAAGAAAATGAATCCCTTATTGAATATTAAAATGTATGCACATAAATTGGAAATAAGTAAATGTTATTCGATTTCTCAAAATTAAACTTCAAAATACATACACAAACTGATAGAAAAATGTAAAAAAAAAAAGATAAACATATTAAGGTGCTTGAATAGGGTGCAAGTAGTCAGTCAATGAAAAGAATATATAAAGCAGTGATAAGACAGCTCATGAGAGTAAAACATGGATTAAAAAGAATGAGACGATGATGACACTTGCAATGAGAATATGTTGCAGAGCAGTAAGATCATCGCCAGTTTTATCATTACAGGTTGAAATAGGAGAAATGCCCCTAGTTTTATAGGCTTCAGTTGAGGATGAGTGTAACCAGGTGGGATTCAGGCAGAGATCCATTTGCAAGCTTTATTTAAAGTAAGCGTGGTCGTACAGGCAGAGTCAAAGCAGGGGCAAACAGGAACAGCAAGGGCTAGGCAGAATCTTGGTCAGGATACAGGCAGTAGATCAGGGCAGGCAGATATTGTTCACAGTCCAGATAACAATAAACAGTCCAAAGGCAGAAGGCAGAGAATCATAAACCGGAAACAGGCAGGATACAAATGCTCAGAATTGTAACAGAAGTTAACAAGACCTCGCCATGAGGTGGTGTGTGAGTGAGTCTTAAATAGTCCAGGGAATGTGCTTAGCTGTATGTGGCAATGGGTGATTGGGTTGGAGTGTGCATGTGGCTGGCAGGGAGGATGATGGGAAATGTAGTCCGGGAACTGACAGGAACTGATGGTGACAATGACAATGAGATACTGAACTGGAATAAAGGGTCATTTAGAATGTTATCTAGAAACATAAAGAAATAGCAAGTTTTGGTTGTAATGTTGGGAAGGATGTACAGAGTATGGGACTGAATGATTTTGATATTTCAAGTTACTTTTTCACATTTATTGACCGACAGCTCTCCTGTCCCCATGTTGAGAGAAATAAAGGTCAGAGGTGTTGTGTGTGCTGTGTGAACATGATGGTTATTCTAGATCTAGACTAAATGTGAACATTTACTCATCTCGCTTGCACGAAAACATTCAGTATTCCTCAAAATGAGTAAAAACAGTTGTGCAATCTCAGAATTTTACGCAAACCTGTAATAAATACAAAATATAGCTGCAAGCAGTGATGGCGGGCCCAAGCCCGGTGGCACCGCCACCCCGGTGGCTTCAGGGCAACTGTGCACGGCGGGCAATAGGCATTTAAACCGGTAAAACATCAAAGGACTATGTCAAATTCACTCCACATTTACTGCACTACGAGGTGCCGCTATAGAGCCCCTCCTCCCTGCCCATTTTCAAAGGATTACATGTGCCAAGTTTTAACATTATTCTGATGAATTTTGAAGCAAATCAGGTCAAAATAAGAGGGTGATCTCAATGTATGCTGAAAGTGACACATTTTCTGCTTCCAGTTGGTGGCGCTATGACTTTGAATCACAATAGTCACATCCATGTGATCAGCCTTGTACAACGAAGACTAAGCCAAAGTTTCATCAAAATCAATTAATGTATGCAGAAGTTATAACACTTTGTTTCCCTTTTCTTGCCATAAATTCGTTGCCTCGCCACGGCCAAACCGTTTGAGATATCCAAAATCCGTTTGCAATTAAACAACTTCAATGTGTTAGCAACAAGTTAAAAAAAGTTGGCTGTAAATTGGATAAACCCTGTAGAAGTAGTAGTATAAAATTCATAGCCTGTTTTTTCAAAAAATTAACATTCAAACAAAAATAGCCAACTTCCTGTTGGTCGGAGCTAATGAATGTAAATTAGAAAATTGTCCGGCTTGATGAGAATAATATGTGTACCGAGTTTGGTGACTGTAGGAAAAACTAACCCCCCCACTTTTGTCAAAAGGTGGCGCTACTGAGCCCCTCCACCACGCCCATTTCTATGGCTTTGTCCATGTCTACTGGTTGACAATATTGATGTGTGTGTCGAGTTTCATGCAATTTGAAGCATGTTAAGAGCCTCAAAAACACTCAAGAATATTATTACAGTTTGACCTGTTGCCATGGCAACAATATTTCAAATATCAAAAATCCTGTCATAGGTCTACATCTGCTGTGTATTGACATTACACTGATGAAGTTTGAAGCAAATCAGGTAAAAATAAGAGGGTGATCTCAAAGCATTTCAAAAAGTGATACACTTCCTGCTGCCAGTTGGTGGCGCTATAACTTTGAATCACAATAGTCACATCCATGTGATCAGACTACTACAACCAACACACTCCTGAAGTTTCATAAAGATCAATATATGTATGCAGACGTTATAACACATTTCCTGTTTCCTTTTTCTCGCCATAAATTCGTTGCCTCGCCACGGCCAAACCGTTCGAGATATCAAAAATCCCCTGGCAATTTTTAATCATCAGTGTCTTGACTTCATGCTGACCGAGTTTGGTGGCGATCGGATTAATCGTCTAGGAGGAGTATATCAAATTCCAGAGCATGCGTTTTTCAAACAACCCTTAATAGCTGACTTCCTGTCGGCGTGGCGATTAACTTAGAGCGCGAAAGTTGTTCGGCCCGATGAGGTCTATATGTGTACCGAGTTTCATACTAATACGTGCAAGCATGTTTAATATATGGACCAAATTTTCAGACTTTTTTCAATGTATTTAATCTCACTTTATTAACCACTGTCTTTGCTGCTGACCTTCAATGATCTAATTCAACCATACTAATAAACAAAAATGACTGTAGATTAGATTTAGAAATAAGGTTGTTGAACTTCTTTCTCCTGTATCCTATTTTTCTTTAATCCATCCCGATTGGCAGCACAGAGAAACCTGAAAGGTTTGTTTCAGCTGCACCCTCTACTTTACATGCATAAATATGCATTTCCTTCAGCCTGAGGCTTATTCATTTCACTCTTGGTGTGAAAGGGCCTTTACATTTGCCAAAAAAAAGAACAAACAAGCAAGCCAAGCCCAGGTGAGAAAAAGTAATGCGAAAGTAAAAAAGTAATTTAATTAGTTACTTTTTCAGGCAGTAACGCAATATTGAGTACATACGAACAGTTACAGTGGAACAACAATATATAAACCAAACATATTATTCAGTTCTACATAAATACAGATAGATCTAAAGATCCAGAATCTGGAAGAACAGCAGCAGCAGTGTATATACTAACATTCAAAATTAAAATTGCAAAAAGAATATCAGAACATATTTCATTATTTACATCTAAAGTCATATATCTAGCTCTGCAGTGAATTGAAGAGGTACAACCTAATACATCAGTGATATGCACAGATTCAGTGGCATCCCTCACAAGTTTACAGAGTGAAAAATCTGAAGCATGACAAGATATACAGTACAAAATATTACAGTGTTTGTACAGAACAAGGCAGTTAGGGTTATTGGTATTTTCTTTGGGTGCCAGCCCATGTAGGTGTGGAAGGGAACGAGGACGTGGACCGGCTGGCAAAGAAGGCCCTGAAACAAACACAAGCTGAATTTAAGGTATCAATAAGAGAAAATGAAATCAAGAGATTAATAGCAATAGAAGTAAGAAAGAAATGGCAAAAAAAATGGGAAAAAAGGAAGACATTTATATCAGGTTCAGGGGAGTGTTGGTGTTGAAAAAATAAGGTATGGCAATATGTAAGGATGTTATAATATCAAGAATGAGAATAGGGAATACAACATTAAATTACAGTTTGCATAAAATAGGGAAACATGAAAATGGTAATTGTGACAAGTGTGGACAACAAGAAACGGTAGAACATATTCTAAAATGTGTTGCATATGAAAGAGAAAGATTTCAGAAGGGAAAGATTTGATGGGAATTGATAATTTATCTCTTCTATTAAATAAGTTAAAGCAATCAAAAAATATATGAGGAATTGCTCAAGTTACTAAAAAAAGACTAAAGGAATAACTGAATATAATTTTCACCTTTTCTTTTTCCTTATTCCCTTATCAAATTCATTATCATTGATCATTATAAACAATTTCGTATTTCCTCAAATTAGTCTTTCTCTTGAAGGGAGTGATGTGTATGTATGGGTTAATTAACGTCCTTGCCAACAAAACTTATTCCTTTGAACAGCAACCTTCTTTTTCTCTGTTTGATTTTTCCATCATCTTCATGATCAAAATCTTCCTCTTCTTCTGCTGTGACTGAACCTCCAGATCTCCTCTTCTCTCCATCTTCTGATGTTCCTTCTCCTGCTTCCTCATACAAGTCAGAGATAAGAAATTGGAAATGGTTTTCACTTTCCCAGTATTATCCAATAGTCTCACTGAATGGATCAAGCAGAACAATCAGGTGGCTTACGTGGGGTGCTAGAAGGGGCAGCAATAGTGGCGCATTGGTAGGGATCCCAATTCATCAGTTCAGTTCAGTTCAGATCTAATGTGACTGACTGAAAGGGAATGGAGACGTTATGTCTCATTGCCACAATTGCTGGTCGGGTCACCAGCTAAATCTCGTATGTCAATGTGCATTGGCTCGTTTAGGTTACACTCAAAGGTGATTGTGCTCTCAGGCGAGATCCCAATTAGTCAGTTCAGTTCTGATGTAACGTCTCCGTTCCCTCCTTCAGGTTACACATGTAACCCAGACATTCTATCTAATAACGTATTAGACAGGACTGTTGAACAGATCGTAAACTAATGAAGACGCAGGAGCCGGCTAATAATGAAGTAAAACCTGGAAGTGCTGGATGTAAACAGAGAAGAGATTGTGGAATAAAGTCATTATTTTTATTTTGTTTTTGCACACATAATTATTCTCGTCTCTTCATAACATTAAGGTTGAATGACTGCAGTCACGTGGACTTTTTTAACAATGTCTTTAGTACCTTTCTGGACCTTAAATTGCTGTCTATAGAGGAGTCATATACCTCTCGGATTTCATCAAAAATATCTTAATTTGTGTTCAGATGATGAATGAAGATCTTACGGGTGTGGAATGACGTGAGGGTGAGTAATTGACTCTGTAATTCGATTATTAATTGTAAATTCTGGGAATTCAATTTTGCTACTGATACTGAGTGCAAGATTAATAAAATGCTGAAAATAGTAGATTATATATTATGATGAGAAAGTGATTTAGAGTATTGTAGTATGACTTATATAGTGTGTGTCTCAATCAGCTCCCTAGTTCAGTAGTCAGGGCACTGATCAGGCAGTCGGCCACATTCATTTACATGAAATACTGATACACGACCTGAAGCTAGAGAGCAGATTGAGACACAGGGATAGTTTCAATCACTGAGAGATCTGAAATAGAGAAAAGCTGTGATTGATGTTCATTGTTGAAAGTTTTTGATGCCATCTAGTGGATGAAACTGGTTTTATTGCCAGTGTGTCACTTCCTGATGAAAGAGACTGAAGATCTTCACTGAATGTTCATCAGATCAGTTAGAGCTTCAGGTGCTTCATCAAGGGAAACGGCACAAAACAGTGTCTGATAATTGTTCAAAATGACCATCAGCATGTGGATTATCATTGTGTTCTTCAGCAGTATGGAAGGTAAGAAATGATCTTTTCTCTAGCAGAATATTGTTTTATTGGTTAAGATCACTGGTCAAATGACTTACTGGAACCGTTTCAGTTCATGCTGCACACAATTCTTGAGTTTACTCAACACAATTAAAGATTTCCAAACAACTTTTCAACATTTATGCAAGATTCAAATAAAACAGCAAGCTTGACAAAAGTAATAGTAATGCTTGACAATGCAAGGCGAGTTTATTTAAATGCTTTAAAAAATATTTAAAAAGCAATCATAAAAAATCATATGAGATAAAAAAGAAATTATAAGTTATAAAATTATATAAAAAATAATAAATGCATTAAAAAATAGATAAAATTCTACATTAAAATGAATATGAGGGACATAAAAGGAAGAGAGGATTTTAGAAAAAGAACAGTGATCAGTACAGCACAGAAACAGCTTAATATCTGCCATGGATTTTAGTCAGAGGCCATTATCGGCTACTTTAAAATTGATTCTGAATAAAACTGGAAACAGTGTAATAACCTAAGAACTGGTGTGAAAGTTTTTCTGGTTTTGGTCAGGAGCCTGGCAGCGACATTTTGTATTCACTGAAACTGTCTAATAGTCTTTATAGGAAGGCAGTTAGAAGTCCCTGCAGGGAATGAATGCATGAATAAGCTTCTCTAGGTCTTGCTTAGACACAATCTGATTTGTGCTGCTTTTAGTTGGTAGTATATGGTTTGTTATGGTTTTGATGTGGTTTCTGAAGATAGGATCAGAATCCAGGATGACACCAAAATTCCTGACTTTAGTTTCTAAACCCCTGGAGTCAAGGCATGCATTCACCTTATTTCATCTTCATTGCCAAACACAATGACGTCTGTTTTGTCTTTATCTAACTGAGGAACGTTTTTGCACATCCAGCTGTTCATTTCATTTAAGCGCTGACACAGGGAGTCTATGGGATTGGGACTGAACCTTGATTTTGCCAAGTAAGACATGTTCCTGGTTCAACCTATTTTGTTGATCCTGAAACAACATTTCTGTCCAGAAATTTAGTTCCAACCCTATCCCTATCCATGAGTTATCCCTAAAATCAGAGAGAAATTATATAATTGAATAACACTGATGTAGAAGCACCTAACCCTGGTTGGTGAAATCACATTCACCATAGACCTAGATGGATCTGGGTGTTATCAGCATAGTTGTGATAAGCAGTATTGTTGTTTTGTGGGAACATATACAAACTGAACAGTAAAGGCGTAAGGATCGAACCTTGTGGAACTCCTTATATCGAAGCAGTCCAGTCAGATTCATAACTGCCTATTCTCTTCCTTCTAAATATGACATGAACACCTCAGACAGTCCTACCCATTTTCCCAGTCTGTTGAGGAGTATATTGTGATCAACAGTATCAAATGCAGCACTAAGATCTAGTAATACCAATACTAAAGTTTTGCCAGCGTCAGTATTTAGCCGAATATCATTTAATATCTTAAAGTGGTGGTTATTTATGATTTCACTTTTTTAACTTTAGTTAGTGTGTAATGTTGCTGTTTGATCATAAACAACATCTGCAAAGTTACGACGATCAAAGTTCAATGCAAAGTGAGATATTTTCTAGAAATCGCTGTTTAAGGACTACAACAAATGGCTGGTAGGGACTACAACAAGCTTCTTTCTGGGTTGGTGACATCACAAATCCCAAAATTTACATAAACCCCGCCCCTGAGAACACACAACAAAGGGGGCGGGGTCATGTTGGGCTGCTTTAGAGAAGAGGAAGAGTTGTTGTAGTCGAGTGTTGTTGACATGCTGTCATTTTACAGCGGACTGCTTCACAAACGAGGATCAATTCAACACTAGATTTTCAAAAGATGAACATGACTGCACATGCTAGTGGATGAGTTGAATCAACTCCACAGCAACTACATAAATTTATCCACTATCCATTCAGAAACGTCCAGTTTCATTCTAAAAGTTGTAACTTCTTCCTGAGTCTCTCCATCAGTGTCGACTCCGGTTTGAACAATGTAAGGCTGAACACCGTTACTGACAATCCTCATTTTGTCTGCGTGAGATTCTCCAGCTTTGTTGTTGTTGAGCTGTTAAAGCTCCGCCCTCTTCTGGAAAGGGGGCGGGAGCAGCAGCTCATTTGCATTTAAAGGGACACACACAAAAACGGCGTGTTTTTGCTCAAACCCAAATAGGGGCAAATTTGACAAGCTACAATAAATGATCTGTGGGGGATTTTGAGCTGAAACTTCACAGACACATTCTGGAGACACCAGAGACTGATATTACATCTTGTAAAAGGGGCATAATAGGTCCCCTTTAATGAGTGCTGACTCTGTGCTGTTACGCATTTGGAAATTAGATGGGAAGTTGTCCCGTCATTTGGCATTTGTAAATGTAAACATTTGATAATGGGATGCAAAGTACAAGTTTCTGTGTAAACTACAAAAACGCTAATTTGTTAAAACAGTGTAGTCATGTTCATGTGTATTACGTGTTCAGTTTACAGGTACATAGTTTTCCTTTACGAAATGACATTGCGATCTACTGGCCTGGCATGAATAATACAACGTTTTTAATCATTTTTGCAGATCCGTGTGAACGGGGATCAGGGATTTTGACAGCGTTGTCATCTGTCCATGAAAAACAAAAACATTTTTAATAGTACATTTGTCATGTAAACACCCAAAGTTAGTGGGGGCAGACTAACCTCAAAGCTACATGTTATTCATTTTATTATTGAAAAAGGATGCAAAATAATTGCATTTCTGATTAGAAAGCAGTCCAATAGTTTGCTGGTTGGTTGCACTACTGTTGTATCTCCATGGTGCCTCATGTACGGGACATGTGAATGTCTTTTAATTATTCCACAAGTTTTGACGCGTTTCTTCTTGTCTTGTATTCACCACACGAAGTCCATAGTTTCCGTTATCATGGTTTATTCTTCCAAGTCAATAAAGAATCATATTTCTCAAATACAGCATAATCCTCTTGCTCAGCGATGTCTTCTCTCAACAACTTATTTGTAAAGATACTATACTTATGAGCCAATTTATGCTATATGTCAATTATATAACGGTCAAAAGCTTTGTGTTCTCCCACCGCTCGTCTGAACTTATTGCATGTGCGTCAATATCTCTTTGCGTGCCCTAACAAAAATGACGTCACTGAACATGCGCAGTAAGAACACATATAAACCAAATAAATATATTCAACAATAAATCACTTATTAACCAAAACAATTATTGTACCAAATTTACATAATAAAAATGTGAAAAAATAAAATGGTGAAATATGAAATATGGCTCTTACACCTCACTCTTGCTAGTAATTTTCCTGATCTTAACTGGTGCAAGTTTATCAGTCGTTGTTGATTTCAACAGATTCCACCTACATGGGAACTTGGAAATAGCATAAAGTTTTCTTATTTACTAACTCTGAATGTTACCTGTTTAACCCTTTATTCATATTGTTTCAGGTCTTGTGAACAGTAACTTCGATGAGTTCAAGACGGTGATGGAGGGAGACGTTCTGACTTTGCAAACAGGAGTTCCTGAACTAAAAGGAGAGGATGAAACAATGTGGCTGTTTACAAATGGCAGCCAAACCACTCGTATAGGACAGATGTACCGGAGTAAAGTATCGCTTCATAAGAGACTCGCTGACAGATCGCAGATCAACCAACAGACAGGATCACTGACCATCTGGAACATCAGCGCTGATGAATCTGGACTTTATAAGCTTGAACTCACCATCAATGAATTCATCTCTAGGAGAACATTCAGAGTTGATGTATATGGTAAGATTTAACTACAGCCAATACAAGAATAAATACAGAGTGTGACACATATTAGACCAGTATATATAGAGCCATAAAGTAAAATATTAGTCTTGAGTGTGAAGAATCTAATAATTATTTTGACACTTAGTGTCACCCCAGTTAGCATTTCAGAATCTTCTTTATATAAAGCAGGTCCTGAGATTTTTTTTTTTCTTTTTTAACCTTAACCTTAAGACCTTTCTTAAGAGCAGAGACTGGATTCACAAAACATTAAAATAAAGTTAAGAATGTTTTGTATTTCCAAAAACGTTTCTTAAGAATGTTCTTGCCTTTTCTAAGATTATTCTAAAGGCAAAACATAAGAATCACAAACATATTTGAATACCTAAAAAATAACACTCTTAAAAATCATTGTAAATAAACTCATACGGGTGATTTCCCAAACAGGGTTTAAATTACGCCAAGACTGGAGTAGGCCTTAATCTAGAATAGTTAATCATAGCTTTAAAAACATATTAGGTACCACTATTGCTACTACAAGGGATGAGCATAAGTACTCTGAAGTGACACTAATGATTGATAATGTGAACAATAATCAGTTGTAATTGGGTGAAATGACATTTGCTACATTTGAAATTTGGAACATCTTCATTTTATTGAATAGATTAGCCAGTCTTCGGCAAGAATATTCATTTAATCAGATTCACCAAAGCCTCTCATTTACTTAAAAATAAGATGTTTGAACTTTTCAGAATTTATCTCAAGAAAAGCCTTAACTTCTTTGGTAAGGTTTTTGAGAATCTGACCCCAGATTTTATAGATCTCATTATGACTGAATCTGCCGTATCTCCAGTGTGATTTCTGTGTTCTCTTGCCCTGAAGCACCAGTTTCTGTGCCGGTCATCAGCAGTTCCTCATCAGATAGCTCAATCCACGCTCAAGGTGAGTCCCGCTGTTTTTCCATATATTCATTTATGTATTTCAGCAGACAATGCAGAGCAAACTTTGAGGCTCAGACCTCTGAAACATCAATCTGAAACATGTGACTATTTGACTCAACGTTGTGCGAATACCAATACTTGAGGTACAACAAAGACTGAGCTGAGGGGACTTAGCATCTTTATCCTATAAAGCAGGGGTTTCAAACTCAGTTCCTGGCGGGCCACCGTCCTGCAGAGTTCAGCTCCAGCCCTAATTAAACACACCTGAACCAGCTAATCAAGGTCTACAGGATTACTAGAAACTTCCAGGCAGGTGTTTTAGAGCTAAACTCTACAGGACAGTGGCCCTCCACTGGAGTTTGTGCTATAAATTTCATACAAGAATTTTTAAAGCCTCTGCCTAGGGAAAATAATTGCATTGATTATTTGGGTCATTGTTGTAATGGTAATATATTTACTTTTCCAGATGTTTGCCATTACTTGCATCACGTTTTGTCCAAGTGCAATTCTTCTGTTGATGTCTGGTCTTGAGTCACCACCACTATTGACAATTTTGGATCCAAGGAAGGGAAATCTTGTACTGATTCAATTTCTTCATTGTCGATTGTTATATGGACTGTGCCGTTGCCTGCTGTTGTCATTTACTTTGTTTTCTTGATGTTAAGGTGTAGCCCCATACACTCACTTTCATCCTTGACACTTTTGACCAGATATTCCAAGTCCTTTTCACTTTCAACAAGCAGGATTGTATCATCAGTGTATCACAGGTTATTGACATTCCTCCCACCAATTTTTACACCAATTTTAATTCATCCAGATTACATCGCCTCATGATAGATTCTGCAAAGAAATTAAACAGAGCCGCTAATAAGAAGCAGCCTTGTCGGACACCTTAAACCAGTCAGTATTGCCAAATGCTGTCCTGACTGTAGCTTCCTGATTCTCGTAGAGTAATTGTATTCATTTCTTTAGATGCTCTGGTGTATCCATTTGCTTCAGGCAGTTCCACAGCTTATCATGATCAATGCAGTCGGATGCTTTATGCTCTAATCTATAAAGCAAATATACACATTTTTTTTCTGGTATTCACGGGTCTTCTCCATGATCCACCGCAGGTTCGCAATTTGATCTCTTGTTCCTAGACCTCTGCGAAAACCTGCTTGGACCTCAGGGAGCGCCCTCTCAACTACTGATCCTATTTAAATGATTTTCAGTAAGACTTAACTTGTAAGAGATGTGAGGCAATGGTTTGATAATTGCAGCATTTTTGCATATTGCCTTTTTTAGGAAGTGGGATAAAGCTGGATTTTTTCCAATCACTGGGCCACGATTTGGTCTACCAAATCTGCCAACAGAGTTCAGTTAGTTGGGATTGGTATTACTTTAAGTAGTTAACTGAGATACAATCCATGCCTGGGGCTTTTCTATATTTTGTGTACAGTTATTTGATTATGTCATCCAGTATCGTGGACTCGCTCGATCAATATTTTGTGTCTAATTATTTACTTATGTGGAAATTAGCCATGTAATCAAGCAAGATGATGTACATCCAGCCTGTTGTTATCTCCAAATAAACCCCTTTAGGCTGATGCATCCTGATCAGGGTTTATTCTCAGATATCAACCAGCTGGATTTACATTATCCCTTACTTATTCTGCACACCTCTCTGGGTGAAGTTCAGCTGTTGTGTTCTTGTTCTGAACGGTCCATAACACTCCAGACCAGAATCTGCTCACAACAGATAAATAGGAGTTTATTTTGAGAAGATTGATACTCAATAAACTCATGAAGACTGGTTTGATTTTAAAACTGATTTTATATCAATATCCACCAGATCCATCACAACCACCAGAAGAGACAGAAGACCCAAACGAAGATTTCTGCTCTGTGTTCTGCTCTGTGAGGAATGATCGAGACGTGTTCATCTCGTGGTATAAAGGGAGTGAAATGATGAATCAGACCAGCAATCCTGATCTCAGCATCAAGCTCAGTTTACCATTAGAGCTTCATTATAATGATCCAGAGATCTACAGCTGCACGGCTGCAAATCCAGTGAGCAACAAGAGCATCCGTCTTCACGTGAACGAGATCTGCCCACGACATAAAGGTACAAGAACGACATTTAACACTGAGGTCTCTTCCTGCCACAATGACCTTTATATAGCTTACTCCACAAAAACATGTAATGACAGAAGATGTTTCTGAACAAGTCTCTTTTGTTTCAGGTTGTGCAGAGCGTTGTGGCGTCACTGAAGCTCTGATTCGACTGGTTTTGTCTGGTCTGGTGGGAATCGCCACTGTTTTCTTTCTGGTTGAGAATATGAGGATCTGCTGAGTTCAGAGAAGATCTGCTGTTTCAGTTTTTGATGCCAATGGTCTGAAATGACTTCCTTTTCACTGGCAATATGACAAAAATGGACTGATCTGATTTTGATGTACTGCACCCACCATCTCGCATTATGACAGTTATCCTAGAATGCACATTAAAGGTATTCTCTTCTCTAAACCAATAAGGTTGTTCAATGAAATTAAACTTTTAAAATGAAAAGCAGTACCAGTGGAGCAGGAAGTGGTCTAGTGGTTTGTGTTCTGCAGTGACACGAAAACTGAAGAGTTAAGCTGTATGAAACCACTGTAAGAGGGAAACAATATACCAAAGAGTATCGGCAAAGCAGAACAATACTAGCAAATAAATGCAATAGAAATGTGTACATTTAAGACTTTTACTTGTCATCTTTTTGATATTTTTGCAGAATTTTTAACAATTGTATCTTTTATATCCTAATAGAACAAAAGGTTAGCAGTACTCCAAAACACTAGTCCCTGGTTTCACAGACAAGGCTTAAGCTAGGCTCAGACTAAAATGAATGTTTGAGCTGTTTTAACAAAGTAACTTGTACTGACATGTCTTAAAATATGTCACTGCCATTGTTTTTTCTCAAGCAGTAATGTTTTTGCACACTTTTAAAAGCTTCTTAAATGTCCTAATTGAACTAAGGCCTAATCCTGGTTTAATCTAAACCCTGTCTGTGAAACCTAGAAATTTCATAGCAAAATGCTGACATTTTCTTGAGAGAATGTAAATATCTAGGCCAGTTATCTTCATTCACAAAGTCAACCATCCAACAAAAAATAAAGCCCACAAGATATTTTATACAATTTAATAATTACATTTTTAAAGTACATATGTGCAAGTGTTAAGTTAGTTTAAAATAAAATACAGAAGTATACACTGACTGATAATACATTTTAGGCAGCACTTCTTAAGATACATACTGTTGTCTGTGTCTTATAACAGCCCAGTAAACAAGCCAAAGGCAGCAGTGGCAAGTAAAAACTCCCCAAGAGGTTTAGTTAACTCTTTTTAGTTAATTTTCTGGCAATCCATGTTTTCACTGTTCTATGGTAGGGGGCGCTCTTGCATCTTCTGAAAAAGTAGAGAATCTCTGGATCAAAACAGGCGTAGCAGCCGAATCAGGTGCTCTCACACATAGATATAGATAATAATGCATTATGTATATCTATGCTCTCACATGTAAGCAGACTTACATGTAAAAATGTAAGTCTGCTTACATCATCAAACAGCATAAATAAAAACTGCCAAATGTTACCAAATAAAATAAACGACTCAAAGAGTTAAAGAGGTAGAAACCTTGGGAGAGATTCAGCTTGGGAAGAGTTTCTCCTCCTCAGGCTGGGACGAGATTACAGTAAAGTCCATGTAACATTCAAACACAGTGACATACAGCATATATAAACTGCGGTTTTACAGTACTTCTGTGTCTGGCAAATGCTTGATACTGATACTGACTGGTGTGTACTCAGGAGAAATAAATCAATTTTGGCAGTCCCGCAAAATTAAATGATCTAAAAATAAAAGATTTTTCAGATCTTTAAAAAACATTTTCCTATGCAGACCTCCATAACAAGGCAATGGTGGTCAAAGTTGACGGTTGTGTCAGCGTGGACTGGATGTTTGTCTGTTGACTGCCATGTATGCCATGAAATGCTCAGGGGTCTCATTTATAAAGTGTGCAAAACGGGGCTGGAAACGTGCGTACGCCAGTTCCCACGCAAAGGTTGTGATCTATAAAGAACAAACTTGATGGGAGTATATGCACACCTTTAAGCAAACTCTGACCCATGCGTACGCATATTTTGTAGACAGAGCAGTTTGGCGACACCGATGGTGAGCTGAGGGACTGACGGCAGATGAAGGAAAACCACTTTAAATCCTCATTATGAGTCAATCATAAATACAATGCATGTTCACAATAACAGTTTAAATAAATAAAAGAATGATTTAAACTCACATGGAAACTCATGTTTTCATTTTGATATACACATTTACATTAATATTACACTTTCACTAATGGCGATAAGCACTGAAATTACATTAGGCCTATGCAGCCATTACGGAGAAGTTAAACAAAAATTATTTGAATTTACATGAATTTTTTGCTACTTTCGATCACTTTTCCTGTGACACGCTGTTTTAATGACAGCGAGGAGCGCTGCACAAAAATTCCTCATTAAACTAAACTGCAGATGTTATGATAAAATATTTTAGTGAGAAGAACGATGATCAGTGATGCACACTTAACTTGGATATTATGGAAGACACTGCTGGATTTGGTGGTCGAGCGGTCCGTTGTCCAGTCTGAATAGGTACAATGATAATATCTTACTGTATAACCACAGCTGCACGAGGTTTTGATGTCGTGTGAAGGATTTTCAAACAATTACCACTGTATTTGAAGGAAATAATTTGAGGAAAACGGTAAAACGGTTTCCTTTTTTAAAATACTTTGTCAGTGACGCGCCGAGACAGACAATTGTATTTACACTGCAATAAATAAGTAGACCTATCTGTTTCCACTAAAATACCCTATAAACTTCCTAAATGATATGTTCACCTTATCGGCAAAACTGCATACATTTTTTAAAATACTATATGGCCAGTGGAAATGAATGAATCAAGTCTATATTAAAATCTTTATCTGAAGCATTTGAGACAATTCTGTTATATTTATTCTAAAACATAAAGAGGATGATTTTTATCAATGTAGTGTATGGCACAAATGGCATTTATAGTCCGTATATAATATTTTCCAGTGTCTCGTACCTTTGACGGTGTTAACCATGGTGTCACGTGGATGGGAACATGCATGGAAATAATATGCAGATGAGGTTATGCATAGTAAAACTAGGCGTCATAAGCTCCATATATGGTGATTTCGGGGTGGAGATGCACGTACGCACAATCTTCCGCTGACTGGGTTTTATAAAGGGATTTGTGTGCAGGTTCTGGCGTACGCATGGTTTTATAAATCTGAATTTTTTTGTGCATACGCAGAATTTAGCTTTTGCGCGTACGTACACTTTTAGGATGAAATCTACGCAAAGTTTTATAAATGAGACCCCTGGTAGACTAACTTAACTATTGCACATCATATTAGGGTTAAGGTGTGGAGAAAGTAGAATGTGTGACCTCCTACATGTTGTACTCCTCTTAGCCTGTAAAAATGATAATAGCATTAAACCTGATCAGTGTGCCACAAACAAAAAAGAAACATCCTTAATGACATAAAAACATCACAATACAATGTAACTGTCTGACATACTTTAAACCTTCATCCTGATGACAGGAATTTCTTATTCTCTCCCTTCTCAGTGTCCTGCTCCAGGTTAGAATTCTCCTACAAATAAATACAAATACAATATTTTAAGTAAGAATATTCTTTATAAAAAATTTTATTCTTTATAAAATTCATTATAAAAATCCTTACCAATTTATTTTTATTTTATAGCATCTATGCTAGATTATGACTGACTTTCCACATTTGCCAAAGAGTATCAGAAAATCATAATGACTTCTGTAAAGTGACTGTCAAAAGTACAATGTTGCAAATGACCTTGTGGAAGGACCCTTTGTGTCTCAGAAATGGCAGGAAATGTAGGTGTAGGAGTGAATGAACAGAGCTCTCTACCACTCTCATTACCCACAACTGAGGAGACCTTGAGCAAGACTTGCTCGCTGGACACCACAGTAAAAACAGCTGCCCGCTGCTCTTGGTGTGTGTTCACAATGTGTGTGTGTGTGTGTGTGTGTGTGTGTGTGTGTGTGTGTGTGTGTGTGTGTGTGTGTGTGTGTGTGTGTGTGTGTGTACTTGTATTGGTGAAATGCAGAGCACAATTTCTGAGTATATGACACCATATTTGGCTACAAATTTCACTTTCACTGTTTAAAAGAAGATCTGTTTCCTCATTGTTATTTTGAATGTCCTTTTCCCACAGTGCCCTTCAAAATTGGCCCTAATTTTACATGAATCTGAACTGAATGACCAGCTCAAGATCAGGTCAACATGTTACAGTTCCACAAAATCACTGGCCAAACAAATCATTTAATCAGAGGGAAAATGGGTGAATATGTGTAAATGTTTTAGGACAAACATCTCTTGAGATTAAAAATGTCTCGAGATGGTAACTGTGGTACAGACTGTGGTCTGTTTTCAATAAATCAGCAGTCATGAAATATCAAACTACAATTAAAGTCCAGTTTAACGAAGTTTGTGATGTGCAATATATAATTTATATACAATGACAATCAATCACAGTTTTATCAAAAATTAAACACTGAAAGAGGTTCAAAAAAAGTATTTTCACAAAATACACAAGCATCCATTCCCATGAACATTGTTGGGAAGGGGAGGAGCAACTAAAATTGCAAAGAATCGAAAAACTGATTTAATTTGCATATGGTAATACTTACCTTGCTACATTGTGGATGACTGAAAAAGCCACGAATAGCTTTCCTGAAGCACTTCACCTGCGAGGACAAACATGTTCTGTTAAATGAAATAATGTCCAGGCTGCTCTTTCCCACATAATGACACTGGATTGGGACACAGTCTGTCAAGCTCCAAAAGGACAACAGAAGTACCTGAAAATAGTCCACACAACTTCTGAAATATATTCATTGTCTTCTGAAGCCTTTGGATCTCATGTGTCACATGACCAGTCGTGACCAATCACCATGCTCAAATGTGCCTACATGTAAATTTAGGAGCTACAGCAATGGAATATCAAATCAAAATTTCATCCATTTCGTCATGTGAAGTTGATTTATGATTCCTGATGACTTGGAATGAAGCACATGGTTGTCTGGATATTTTTTATGGTGTATTAATTGTATTTTTGTTGTTCTTTTTAAGCCTGGCAGTTGGGCTCCTGATCCACATTAGTTGTTTGGAAAAAGCAACCTAGACATTCATGATAGTTTGTTTTGTTGTTCACAGAAAAAAGTCATACAGGTTTGGAACAACATGAGAGTAAGTAAGAGATGACAGTTTTCATTTGTGAGTGAACTATTTCTTAAAGGAACACAAACACAGATTTTATTTGCTTCTGAATGTACTTGCCTTCTGGTAAAGGATGAAAAAGATGATCAGCAAACAGACCGGTGCAGTGACCCCAGCTGCAATAGTGTCTGATTGTGACTCATTATTGCCAGTACTGTATGAAGTGCTGGGAGCTTCTTTAAAGAACAACAGGAACAAAAAAAAAAAAGTTCAAAAATAAATGCATGAATATCAGTCAGCTTGGTCTGTTAGTTTATTAGTTCTGCTGGTATTTAATATGTAATGGCCACATATGGACATTCATGTACCAGAAGGCAGACCTGCTCAAGAGAACACCACAGATAAGCAGGAAGTAATAAAACATGTGTATCTTATTAAATAATACTGATATTAATGATCCTACCCTGTAAATCAAAGCACTCATCTTTCAGTTCTGCTGAACATTACAGAACTGAGAATGGAGTGCAACTCTGATCGACTGGACTAGTGTTGTGGAATAGTCAACATGCCATTTTAATCTGCAATGGCTTATCAAAATGAAAAACAAAACAAAACAAAACAAAAAAACGATAAACCTAATAAACTTTCAGGAAAGTATATAAAGTTTTGTAGATGTGTCACAATAATGAGTAATATATATAACAAAATGTGTAAAACAAAACAAACAAACAAAAAAACAATACGCAATGCATACATGTTATTTTATACACGCACACATATATAAATATATATAATATATTCTGGATCTGGAAGTAATCCATTCATTTTTTCCAATGGAGGATGATAAATTGATTTTTAACAATAAAACCTTTTTAAACTGATGAATATGAGGTTGTTGAGGTTGTTCTGAAGCCACACGTTAAAGCTAATTCAACTTAATAATAATATTTTTTTTTTTTTTTTAAAAGTCATGTTTAATAAAAGAGTAGTGAAGGTATAACTTGTTTTGTCCATCAAGATAATTTAAAAAGATGAACACAACTTTTATTAATTTTGAAGCCTAAATGCAGTCACCAGAAGTAAAAAGCTAAAGGTAGGCTAGAAGCAAACTACACCACGGTCCCACATGTTCAACATCATCACTAAGCTTCCGACAACTCTTTCAGTTTTTTTGCCTATAAATGTGCATATGGTATTTTTCTATACTGCAATATTTATATAAGCTAGATTTGGTACATTATTATGGTCAAAATGACATTGTACTTAAACAAAAATACTTTACAGCTCCCTTCATCAGTCCATTCAAATGTTTCAAATACATACACAATATATGGTGCGATAAACCAAAAATAAATAAGTCGTATGAATCAGTGTATCGAATCATGATTCGGATCGCGTGTCAAATTGCCAACTGCTGAAATCACATGACTTTGGCGCTCTGAACCGCTGATTCGACACACTGATTCATAACACTCTGAAGCTGCCTGAAGCAGTGTTTTGAAATCGGCCATCACTAAATAAGTCGTTATTTTGTTTTTTTGGTGCACCAAAAATATTCTCGTGGCTTTATAATATTAATATTGAACCGCTGTACTCACATGAACCGATTTAAATATGTTTTTAGTACATTAATGGATCTTGAGAGAGGAAATGTCATTGCTGGCTACGCAGGCCTCACTGAGCCATCGGATTTCAACTAAAATATCTTAATTTGTGTTCCGAAGATCAACGAAGGTCTTACGGGTGTGGAACAACATGAGGGTGAGTAATAAATGACAGGATTTTCATTTTTGGGTGAACTAACCCCTTAAGTGATTAGGGCATCCCTTTGGAATGGAACGCAGGGTAAGTCTTTGATGCTAACTCGTTTCAGCATTTTGGCCTACAAAGTGATGTCATACCTGCACCACCTGAACTCCAGGTGAATGACTACAATATCCAGAAGCCAGAGTTTCACTGTTGCCATGGAAACATGAACCGGATGAAACTCATGTGCTGCACCCTATTTCGCAGACTATCTGTCCTAAATAGTATTCGAAATTAGAATTAGTGTCTCCCAAATTGTAGTATGTTAAGTATTCCAAAGATACCCGGAGGGTCTACTTTTTCCGGTTAGAATCCAAAGAGCAGATCTGTGCACACTGTAACGGCTAATATTGCCCATAACACATTTCGCTTTGGAAGTGGATTTGATTAGAGCTACAAATATAAATAAAAAAAGTGTTAATAAAAACAAACTGCAAACATGACGGATGTGCGAGTCTGTTGGTTAAGCAGAGCGGTTAAGATAAAGGGGTTTAAGTGATTTATAAGTCAGTATCTAATTTGATGAAAAGATATTAAATGTTATCCACATTATATTTCATCTGCAACAGCAGTGTAAACTTTTATAACAATGCGTTTGTTAAGTAGGCGAATTCTCCAATTAGGGCTCCTGTAACCTGTGATGGACATCCAACTCCACCCACATCCAGTGTGTTGTCAGAAGCTACGCCCGTGATGGGAAGTTCGGATCATTTTACTGACGCGTATCTTTGAATCTCGTTCATCAAAACGAACTAATCTTTTTTCCAAGTCATTTCGTTCATATCAGCAGAATATAATTAATGTGCTACATTATAATAGCCAAATTCCAAAACAAAATCTACCTACGCAAAGTTTATCACATTTAGAATAAGAAAAAAAAACCTGCAATGAAAGGCATGATGAGAAACAAAAACGATTAAATCATTGCTTTACTGGGTCTGTTAGTTCAGTTTAGCAGTCTGTTATGCCAAGTTTACACTACAGGATTTTAAGCCCGATTTGCAAGTTAACGAGCTCGCCGACAGATCGGGCTGTGATCGGGTGGAAATCAGCGAGTGATCGACTCTTGCCAATCTTTTTGTGTGAACTACTGAAGGACGCATCAAAGAGGCTCACTGACACCTCACAGACACCAGACAAATATCTAGCATGCTAAATATCTGGAGCTGTCGGCCGACTTGATATCCTGTGGTGTCACATATAACAATCCTTTCAAATATCCTATAATTTGCTCAACGTTTATTCATATCAGATACACATTGTGTATGTAACTATAAAGCTCACTCTATTCTCCCAAATCACCAGCCACATGTACAAATGGATGAATTCACGTGCTGTAGCCTATAAATCCGACTGACAGCACTCTCTTAACTAAAGCGCAAACAAGGTGCCCATCTCGCGTTATAGATTAAGATCGTTATAGATTAACTCTGTGAAGTCAGCCAGAATGTTTTAAACTTATGTGTGAAAGGGTTATTTTAATTTTAATTAAATTGAATTCAAAATGTAATCTAATTTCCTCCCAATGTCCATTTTCATAATTTACTTCGACACAACGAAGTCTGAACAGCACAGCGATTTGCCGACTTTTAAAGTCCTGTAGTGTAAACTTGGAATTAGTTTACCTCACCTCCTGATCTGAGTTGTTCGTTCATCCCGTGACATGATAAATATCATGTGACTCCCCATCCCTGTGTCACCCTGGAAACCCCTATTTGTTGTATGTAGGTTTCCGATAGAAAGGGTTTTTAAGCGTAATGATAGGTTTTGAATGTTTCAGGTAGGTTTTAGGTGCGTTTCAGCTGTTGTTTCAGTTTGTCAAAAAAGACAAATATAATTAGTAAATAAATGATAAAGAATTGGGTGTGAGGTTAAGTCTTCTCGATGTTCAAAGTTAAAGGGATAGTTCACCCAAAAATGAAAATGATGTCATTAATGACTCACCCTCATGTCGTTCCAAACCCGTAAGACCTCCGTTCATCTTCAGAACACAGTTTAAGATATTTTTTAGATTTAGCCCGAGAGCTTTCTGTCCCTCCATTGAAAATGTATGTACGGTAGACTGTCCATGTCCAGAAAGGTAATAAAAACATCATCAAAGTAGTCCATGTGACATCAGTGGGTTAGTTTGAAGTTTTTGAAGCATCGAAAATACATTTTGGTCCAAAAATAACAAAAACTACGACTTTATTCAGCATTGTCTTTTCTTCCGGGTCTGTTGTCAATCCGCCTTCACGACTCTGCAGTGACGCTGCTCTTAGTTCTTCGTCCTTGTATTCGGGTTCAAATAAATATGGCTGAGCAAAAAAATGCTTCCTCCGTGTCGAAATCCTTAGACATGTTTGCGAAGGTTGTTTTGTTTACAGTCCTCAGACTGTAAACAAACCTCGGCCGCACCAGATAACACATCAGCAGCGTCACTTTCGTGAACGCGGATTGACAACAGACTCGGAAGAGAATACAGTGCTGAATAAAGTCGTAGTTTTTGTTATTTTTGGACAAAAATGTATTTTCGATGCTTCAAAAAATTCTAACTAACCCACTGATGTCACATGGACTACTTTGATGATGTTTTTATTACCTTTCTGGACATGGTTACCTTTATTACCTTTCTGGACAACACAAGGTGCGCTTTTTTTTTCATACGAGTAACCACTCTAAACCTTAATTTAAACATAGCTGACTGCAGTGCCGCGTTAAGCCTTCGCGGGGCCCTGGGCTAACGAACGCAAAGGCCCCCCTCCCCCTGGGCATCCATAATCGCGCGTCTTATGCGAATGAGTCCTAAGATTTTAATATGAATAAGATATTATCAATTTAAAACATGCAGACAAATATAGTAAAAACATTTCTAGGATTGACAACAACAGTAGCCTACTACAGTCTCATATGCGCTCCTCCATCATTATGACTTTGCATTGCTATAAAATGTAAAAAAATAAAATTAAAAATAAAAAAGGCTTTTTAACAAGTCCCAGTTTAAATTCGACCGATTCGACTCTGGCTTTGGAATCCATCACGCAATTTCCATCACGTTTTATGTGCATTATTTCGTTGAATAAAAAGTATCCACCCCAACGAGTGTACGAGTTACATTTATTCACATCTCGTGTATCTCAAAATGTGCAGACGTAGCCTTTTTTTCAGAAAACCAATATGACTCATTTAAAATTCTGTACTACTGACATTACTGCATGCATAAGTTTCAGAAACCCACTTTAAAATGACGGTCAAATGCAATAGATTATCGTTAAGACAAGGCATGGACCCTTTCTTTGTCCATTTATTCAGCTTCTTAATGATTTTAGTAGTAACATTTAACAGATAGGCTTTAGCAAGTTATTGACAACATTATTTCCATTATACTTTTTATGAACATATGTACACAGCTTCTGTCTCGCGCACAGACGCGCGTGCGAGCATTTAAAAGTATTTGGCTGCGGAAAGATGCGTTCGGCGTGTGCACTGTGCACTATCTAGTGGACTTTTGTTTTCAAGCACTCAATTCACTTTCGCATGGGCTGTTGTACAGTACACATACGGTCCGTGCCATCACAAAAATTTGGCTGCCCGCGGACGTCCGCGAACCCTCCTGATGACGAAAATTGCGCGATGCGAACGTCCGAAGTATACCTTGGTGTTAAGCCCGTAATAGCGGGTAACCAACGTGCATACCCAGACGCTACGCCACTGTCCTGGTTGTATTCCTGCGTGCGTGTCCGCTGCGCCTGTAAATCTTGATTCGGGTGTGACGACGATGCGTTTTAAAGCGCAAAAGAGGATTGTCTCGGGGGCCCCCCAGTGTTCGGGGCCCTGGGCTGCAGCCCATGTTGCCCATTAGGATAACAAGGCCCTGGCTGACTGATTGCACAATACAACCATGCGTCGAGTCAAAAATAGAGCAAGTTGTACCGATTTGAATTGAACTAAAGAATGATAAAAGCAAGAAATTGAATACTCGTTAAAGTATGCCTACTTACGGTTGCAAACATGGACAGTAAAATGCTCTGGTCCATGTAGTTTGTGATCAATGTAACTCAGTGCTTCACAGGACCTCGAATCATAGGAACAGTTGTTGATAGAGAGACACACTCCCTTGCCCTTTTCCAGCAAGACTCCGGGGTTGCTGATATTTCGGCAGCTCTGATGACCAGAATCACAATACTGAGCGATCTTACTATTGTTACAGCTGACTGTAACTTGCTCTGCTTCAGCCCATCCGGGAAAGCATCGATTGAACTTTCCTGTCGCTGTTGCTCGCGACATCCCAACTGCACCTGTCAAATATATTCACACTTTAAGCAATCAAGAAAAAGATCTGACACTTAAATAATAACTTTCCAGAACTGTGTCAACTATTAAAACACTTACTTGAGATAAAGAGAAACATAACTACAAGAATGCCGTGCATCTTGTTTGGATCTGGTGTAACACTGAAGAGAAGAGCAGCGTTTTAAACCCCTGTCGGAATGCGGAGGAATAGCCTAATCACAGAAGCGCGAATGGATTGTCGGATCTGCGGTTAAAACCTCACATTTTAATAGTATTTATAGCACCTACCTTAAGAAAATAGGCTGTGTTATTATATGGAATGGTTGTCTCAAAATGAATATACGTCGAGGGACTAGCTATTGTCACGTGCAACTGGCAGTGATTATCACTCCGCGTCAGGTTGTCAAGTACGAGTCCAACCCCCTTCTTTAGCCAGGTAACCTGCCTAACCGGATTCTGGGATGTTGCGTTGCAGACTACTATAAAACATATCAATGAAATTGTTTCGGGGTTTTCTTTGCTAAAACTACCCAGCGACGTGTTATCCAAGCAAAACGTGGCTGTGATTTGGTCCCAGAAACAACGGCCGAGATTTGTCAACTTACAATTTAACTCACATCCATGTTTCGTAGCGGTTTGAACGGGTTTTTCCCCATTTTGGTTGTGTTTTCACGGTAACTTTATTGAACACTGTGCTTCAAGATCACAGTTAATGGAGCAAATCTACACTATAACTCGGAATTTCTAATCCGTTGACTGTCTTGTCCATAAAGAATTTACAAACAAAATATTATCAAGCGAATGAGTTTAGTTCTTTATGCTGCAAAAGATGGATCAATCCATCTTGTGATGAACACTGCAACACCATCAACAAAACAAAATACCCTACCTGAAACACATCCGAGTTCGGAAAATGAAGTAAACAGCAGGATAACTGGAGAAATTGATCTAGACAAGGGACATTAATGTGGGCACAGAATCAGTAAACAAAGATGATTCATTTTCCATGGACAGACCAATGAAATGCATCACTATCACTGCATGAAGGGTCATTCTCTAAAAGCACGTGATTTCATAACTAAAAGACCTGTGAGGCTAGAAAAGGCTTAATTCAGTTTTCTCTGTATTTTGTTTCATCTTGGTGGTGATCAACAGCATAAACATTAATCTGTGACTTCAAATAGGTAAATGGTCCTTTTGAAAAGTTTGTCCACTTTATATTCCATAGACGCTTCACACATCATAATTTCCTAAGTTATTAAAGCAATCCATTTATATTAAATCTCAAGAATTCACTCATATCAGAAAGCATTTTGTTGTTGAATGTGTTCGGTCATATTTAATGAGACACTGTAAACATACAGTGACTAGAGAAGAAAATGGGATCACACTGTATTCTTTTGACAAATATCAGCACATCTGTTGAGTTTTATCAGCAAAATAATCATTTGAAGAAAAACAGATCAGGTTTGTAACCAAAATATATCAGTTTATAATGAGCATGAGTTTGATAGGTTTTGAATGTTTCAGGTAGGTTTTAGGTGCGTTTCAGCTGTTGTTTCAGTCTGTCAAAAAAGACAAATATAATTAGTAAATAAATGATAAAGAATTGGGTGTGAGGTTAAGTCTTCTTGATGTTCAAAGTTAAAGGGTTAGTTCACCCAAAAATGAAAATGATGTCATTAATGACTCACCCTCATGTCGTTCCAAACCCGTAAGACCTTCTTTCATCTTCAGAACACAGTTTAAGATATTTTAGATTTAGTCCGAGAGCTTTCTGTCCCTCCATTGAAAATGTATGTACGGTAGACTGTCCATGTCCAGAAAGGTAATAAAAACATCATCAAAGTAGTCCATGTGACATCAGTGGGTTAGTTAGAAGTTTTTGAAGCATCGAAAATACATTTTGGTCCAAAAATAACAAAAACTATGACTTTATTCAGCATTGTCTTTTCTTCCGGGTCTGTTGTCAATCCGCGTTCACGACTCTGCAGTGACGCTGCTCTTAGTTCTTCGTCCTTGTATTCGGGTTCAAATAAATATGGCTGAGCAAAAAAATGCAAGTCTTCCTCCGTGTCGAAATCCTTAGACATGTTTGCGAAGGTTGTTTTGTTTACAGTCCTCAGACTGTAAACAAACCTCGGCCGCACCAGATAACACATCAGCAGCGTCACTTTCGTGAACGCGGATTGACAACAGACTCGGAAGAGAATACAGTGCTGAATAAAGTCGTAGTTTTTGTTATTTTTGGACAAAAATTTATTTTCGATGCTTCAAAAAATTCTATCTAACCCACTGATGTCACATGGACAATGAGCATGAGTTTCCTAATTAATTTCTCTTGATATCATGAACTCAGTCTACAGGTGTTTAAAATCGAATCCTCATGTTTAGTCTTTTCCAAAACCAAAATGAAGCAAAATTGTACTTGGAGCAATAAAACTAAAACCCTACAGGAATAAGACAAAGCAAAAAAGGGTTGCTTTCCACAGCAAAGTCACACCAAAACAAAATCTCCACACTTTGAGTCCGATTTAACGACGGATGGACTGGTGGGTTTGATCTCTGTGAGGTTTGGGAACCTTGTTGGCTGGTATGAGAACTACTGAAATACAAAAGTGGGCGAAGGATCTTGATCAGTCGCTCTGCTCTCCTCTGGTGTTTGTGAGTCAGGAGGAACCAGTGTCTTAGAGGACTTTGAGTCTTATAGAGGCGTTCAGTCAGTGGAAAAGAGATCTCCGGCAGACGGGAGGGGGGCGAGACCGCCGGTGACGTTCGGTAGGAGAGACAGATCCGGAAGACTCTGGATGTGCGACTTGAGCTCCTTCCGCACTTGTGTGACACGAGCGAGTTTCTAGCTTTAATTTTTTTTTTGTAAAGTATTTTGCAATTTTAGTATTTCAACAAAACATTATATTTCAGTTCATTTTCATTGAAGTTTTTCATCTTTATATACATTTTTATTTTAATTCATCTTTATTTAGACAAGGCTTAAGCTAGGCTCAGACTAAAATGAATGTTTGAGCCGTTTTAACAAAGTAACTTGTCTTAAAATATGTCACTGCCATTGTTTTGTCTCAAGTTGTACACAGTAATGTTTTTTTTTTTCTATAAGGCACACTTATAAAAGCTTCTTAAATGTCCTAATTTAACTAATCCTGGCTTAATCTAAACCCTGTCTTTGAAACCAGGCCTAGAAATTTCATAGCAAAATGCTGACATTTTCTTGAGAGAATATAAATATCTAGACCAGTTATCTTCATTCACAAAGTCAACCATCCAACAAAAAAATAAAGCCCACAAGATATTTTATACAATTTATTAAATTTTTAAAGTACACGTGCAAGTGTTAAGTTATTATAAAAATAATTTAAAAAAATAAAAATAAAATACAAAATAAAAATACAGAAAATAAATACATTTTAGGCAGCACTTCTTAAAATACATACTGTTGTCTGTGTCTTATAACAGCCCAGTAAACAAGCCAAAGGCAGCAGTGACAAGTAAAAACTCCCAAAGAGGTTTAGTTAACTCTTTCCCCACCATTGACAACATTTTCTGGCAATCCATGTTTTCACTGTTACATGGTAGGGGGCGCTCTTATGCATCTTCTGAAAAAGTAGAGAATCTCTGGATCAAAGTAGGCGAAGAAGCAGAATCAGGTGCGCTCACATGTAAGCAGAGGTACATGTATAATAACACAATCATCAAACAGCATAAATAAAAACTGCCAAATGTTACAAAACAAAATAATTGACTCAGAAAGTGTTAATGACTGTAATGCTTTAGGGGTGTTGATGGACTCAATCTACTCCATCTATGTTTTGATCAAACAAAAAAATGTTTGATATTCAAACAAAATATTCTGAGGGGACATGATATTTTTGTGAAAATGATCAAAAACGCTGGCAGTGGCTAAAGACGTTTTTGAAACACCGGCAGGCAATGAGTTAAAGAGGTAGAAACCTTGGGAGAGATTCAGCTTGGGAAGAGCTTCTCCTCCTCGGGCTGGGACGAGATTACAGTACCGTCCATGTAACATTCAAACACAGTGACATACATCATATATAAACTGAAGCATTTGCCATACACAGAAGTAGAACTGCAGAATTACATTTTTCTGTAGCTTATTCTGACTTTTCTGGAGGGAAAATTTTCTGGACCTTTCCAAAGGTAGAGGTCTGGTGGAGGACGGCTGCGGGATCCGTCACAACAGAGTGTGGCACGGGACATCTTCTGATTGCCGAGTACGGCTGGGAAGACACTGATTGGTGTGTACTCAGGATAAAGAAATGGCTTTTGGCAAAATTTCCCGCAAAATTAAATGATCTAAAAAAAAAATTAAAATAAAATATTTCTGAGATCATTTTAAAACAAAAAATCCTATGCAGACCTCTATAACAAGGCAATGGTGGTCAAAGTGGACGGTTGTGTCAGCGTGGACTGGACGTTTGTCCGTTGACTGCCTTGTATGCCATGAAATCCTCAGGTAGACTAACTTAACTATTGCACATCATAGTTGGGTTAAGGTGTGACCGCCTTCATGTTGTACTCCTCTTGGCCTGTAAAGATGATAATAGCATTAAACTTGACTTAGTGTGCCACAAAGAAGAAAAAAAAAATCCTTTATAACAAAAACATT
This sequence comes from Chanodichthys erythropterus, assembly GCF_024489055.1. Lineage (NCBI taxonomy): Eukaryota > Metazoa > Chordata > Actinopteri > Cypriniformes > Xenocyprididae > Chanodichthys > Chanodichthys erythropterus. The sequence continues at coordinate 35,411,808 of NC_090240.1, forward strand.
ACAAACTGTCTGACATACTTTACACCTTCATCCTGATGACAGGAAATTCTCCTTCTCTCCCTTCTCAATGTCCGGCTCCTGGTTAGGATTCTTCTGCAAGTAAATACAAACACAATATTTTTAGTAAGAATATTCCTCAGCAGCAAAAATCCTTACTAATTTATTTTTTTGTAAAAGCACTTTGAATAATAAATACTATACACCTTTTGTGTATAAAAGATAATACCAAAGATTAAATGCTAGATTATGACTGGCTCTCCAAATTTGCCAAATAGTATCAGAAAATCATATGGCATAATGACTTCTGTAAAGTGACTGTCAAAAGTACCATGTTGCTAATGACCTTGTGGAAGGACCCTTCGTGTCTCAGTACCGGCAGGAAATGTAGGTGTAGGAGTGAATGAACAGAGCTCTCTACCACTATCATTACCCACAACTGAGGAGCCCTTGTGCAAGACATCTAACCCCCAATTGCCTGCCGGACACCACAGCAAAAACAGCTGTCCACTGCTCTAGGTGTGTGTTCACTGTGTGTGTGTGTGTGTGTGTGTGTGTGTATTGGTGAAATGCAGAGCACAATTTCTGAGTTTGTGACACCATATACTTCACTTTCACTGTTTAAAAGAAGATCCATTTCCTCACTTATTTGAATGTCCTCTTCCCACAGTGCCCTTCAAAACTGGCCCTAATTTGACATGAATCTGAATTTGAACTGAATGGCTAGTTTAAGGTCAACATGTTACAGTTCCACAAAGACACTGGCCAAACAAATAATTTAATCAGAGGGAAAATGGTTATTACCACAGTTTTGCACATAAACAGTGAATGTGTGTAAATATTTAAGGACAAATAACTGTCTTGAGATTAAAAATGTGTCTTGAGATGGTAACTGTGGTACGAACTGTGGTCTTTGTTTTCAATAAATTAGCAGTCATGAAACATGAAACTACAATTAAAGTCCAGTTTTAAGAAGTTTGTGATGTGCAATATATAATTTATATGCAATGACAATCAATCACAGTTTTGTCAAAAATGAAACACTGAAAGAGGTTAAAAATATATATATTTTTACAAAATACACAAGCATCCATTCCCATGAACATTGTTGGGAAGGGGAGGAGCAACTAAAATTGTAATGAGTCAAAAACAGATTTAATTTGCATATGGTAGCACTTACCTTGTTACGTTGTAGACGACTGAAAAAGCCACAAATGACTTTCCTGAAGCGCTTCACCTGCAAGGACAAACATGTTGTTAAATGATTATTAAAGCTCTGATTTATTAGTTCATCTCTTGGATAGTCACAAATGTTCTCAATACACTTGCAGTTGCTCTTTTCAGTGCTTTGGACAAGAAACATTTAGTGCCTTTTAATTATTTATAATTGTGTATAGGTTACCCAAAAATGAAAATGTTGTCATCATTTACTTGGACTCGTCATTCTAAACATATGGAATCGAACACAAAAGATGATGTTAGGAAGAATGTCCAGGCTGCTCTTTCCCACATAATGACACTGGATTGGGACACAGACTGTCAAGATCCAAAAGGACAACAGAAGTAGCTGAAAATAGTCCACACAACTTCTGAAATATATTCAATGTCTTCTGAAGCCTTTGGATCTCATGTGTCACATGACCAGTTATGACCAATCACCATGCTCAAATGTGCCTACATGTAAATTTAGGAGCTACAGCAATGGGGAAATATTATATAGAATATCAAATTAAAACTTCATTAATTTCTTCATGTGAAGTAGATTGATTTGGAATGAAGCACGTGGTTGTCTGGACATTTTTTATGGTGTATTAATTGTACTTTTGTTGTTCTTTTTAAGCCTGGCCGTTAGCCTCCTGATCCACATTAGTTACCTTGACATTCACAATAGTTTGTTTTGTTTTTCACAGGAAAAAAGTCATACAGGTTTGGAACGACATGAGGGTGAGTAAGAGATGACGATTTTCATTTTTGAGTGAACTATTGCTTTAATAAAGATTAAAAGGAACACAGATTTTATTTGCTTCTGAATGTACTTGCCTTCTTGTAAAGGATGAAATAGATGATCAGCAAACCGATGATCAGCAAACCGATGATCAGCAAACAGATGATCGGCACACTGACCCCAGCTGCAATAGGCCCTGATTGTGACTCATTATGGCCAGGATTGGGTGAAGTGCTGGGAGCTTCTGGATTGGGTGAAGTGCTGGTAGATTCTTTAAAGAACAACAGGAACAATAACAGTGTTCAAAAATAAAAGCATGGAAATCAGTCAGCTTGGTCCCTTAGTTTATTAGTCTGCTGGTATTTAATATGTAATGGCCACATATGGTTCATGTACCAGAAGGCACACCTGCTCAAGAGAACACCACAGATAAGCAGGAAGTAATCAAACATGTACCTTATAATACTAATTATAATATAGAACTAATATAATACTACAAAATACTAATATTATTAATACTACCCTGTAGAATCAATGCACTCATCTTTCAGTTCTGCTGAACATTAAAGGGATAGTTCACTTTCAAATGAAAATTAGCCCAAGCTTTACTCACCCTCAAGCCATCCTACACTCTAAAAAATGCTGGGTTATTTTTTCAACCCAACCGCTGGGTTGAGACTGCTGGGTAAGGACGCTGGGTTAATTCAACCCAATTTTGGGTTGAAGATCCTTCTTAAAAGGTACAATTTGTGATATTTTTTTCCGCTAGAGGTCGCTAGAAGCCTATTCAAAACAAAGGCGTAGTTTGATGACGCCAAGTTCTAGAGCGGAAACTTGGGACATGTGGTCTCCATCTCAACGGACGGTGCAAAAGAATAGGGATTGGAGTCTGGAAGAAGTTACTGTAGTATGAAGCAGAGCAGGACCGAGTGTTGTGGAGCTGAACGAGGAGCTGGAGCGATTGATCAACACACGCCTCACGAGCAGCGGGACTTTTATTATGACACAGTCGCCGGCGCCGCTTCCGCTTTTCCGGTCATGAGTTTACGGGAGCTGTCCTTGTCGACAGAACCAGCGGCAGATGGTAAACAGTAATTATGTTCCATAAATAAGTAACACAATCCACCATAAAACGTGCAAGAAGTAAATAAGGAACTGCTTGAAGCAAGCTAGTGGTTTGCTGGACGCTAGACACTACTTCCGCATTTGTCCACGGCACTGTTGTCATGTGGTTCCTACGTCAGTAAAGGCGGTAACAAAGGGTAACTGACGTCATTGACAGGCGACTGCACTGCCCCGTGTCACTGTTTAGAATGGGAATTTTCTCATGATTTACAAGTAGTTGAAAACATTAGAGATATTGTTAGTAATCAGCTGGACAAAATATATAACACTAGCCTAGTGGTTTTTGGATATTTTACTGCAAAAAATTTACATATTGTACCTTTAATCTTAACCCAGCAGTGCTGGGTTGGGAACGCGGACTTGAAGGAGAGCATGTACGTCACGTTAACAGCACTGACTCCGGTGCGAGAAGCCGCCATTTTCTCCGCGTCTTCGGATGGAATCGAGTGAAAGACTGTTTATGGTAAGTGAAGATAAATAATTAAAGATATTCTCACTTATTTCTGTCCAAAAGTATTTCGAGATGTATTTGAAGGCGAAAAAAGTCAGAAAAGAACTTAGATGGAAATTTTCGCGGTTTTTGCCTCATTCGCCTCATGTCTCAACGGCCTCTTATTGAATCAAAGAGACGTTTTTAAATATAGTTGGTTTCTTGTGTCATATTTACAAGTTTCTTGAAGTTTGTTAATGGAAGGTTATCAACAGATTCACGTTTTAATTCATTATTTTAATTTTTTTTTTTTATCTTCGCGGTTAACCCGAATGTAATGACCTAACGTTTTCCTTAAGGAAATGAAACTGCGATATGTAAAATAAAGGTTGGTTTATTTTGATGGTGTTGAAGCGGAAATTGTTAATTTATGTTTTGCATGTAATATTTCAGACTTGTTGCGCTGTGTGTTCATGTGGCCCGCGACGGGAGTAACCGACAGGCAACTGCTGCGCGAGCCGAGGATGCGCGATCTTCTCGGCTAACGTACAGAAGAAGAGAGGGAAAGACGATTTATGGTAAGTAATGTAAAAATTCCACGTCATTATCAGTTGTTTTTTGATAAAACCATGTTTGATTTCGTAGATCAAGCCAGAGACCTAGGAGTGCTCCATTCTTTTGAGTTTATGTGAGTTTATTGTTAGAAAATGAATGTTTCTGTTGTCTTCTGCCTGTTTAACATTAATTAAAATGTCTGTGCAACAACAGTATGACTTCTTGACATTTTTTATAATAATTGATGTCCGTATTATCCATTGCAGAACTTAAACCAACTGTGGAAAGGAGCCCTTCTCCTTGGTCTTCCTTTCTTAAAGGAATAGTGCACAAAAAATAAAAATTGTCACCATTTACCCAACCTCATGTCTTTCCAAACCCATAAGACTTTTGTCCATCTATGGAACACAAATGAAGATACTTTTAATATTCTCATCTTTTTTATTTATTTATTTTTATCCATTTAGTCTAGATAATCAGTATTTTTAAGCTTCACAAATGCAGTTATTGTAGTAGTCCATACCAATATTTATATGTGAATAAAATTATAAATTATATCTGTTCATATCATGTAAAGCAATCATGCCTGTTCAGAAAATTCAAAAATGTTGGACTCCCAGAGTTGCAATGGATGGACAAACAATTAAGAGAAAATTAAAAATATCTTCATTTGTGCTTCAAAGATTAGCAAAAGTCTTATGGTTTTGGAACGACATGAGGGAGAGTAAATTATGACAGTTTTCTTTTTTGGGTGAACTAATACTTTAAAGAGCAGCCCTCCAAGTTCATCAAAATGTGTGAGGTATGTCATGTCTGTTTTAATACTTCAAGAAAAAAGTAATTTTTTTTAAAGACTATTTTTTTTTTGGCATGTTAACTGTTAAAGGGTTAGTTCACCCAAAAATGAAAATTCTGTCATTAATTACTTACCCGCATGCCGTTCCACACCCGTAAGACCTTCGTTGAACTTCGGAACACAAATTAAGATATTTTTGTTGAAATCCGATGGCTCAGTGAGGCCTGCATAGCCAGCAATGACATTTCCTCTCTCAAGATCCATTAATGTACTAAAAACATATTTAAATCAGTTCATGTGAGTACAGTGGTTCAATATTTTGGTCAGCACTTGATGCAGTTCTGTCATGACAGTAAACTGGTTCTTTCCAGCATGAAATTTTTGCCTGTAGATAGTTATACTTACATCAGTGAAGCATGGCACACAACATCCTGGCTGGATCATGTAATCTGTACATCTGATGCTCATGATAGTCTGGAAACAGTTGAAATTATGTATGGGTTGACTACCACTGATCACTTACCTGTCTCTATGACAATAAATGTTGATAACCTACCTGATTGCAGCAGATTGACAGAAGATGGCGCCAATGGGGTCAAAGTGAATTGGGTAAAACAATCTAAAGAGGATGTCATGTTTTATTGTGGGAGGACAGATGTTCTCTTAAGGGAAGTACAGCTACCCATGGATGCTATTTTATGTTCAAATATTAACTGTGATGATGACACTCACTGTAATGACCTATGTGAAATGTACAATAGTATAGTGAGTGCTATATATGAGGCCAGTAGACCTCTACACACTCATCCTAGAAAGGTTAAGAATACCAAGCCTGGTTGGACAAAGTATGTAGCTGCCCACCAAGAAGCCGCTAAGACAGCTCATAGAGCCTGGGTTATAGTTGGTAGACCCAGACAGGGGGCAGAATTAGAGCATAAGAAACTTACAAATGCTAGATACAAATATGCAGTGCGTTTTGTGGAGAGGCATGAGCAAGCCTTAAGAGCTCATTCTATGGCTGAAAACTTGCTTGGTAACAATGTCACTGAGTTCTGGAAAGAGGTAAAAGCTACAAATAGGGCCAAAGCAGTATGCCATGCCACATTGAAGGGGTGTCTGGTGGAGACAATATAGCAGAGCAGTGGAGGCTGCATTACGCAGCTTTATTTAATTGTATTAAAAGTGAACCTTATTGTGTGGGCAAGTTAAAGGAGGAAGTGATTCATTTTACTCCCAGTGAGGTTTATTATGTTATAGAGCAACTAGCTGATAACAAAGCTAGTGGCAAGGATAACATCACTGCGGAGCACCTTAAGTTAGCCAGCCCCAGGGTAGCAGCTCTATTGTCCATCTGCCTCACAGGGCTAATGACACATGGCATACTGCCAGATACCATGTTGACAGTCACATTAGTGCCAGTCATCAAGGATAAGGCAGGTAGAATAGGGAGTTTGGACAACTATAGACCCATCGCCTTAGCCAGCATTTTTTCTAAGGTGTTAGAAAAGTTGCTGCTAGATAGACTGAGTGAGTTCATTGACACCACAGAAAATCAATTTGGTTTTAAGGCCAAGCACAGTACAGATCTATGTATCTATGCCTTGAAAGAAGCTGTTGAATCCTACAGAAGGCAGGGTTCTACAATATTTCTGGGGTTTATTGATGCTTCCAAGGCATTTGACAGGGTAAATCACCATAAGCTTTTTACTAAACTTAAACTTAGGGGTGTGCCTGGATGCATCATACGTATCCTGGTTTATTGGTATGCCAAACAACATATGCAAGTTAAATGGGGAAACAGCCTATCCACCCTTCAGTGTAGGCAATGGAGTACGGCAGGGGGGACTTTTGTCTCCAGCCCTGTTCAACCTATACATGGACAGCCTGTCGATACAGTTGGGGAAGTGTAAGACAGGTTGTCTGATAGGGAACACTCTGTTAAACCATCTGATGTATGCTGATGATTTGGCTATTATGTCCCCCAGCTCTGTTGGGTTCCAGCAGCTGTTAGATATATGCTCTGAGTATGGGGTTGAGTTTGATGTAAAGTACAATGCAAAAAAGAGTGTTGTATTGATATGTAGGACCAAGGAGGATCAGAAGCTGCATTTTCCAATGTTTTACCTGTCAGGGCAATCCCTCTGTGTATCTCACTGTACAAAATATCTTGGCCATATCATCACTGACAGGTTGGAAGATGATGCAGATATGTATAGGCAGAGACGAATGTTGTATGTTCAAGAAAACATGTTAGTCCGGAAATTCCATCATTGCTCTGATGAGGTGAAAGTGAGATTGTTTCGTGCATACTGTACCCCTATGTATGCAGCCCCATTGTGGGTCAACTACAAAAAGGAGACCATGCGCAAACTTCAGGTAGCCTATAATGACTGCCTGAGTATACTGCTAGAAAAGCCCAGGAGTAGCAGTGCAAGTAAGCTCTTTTGTGACTTAGGGCTAAGCACTTTACAGGCTCTCCTGAGGAACCTAATGTTTAAGTTCATGTCCCGACTTGATGAGTCTCAAAATTGTATTATAATGATGCTCACAAGCCCTAGGTGCAGCTTGGTTAGATATCAATCATATTTGTGGAAATATTGGTATGGGTGCCTGTTAAGACTCTCATGAATCAAAATATGTTTTTATGTGTTTATGTATGTATCTATTCCTTTTGTTATGTTGTTGGTCTTGTTGTTGGGTCTAGAGGCTGTAATAAAGTTTATAATATTAATATTATAAAGCGATGAGAATATTTTTGGTGCGCCAAAAAAACTAAATAACGACTTGTATAGTGATGGCCGATTTCAAAACAGGAAGCTTCGGAGCATAATGAATCAGTGTGTCGAATCATGATTCAGATCGCGTGTCAAATTGCCAAACTGCTAAAATCACGTGACTTTGGCGCTCTGAACTGCTGATTCATAACCTCCGAAGCTTCCTGAAGCAGTGTTTTGACATCGGCCATCACTATACAAGTCGTTTTGTTTTTTTTTTGCACCAAAAATATTCTCGTGGCTTTATAATATTAATATTGAACCACTGTACTCACATGAACTGATTTAAATATGTTTTTAGTACATTAATGGATCTTGAGAGAGGAAATGTCATTGCTGGCTATGCAGGCCTCACGGAGCCATCGGAGTTCAACAAAAATATCTTCATTTGCGTTCCGAAGATTAACGAAGGTCTTACGGGTGTGGAACGACATGAGGGTGAGTAATAAATGACATTATTTTCATTTTTGGGTCAACTAACTCTTTAAGCTTCATAATGACAGAAAAAAACATCTCACTGGACTCCAACCTACATGCTGTGGGAGCCACTGGCCCCTTAAATGAAGACATTGTGGCAAAAACATGGTTTTTGAATAGGGCTGGACAGTTAACGATATCATGTCAAAATCACAATTAAATTTATGGCTAAAAAAGTAAGCTCAGGACATTTTTACTGTATATGGATTAATCTAATCCATCTGCAGTCTCACTGTATGAGGACAATCCACTTGAACTTCATCTCCAGAGCTGCTCTTGAGTCACTTCACAATGATGTCTGAAAATTCAGTTTTAACCATCAAATGTTTTAGGGATTTGTTTTGTGTTCCCTACTAATTTTCTATTTCCTCTTTTTAACCCAATGATGAACAGGTGGTAACAAGGATGAATACTGGTCAAAAAGGAGAATGACCTTCCCCAATGAAGATCACTGATGTGACCGTGCTTTTAAAGGAGAAGATTGTCCTGGACAATTTAAAGGATGTTGCATGCATTTGCTGTGCTGATGGAGCCTCTTCATGACTGGACATCAGTTATCCTAAGGAGGTCATGAAAATTGGCAGTGATGCGCGTTCTGTATTCATGGACTCAACGAACTTTTAGCATATAATCTGACAAATGTTCAATGCTTGTTCATTGTTTAGTGGAGGAATTCACACTCTCTCATTCCAACTCACATTCTTTTACATGCGATACTAATGTCAGTGTTAATGTTGTGGTTTATTTGTGTTCAGTCATGTTTGTAAAACTTTAGTCATGTTAAATTGTTATTAAAATTCTTAGATTTATTTTTATTTAACTCATAGTTTAATATAGCTCCATATTTTAGGCAACAATAGAGATTTTAGATAATTATTACCAAATAGTTTTGTAAACACTTAAGGTTATGGATTTATAGTTATGTTTGAAATTGAGTGAACTTTGGAATTTAACTTGTTACCTTTGTTTGCTTGAATAAATTATTGCAATATTTAATACAATTACTTAAAGTTGAAACCAGTGAATAATTTTATAGTGTAGTGTTTTTGTTGCCAGTGGATATGCAACAAAAAAAAGGTCTTATTTGGTCTTAAATGCCAGTTAAATTCATCAATGTTCACTAAAATGTGAAAAACAATTTAATTTATCTGTATAAACTGTGTGGCTATTGATTTTGCAATTCTTTTCTGATTTTCATTTCACATGCATGTTGTTCATTTTGACCATGTTTGCCCTTGTCCTTGTTTTTAATAAATTTTTACCTTTTGATAGTCATTCTGTGTGTACAAGTGATTTTTATAATGTCTAAGATCACTGGGTTTAATTAAAAACCCATTTGGATTAATTTAAATACTGCAATGTAGTCATTTTACACCAAAATGTAGGTTACAAAAAACAACCCAGCATGCTGGGTTAAATATTTAACCCAACTTGCTGGGTCAAAACAACCCAGCGCTGGGTTGCCAAAATAACCCAAATTGGGTTGTTTTTAACCCAGCATTTTTTAGAGTGTAGGTGTGTATGACTTTCTTCTATCTGACGAACACAATCTGAGAAATATTAATAAATATTCGAATGCATCAGAGCTTTATAATGGCAGTGAATGGGAAACAATGAGTATGAGCTGAAGAAAGTGTCTCTATCCATCATAAATGTACTCCACATGGCTCTGAGGGGTTAATAAAGGCCTTCTGAAGCGATGCCGTTTGGGTAAAAAAAAAACATTCCTTATTTAACAAGTTATGAAGTAAAATATCTAGCTTCCATCAGACCACCTTCTGTGTTCAACTTATGAAAAAGTGTAAAACTTGCAGTTCAGAAAGCTTAAGCTATGTCCTACACCTTTCCTATTCAACTTACGGAAATAAAATTGACTGAAGCTAGATATTTTACTTCATACTTACTTACTTACACTCATTGTTTCCCATTCACTGCCATTATAAAGCTCTGAAGCATCAGGACATTTATTAATATTATCTTGATGCATCAGAAGGAATAAAGTCATACACACCAAGGATGGCTTGAGGGTGAGTAAAGCTTGGGCTAATTTTCCTTTTAAATTGAACTAATGCTTTAATGCATCAACAGGTTGACAGAACTGATAAACATGAAGATGGAAAACAAGATTAAGTAGAATAATAGGGCTAAATGACCAGAGGTGCAACTCTGATCTGACAGGACTGACTGTTGTGTATTAGTACATTTTCATTTATGTTACAACATACCATCTTAATTAGCTAAATTAAAAGTTAAAAATAATTTAACAATAATAATAATAAATTTGTTTGTAAATTTGTAAATAACACTTTCAGGAAAGTATATGACGTTTTGTATGATGCTGAAAATTCAGGAATAAATTACATTTTAAAATATATTCATAAACAGTTATTTTCAGTTGTAAAAATATTTAATAATATTACTGTTTCTGTATTTTTATCAAATAAATGCAGGCTTGATAAGCAAAAGAGACTTCTATTAAAAACAAATGGTAATGTTTCCAAGAGGTTCCGGAAGTAATCCAATAATTTCTTAAATTGATTTTTGACTAAAATAGAAACATTTTTAAAAGTGCGGTTGTTGAGTGATGGTATATACTTCTGAAAGCACACCTCAAATCGATTTCAACTAATGAAAAAAGTCATGTTGCCGAGCTCCTGCTGAATGACTACAATACCCATGAGCCAAGAGTGTCGCTGTAGCCAACATGAAAGCATGAACTGGAAACGAGGAGAAAACTCGTGGCTGTCATCTCATTCATTTCAAAACAAGTTGGGTTTAAACAGAGCCATAGAGAGAGATGGCTCTGGGTTTAAATAGATTTTTTTCTTCATACGAGTGACCAGTGCGGTAAACTTTAATGTACATCTGGCTGAGAGTACAATACAACTGTGTCCAACCAAAAATAAAGCAAAGTTGTACCGATTTGAATTGCACTAAGTTAATCAGAAATTGAAGAATGGATTACTTACGGTTCCGAACATTGATTATGAATCTCTCTGGTCCTTGTTTTGTGTCATTAACGAAAGCCTTTATCTCACAGGGCCACGAATCATAGGAAGAGTTAGTGACGGTGAGACAAATACTGGCCTTTTCCAGCAAGACCCCAGGTTTGTTCGTCGTTTGGCAGTTCTCGTAAGGACCACAGCACTGTGCCAGCAGTGTTTCGTTTTTCTTGACACGGTCTTGACAGATGACTGAAACTTTACTGGCGTTAATCCATTCGGGAAAACATCGCCTAAACCCCTCTGCTACACCTGTGTAATATATATTCACACTTTAAGTAATCAAGAAAAAGAATAACACGTAGATAATAACAATCCAGAACTGTGAAAACTATTAAAACACTTACCTGCGATAAGGAGAACTATAACTACGATTAAGTCGCGCATCTTCGGTGCTGTTTGGATCTGGATACAAAGGTGTGTTTTAGTGGAGAAAAAGCAGCTCAAACAGGTGAGGGGGGAGGGGGAGGGGAGTGGAAGAGGAAGACCACTTACTTTCAGCCAATCACGGTCTCAACTAGGTAGCGCTAGTGTGTTGTATTTACATGTGCAGGACAGGTATGAGAAAGTTCGAGAACGTTTTCCGCCAAATGATGTTTCATGGCCGATTTAAACTGTTACATGTACAGTTTCCCATCTCAGTGATGGCACAATGTTAATTATTCTTACTTATCTGTTTTGCGCATGTGTTTACTTGGACAGAACATTAGCATCATTAAGTATAAACGAGTTAAATGGTGTACTCAAGGAACATAACTCATTCGTTTATATATCGTGTATTTTTAGGATGTTTAATCTTATCAATAATGTGTACGCCATTTATTTGTATGGGACGACCATAGGAGGACTTCTTAAACAGGCTAATAGGAAAAACACCTGTTACATACAGTATATTTTACATGCATAATATTAATTATTCATCATAGATATTTCATATTTTGTAACCATAAAATATCTGATTATATACTATTAATTATGTACTATTATTTTAAAAAAAATTCTAAACATATATTTGACTGTTAAGGCCATCCACATGATTACCCAAAAACACTTTACATACTATTTAGTTTATGTTCCTTTACCAAAGGCAATTTATGGTTTTTAAAGGGTTAGTTCACCCCAAAATGAAAATTCAGTCATCATTTACTCACCCTCTGGTTGTTCCAAACCTGTTTAAATTTCTTTATTCTGTTGAACACAAAGGAAGATATTTTGAAGAATTTGGGAAACTGAACAGTTCTGGGGCATCAGAGACTTCCATAGTATTTTTCTTTCCTACTATGGAAGTCAGTGGTGCCCCAAAGTGGCCTGGTTACAAACTGATTACAAAAATGTCCAGCAGAACAAAGAAATTTATACAGGTTTGGAACAACCAGAGGGTGAGTAAATAATGACAGAATTTTCATTTTTGGGTGAACTATCCCTTTAAGTGTCCAGGTTCGCATACCCCTTAGTTGGGGATCACTGGGGTAGAGATGCTTGTCTTCTGTAGCAGTAAACTCTTCCTGACCATATCACAACAAATGAAAGTTCAGTTTGAAAAGAAGCCAATCAACAGTATAACATAAGAGTTTAGTTCCCCATTGACTGTTTGTTAACTCAATTAGGAATTCACAAACTGGTTACCAAGAGAAAGAGATTATTTTTATCCTGCAAAAGAAGAATAGCAATCCATGTTTTGAAAGGGAGCTCACCATGTCATTAACACTAAAAATCCTGTAAAAGATCTGGGTTCAGGAAACAGATAAAACAGAATTTTATCTAGATGTGGGGTGTAATGTAGACAAAAAGGGCAACAAGCACAAAATGGCTTCAGCTCAATAGTGTGTCAGATTCAAATCTATCAGTCAGTTGGTCCATCTATATAAGAATTGATTTCTGAATTCTATCCATTTGATGTTTTATCTCAGTGATGTTCAAATGCATAAATGCACATATATTCCATTTATCTGCAAATTAAACATTAGAAATGGTCATTTCATATAGAGTCTGGCCACTTTATATTTTATAGATGCTTCACAGCATCATTTACTCATCCCTCTGTTAATACAGCAATCCATTCATATTAAATTTCAATAATTCACTCATATCAGAAAGCATTTTGTTGTTGAATGTGTTCGGTCATATTTAATGAGACACTGTAAACATACAGTGACTAGAGAAGAAATGGGATCACACTGTATTCTTTTGACAGTGTAATATCAGCACATCTGTTGAGTTTTATCAGCAAAATAATCATTTGAAGAAAAACAGATCAGGTTTGTAACCAAAATATATCAGTTTATGATGAGCATGAGTTCCCTAATTAATTTCTCTTGATATCTTGAACTCAGTCTACAGGTGTTTAAAATCGAATCCTCATGTTTAGTCTCTTTCAAAACCAAAATGAAGCAAAATTGTACTTGGAGCAATAAAACTAAAACCCTACAGGTATAAGACAAAGCAAAAAAGGGTTGCTTTCCACAGCAAAGTCACACCAAAACAAAATCTCCACACTTTGAGTCCGATTTAACGACGGATGGACTGGTGGGTTTGATCTCTGTGAGGTTTGGGAACCTTGTTGGCTGGTATGAGAACTACTGAAATACAAAAGTGGGCGAAGGATCTTGATCAGTCGCTCTGCTCTCCTCTGGTGTTTGTGAGTCAGGAGGAACCAGTGTCTTAGAGGACTTTGAGTCTTATAGAGGCGTTCAGTCAGTGGAAAAGAGATCTCCGGCAGACGGGAGGGGGGCGAGACCGCCGGTGACGTTCGGTAGGAGAGACAGATCCGGAAGACTCTGGATGTGCGACTTGAGCTCCTTCCGCACTTGTGTGACACGAGCGAGTTTCTGCTTGTACTCCTGCAAGAACATGATAATCAGTAAATGAATGAATGAATGGATCAGACAATGTACACTACCATTTAAACTATATAAAAACCAAGGCTGTATCCATGTTTTGAACAAGTGTTTTTTGTTGTTGCTTTTTTTATGGATGAGAGAAATTGGTCTTTTTATGGAAAGGAATTGAATGAAATGATTTAAAGGGTTAGTTCAGCCAAAAATGAAAATTCAGTCATTAATTACTCACCCTTTTGTAGTTCCACACCCATAAGACCTTTGTTCATCTTTGGAGCACAAATTAAGATATTTTTGATGAAGTCAGAGGTTTGTCTCTCCATAGAGATCCAACGCAACTACCACTCCAAGGTCCAGAAAGGGTAGGAAAAACATCATTAAAGTACTAAAGGACTTTATTAATGATGTCCTTTATTAAGGACATCATTAAAGGACGCCAGTGGCTTATGGCTAATTATGGCTAATCATTTGAAACTTAGCAAAATAGCTGCTCCAGTAGGCCTAGTAATTTAAATAGGCTATTTATCTTAAACTCTGTTATGGAAACTAGCATGTAACCTCAATTAAACAATTCAATAATCAATTAAAAAGTAATTTATACCTTAATGTAGCCACACCAGCGGTTTGAAAAATGAACGGATGATGTATGGATTTATCCGCGGGCGCCACCTTCTGGTCAGAACCGGGAGTTCATTCAGCACGACCATCATAGTGCATTATGAACTTCTTGAGTGTACACTCGTTGTTGCGGTACATTATGATTGAATAAGTGCGACACCACTACAAATTGCTGTCCTCAAAAATCACCATATAGGGTATATAGGGCGATTTCAGACACAGCTCTTACCTATGGGATCAGATTCCCGCCAATAGTATTGCGGTCACGGATCAAAAAATAATAAGCGTAAATAACAAATTTAAAAACACATGTAAAAATATATAGCTCAAACTTAAAAAAATAATGCAAAATGATCGGAATGGCAAAGAACATGGTCACGGATCAAAATATAATAAGCGTAAATCGAAAAATCAAAAGCACATTTAAAAAAATAACAAGCATGAATCAAAACTTTAAACACATAAAAAATGATATTGCATAAATCTTAAACTTGTGTTTATGCGTTCTTAAAAGTTGTTTTCCTTGCTTTTATTACTCTTTTCTTTCTGCTCTCTTTACATTTTCTGCTCATATTTTACTCCTTTGTGCGCTTGTGCAGTTTTTCTCTTTGCTCTTCTTTCTACGTTCTGCTCTTGCTTTTCCAAATGTTGCAGTTCGAGTTTCATGTAAATTAGGCCAGGCTTAAGCGCCACCATTGGTCCACTAGTTCTAGATTGACAGCTCCTCCTCTAGCCAATCAATCGAAGAGAGGGAGATGACATCACTTCAGTGCGACTCATGGCTACTGATGCTCACACTCATACAGGAGAAGATAACAGTTTAATCTGAAACTTTACAAGGACTTTCAATCTGTAAAGTTATCTGAACTATGGACAAATAATTCCTCTTTTTGAGATACTCTTTTTATTGTGCAGTCTACTTATGATTGTTAATCTTTATGTTCATAATATATGGTATTTGGTGTTACAATATTACTTGGCTCATGGTGCTAATATGCTAAGGCTACTGTAGCTAATATATTTCTTAATTGTTGTTAAACGATCATAGGTAAATTAATTCTAAGACTGAATGTATCATCTCTGCATTGACTACGATAGTGTTACAGAGAAGATAGTTACAGAAACCAGGTGGATTTGATATGCAGTGATTTGTTCACACATTTATTGTGTTTAATTACATAACTACATAATTGCACAATACTATAAGATTAATGTTTTAAATAAAAACAAAATTACCGCTGTCCTGCAGAGTTTAGCTCCAACCCCGATAAAATAAAATAAAATAAAATAAGAAACTCACCTGTCTATAGTATTAATAATCTTGAAGACACACTGATTAACTGGTTACGGTGTGTTTGATTAGGGTTGAAGCTAAACTGCACTCCAGGACTGACATTGCCCATCCATGTTATAGAAATATGAATTTAAATGACCAATAGTTGGCGGAAAGTTCATTCAAACATCTCATTCAAATCAGGAATTCATTAATGAAACACTGCTGTGTTGCTCAGAGACGAGCAAAGCTGTTCTGCTGTGACTTTGTTTGATACTCCTTTCATTAAAATAGTGCAAAAACACATTCAAAATTAACTTATAGCTATATTGATTTATACAACAGCTCAATAAACATTTGCAATCGCTCTAATATTGGGGAAAACACTGATGTGAAGGCTATTGCTTAACTTTATAATTTTATAATCTCAAATGTGATCAAATTCATAAACCAACACCCGTGTCAATGACATACTGTACATGGAAGACAAAATCTATAAATCTGTTTACAAGAAAACAATACATGACAAAATATGCACAGTTTACTATTACGAGCAACATACAATGATCTAAACCAGTGGTTCCCAAACTTTTCAGAGTGGAGTACCCCCTGAGACACTTACCATCCTTCTGCGTACCCCCTCTCTTCCACTTAGATTGTAAATTTTCCATTAAGGGACAATATTTGCCCCCTAAATTGACTTTCTAGTGCAGTTTTTGATCTTTATGAATACCTTTACAACAATGCTATGCTAAAAACGTGAAAAGTGATTATTTTAAATACTAAAACCGCCAGTAGATGGCGGTAAGTCACTGTCTTAATGCCTGAGTCATCGAGTCATTCATTCAAAGAAGCAAGTGGCTGTATTTATGAATGAATCATGACTTTCACAAACAATTCGTTCAAAGTTGCAGATTCGTTCTCGAAACACTGCTGTGTTGTAATCCTGCTGTTGTTTTCATTGCAAAATAGAGCAAATACTGACAATAATGTGAAGAATAACACTTAATATTACCCCTTTGTTTGTTGAACTGTTGTGTGGATATTTGGATTTGCATTCTTGCTCATATAATATTATCAACATTAAAAACAAGAACTCACAAAAGGTAGGCTATGTTTTGTATCAAGAGTTTGAATCTTAAATTGATATTTAAGCCCGTTTTGTGCCAGGCTATTGTTCTTCGTGCTAGTAAGTGCTAAATCTGCAGGTACAGAATGGCAGTATGTTGCGCGTTTTGCTCAGGCTGCAGACTCCGCACGCAACCTATACTGTATATGCACCCATATGTGCGCTGCATGTGGAAATGCACTCTGTCAGATTTGACCGCAAAAGATGTGGTATTTTGATTGGATGTCATGGCATATTGTACCTGTTAGAAAATACATGATCGGTTTTAATGTTATTTTAATGTAGAGAAGAATTAAATGAATGGCAAAATTCTGCATTTTGTTCGCGTACCCCCTCTGTCACCTCACGTACCCCAGTTTGGGAACTACTGATCTAAACAATTGCCATGGCATATCTTACTTTAAATGTAATTCACAAGCAAATATATTAGCCTAGTAAGGTAACTTAGGTTTCATATGTTGTATTCTCTTGTGCAAAAGACAGGAATAAAAGAGACAACAAGCAAGCATATTATTATTATTAATATTATTGTATGAATACTAAAAATATCTAACAGTAACATAACAGGTATAGACGAGCCAGGCACACATAAGAGTGATGTTGTGAGGCTGCTGCATGGTGGACGCTGCGTTTCACGGTGCCAAGTCCAGTGGAAGGTGCATTAAAGATTAATATAACAATAATAGATCGTCAGACAGGCACAACTGTGACAGGTTGTCGTTAGGATGGTAAATTTAACAATAAAAGATTGTCCAGGTAGAAGTATATACCGGTGACAGGTCGAGTTGCAGGTACATATACATTATAACGGTGTCCTGCAACAGAAAGAGTTTACCCCAGCTCGGAAATTGCCAGCTGTGATGGTTATCTTCTCCTGTATGAGTGTGAGCATCAGTAGCCATGAGTCGCATTGAAGTGATGTCATCTCCCTCTCTTCGATTGATTGGCTAGAGGAGGAGCTGTCAATCTAGAACTAGTGGACCAATGGTGGCGCTTAAGCCTGGCCTAATTTACATGAAACTCGAACTGCAACATTTGGAAAAGCAAGAGCAGAACGTAGAAAGAAGAGCAAAGAGAAAAACTGCACAAGCGCACAAAAGAGTAAAATATGAGCAGAAAATGTAAAGAGAGCAGAAAGAAAAGAGTAATAAAAGCAAGGAAAACAACTTTTAAGAACGCATAAACACAAGTTTAAGATTTGTGCAATATCATTTTTAATGTGTTTAAAGTTTTGATTCATGCTTGTTATTTTTTTAAATGTGCTTTTGATTTTTCGATTTACGCTTATTATATTTTGATCCGTGACCATGTTCTTTGCCATTCCGATCATTTTGCATTATTTTTTTAAGTTTGTGCTATATATTTTTACATGTGTTTTTAAATTTGTGATTCACACTTATTATTTTTTGATCCATGACCGCAATACTATTGGCGGGAATCTGACCCCATACTTACCTGTCATATACTAGAAACTTCCAGGCAGGTGCATTGAGGAAAGTCAGTGACCGGGTTTGGACCACCCCTGTTATACTCTTTTTTTTTTTTTTTCTCCTTTTTTTTTTTTTTTTTATTATTATTATTATTTATTTATTTATTTATTTTGCAATTAAAAGGCCTTTTAGTATAATTGTATAAACTACCTTCAACTCATGGTTCACTTGTCTTTTTGCTGTGAAATCTTTATTGACTAAGTAAACATAGTAAAAACTTAAATTATTAGTAATATTTCAAAATGAACACTACTGGACTGTAGCAATACTGTGGGTTTTCTTGATTATTCACTCACACACACACACACACAAACACACACACACACATTGGTAAGATTTTTAATGTTTTTAAAAGAAGTTTCGTCTGCTCACCAAGGCATTTATTTAATTAAAAATACAATAAAAACAGTAATATTGTGAAATATTATTACAATTTAAAATAACTGTTTTCCATTTGAAAATATTTGAAAATGTAATTTATTCCTGTGATCAAAGCTGAATTTTCAGCATCATTACTCCAGTCTTCAGTGTCACATGATCCTTCAGAAATCATTATATGATGATTTGCTGCTCAAGAAACATTTTTTTGTGCACAATATTTTTTTTCAGGATTCTTTGATGAATAGAAAGTTCAAAAGAACAGCATTTATTTGAAAAATAATCTTTTGTATCATTATAAATGTCTTTACTGTCACTTTTGAAACATTTAAAGGTGCCCAAGAATGCTTTTTCACAAGATGTAATATAAGTCTAAGGTGTCTCCTGAATGTGTCTGTGAAGTTTCAGCTCAAAATACCCCATAGATTTTTTTTAATGCCTATTTTGGGGCATCATTAACTATACACTGATTTACACTCGGCGCCGCCCCCTTAAATCGCGTGCTCTCTGCCACACGAGCTGTCGACTATATTACAGCGCATTTACAAAGTTCACACAGCTAATATAACCCTCAAATGGATCTTTACAAGATGTTCGTCATGCATGCTGCATGCATGCTTCGAATTATGTGAGTAAAGTATTTATTTGGATGTTAACGTTTTATTCTGAGTGAATTTGAGGCTATGCTCCGTGGCTAACGGCTAATGCTACACTGTTGGAGAGATTTATAAAGAATGAAGTTGTGTTTATGAATTATACAGACTGCAAGTGTTTAAAAATGAAAATAGCGACGGCTCTTGTCTCTGTGAATACAGTAAGAAACGATGGTAACTTTAACCACATTTAACAGTACATTAGCAACATGCTAACGAAACATTTAGAAAGACAATTTACAAATATCACTAAAAATATCATGATATCATGGATCATGTCAGTTATTATTGCTCCATCTGCCATTTTTCGCTGTTGTCCTTGCTTGCTTACCTAGTCTGATGATTCAGCTGTGCACAGATCCAGACGTTAATACTGGCTTGTGTAATGCCTTGAACATGGGCTGGCATTATGCAAATATTGGGGGCGTACATATTAATGATCCTGACTGTTACGTAACAGTCGGTGTTATGTTGAGATTCGCCTGTTCTTCGGAGGTCGTTTAAACAAATGATATTTATATAAGAAGGAGGAAACAATGGAGTTTGAGACTCACTGTATGTCATTTCCATGTACTGAACTCTTGTTATTTAACTATTCCAAGGTAAATTCAATTTTTGAATCTAGGGCACCTTTAATGCATCCTTACTGAATAAAAGTATTAATTTCTTTAAAGAAATCTTACTTTAAATTAAATAAATGCAGCCTTGGTGAACAAACAAAACTTCTTTTAAAAATTTAAAAATATATTTTAAATATATATTTTATAAATATATAAAAGAGAGAGGAATATGTTCAATTCTATGTACTAAATATTTTTTTGATTTACTGAAGCCATACAGAAAATGTTTTGAGCTGTGTCTTTTTTTATTATTATTATTTAATATCATGTGTTGGTTTTTGTAGCCTTACAATAATAATACTGCATTAAATTTTGCAGTGCATCGATATTTTAAAAGATTTTATAAAGTCATTATGCAGTAAATATTTTGACAGGACCATGTATACATACCCAGACATCATAAATATTAAATAATTTAATGAGAGATCAGACTATTGTTACATGTGCACTCTGTTTTGGACTTGTGTTGTTCCATTTCCCGCCACTAGTTTATCACCATGGTTACTGAGCACTCCAATCATCACATTCAGCTGTGTCTATCACTACCTTGTTATATAAGCCCTGCATATACCCGACATATAAGCACTGTGTTTCCTGTCATGTGTTGTCCGGTATCGTTCATGTGTAGTTTGGTGTATGTTCCTGTAGTCTCCTGTATTATTGGATATTCTAGTAAAAGACTTAGACTTTAGATATATTTCTCCTAGTGTGCTTTATACACCAGCTAACGTAACAACTATGGATGAGATCAGTGAATCAGGCCACTACATGATGACCATGTATAGCCAACTTCACCTCATCAGATTTTCTTTTGTTTTTCTTGACATAACAATAGATTTAGAAACAACGCAGCCAAAGAAAAACTACAGTTTAAAAAATCAAGGGTCAAGAGCCTAACCACAGCAAACATTAATATTTTCAATAAAACATCAACATCTAAACTTCTGTTGATTCCCATTCAGGATTTTTTTTATGAAAGAATAAAGTTGAACTGGATTGAAGATAAAGATGCTGATCTTGGGAGATCTGTTCGTGTTTAATGTTCTGTTGGGATTTAAATTGTTTCTTTTGTCTGATGTTGTGGCTTTTAGCTGCCATCTAGCAGGTAACATCTGATTTTGTGGTCAATGTGTCACTTCCTGATGGAAGTCATAGAGACATTAAATCTTCAGATCAGGTTGAGGTTCATCATCAAGAGAAACACAACTTAATAATATTAATAATATTGTTCATAATGTCCATCAACATCTGGCTATTAATTGTGTTCTTCATCAGCATGGAGGGTAGGATACATTTTTAATATATCTTTCTTTTCACAATTGTTTTGCAGTGTTTTAGTGGTTGTACTGAAAAACATGTTCTGAAACCTCAACATAGGTTAGTCTGAAGAAACAGGAAACTTGATGAGGATGAGAAATAACTTGCATTGTCCTCTAGATTTATATTTAGAAATGCTGTCACTAGTTTTGTGAAAAATAAATAGGTCATTCTGTAGGTGTTGCCATGATATCATATATTATATTTTAATATAATACATATTTTAATGAAAGCATACATGTAGGGGATGGTGATGTGATTTTTTTTTTAACATTTCCTTTGTACTTTTTGTATAGTATGCTTTAACAGCATATAAGAAGATTTACAGCAGTGTTATTATTGATTTTATATATATATATATATATATATATATATATATATATATATATATATATATATATATATATATATATATATATATATATATAAACCTTTTAGTTTAGGTTAGTTTGTGTTTTTCTTGACTCTGTGAATATAATTTTAGTGGGGTTCAGTGTTTTCTAGTGTTCTGTTTTGTCTTTTTTAGCATATTTTGTTTAGTTTTAGAATTTCAAGTTACATTACAAGTTTATGGTTATCATTTAATAGTAGTAACAGGTAACAAGTAACAGCCATTCCACATTTTTGTGGGTAGTTGAGGTTTGTAGGCCTATATTTTTAATGTAATTTATAGCACTAAACCATACGTCTGGTATCTAACTAGTTTTAAAATTATTTCTGATTTAGTGAATGGCGAGTGGGATGAGTTAAAGACTGTGATGGAGGGAGATGTTCTCACTCTACGAACAGGAGACACTGAGCTTGAGAGTCTCAGTGAAGCAACATGGCTTTTAAAAAGGGGTGATCGAACTGTCCGTATTGCGCAGATGTATCAGGGCTTTGAACCCTTTTATGAGGAGGGACCAGTCGGCAGAGTGAAAATGGACCCAAAGACTAGAGCGCTGACCATCAGGAACATCAGCTCTGGTGACTCTGGACTGTATGAAGTTTCTCTCCACAGTGGATCCATCTATGAGAGAAGATTCAAGGTTGACGTTTATGGTACGTTTTTGCTGCAATCAGTGCATAACAAATATAGCAAAATCTTTCAGTGATGTCATGTGATGAGATGGTGTATTGTTTAAACACTGTTGCTTTAAATCTGAGTATCTGAGTATTACTCACCCTCATGTCATTCCACAACCATAAGACCTTCGTTAATCTTCAGAACACAAATTAAGATATTTTTGTTGAAATCCGATGGCTCAGTGAGGCCTGCATAGCCAGCAATGACATTTCCTCTCTCAAGATCCATTAATGTACTAAAAACATATTTAAATCAGTTCATGTGAGTACAGTGGTTCAATATTAATATTATAAAGCGACGAGAATATTTTTGGTGCGGCAAAAAAACAAAATAACGACTTATTTAGTGATGGATGATTTCAAAACACTGCTTCAGGAAGCTTCGGAGCATAAATGAATCAGCGTGTCGAATCAGCGGTTCGGAGTGCTAAAGTCACGTGATTTCAGCAGTTTGACACGCGATCCGAATCATGATGAATTAAGATGATAAACACATGCCTACCGAATCCATGCGCTATATTTAAATATAACCTGTTCACTTTATGACTTAAAATAGTCTAGAAAATATGAAAAATATTTGTTGCAGAATGCTGAACACATTTATAATTTACTATTAATTTAGTGTATATAGAGGTCTATGTTGGGATGAATTTTATTTTGCTGGGGCTCCACCTGCACTTACAGACGATCCGCGGCTGACTGTGACTTTAAATTTATAATTGTGACTTCAAATTTCTCTTTATTTCTCTTGTATTTTCATAATTGCAACTTTATCTTGCTGAAAGATGTAATTTATGTTTTGGCAGATGCTACATAGTATCTTAATTTTGATTGAATGATTTTTCATACAGTGCATACAATACATTAAATAATAATTTCAGCTTCTGTCTTTAGTTTCCCTGCAAATTCCCATCTTAAAGATGATGTTTCTTCTTTTCTTAAAGGACCTGTTTCTGTACCTGTCATCATGTCTCTAGATAGTGTAGACCAAGCTAACGGTGAGTCCCCCAAACTTCACATCAGCAGACTTTAGTTTACAAGTGAAGAGTAATACATAACTACCAATTTAACATATGGACATAATAACATTCAGACTGCTGTCAACATCTCTGTTTTTTCTTGCGCACAGATAACACAGATGAGAAATGTGCTTTCTGTCCTCTTTCCCATAGGAATCAGTTTGTTTGGTTCACCCATTCATATTATGTACAGTTGAGAAGTCAGATTCAAATCAGTGAATAATTTGTTTGGACTCACTGAACCTCAATTCCTTGTGTGACATTTATGAATTTTGTGGCAAAAGATTTAAATCCTGCTGTTCTTGATTATGTAGTCAACTCTCATATAATTCAGTCTGTTATATAGATTAGTTTTATTATAAAGTAAATTCATTAGGAATGGTGTATAAATGTCACGCTAATTGTTGTGCCCTGCTTTGATGGTGAAAATAAATCTTCATTTGCTTCATAATGTTACAACCCTGGGAACAACAAACTGGAACAGACAACAGAAATATATTTACACTTTTATTTAAGGCCAAAAATTCCAAGATACATATAAAATTCCATATTAAAAAAATTCCGTTTCCATGACTCTCGGCCCTGCCTTGCTTGCCACAAAGATTCAATGATTTAGCCTACCTTCTGGTCCAATGAAAAGTCATTGTTTATAAAAGAAATGACACCCAAGTCCAGTGTAGATACAAATTAGAATCCACAAAGAAAAGAAACTGACAGTACAGAATCAACATTAAAAACAAGATAAGACTCTATTTGTCGTCATAGTCATTTCAATACAGATTTCTTATCATCTGATAGTGTCAGAGTAGTCAAATATTATATTACTGAATATTAAGTGTCTTATAAACCCCGGCTACAGTGGCAAACTCCATCAAACTTCTGTACCATTGTTTTCTCAAAATGTCCACCAGGTACATCACTATGGCCACAGAAGACAGAGGAAATATGCTCTGTGCTCTGCTCTGTGAGAAATGACCGAGACGTGTCCATCTCCTGGTATAAAGGGAATGAAATGGTGAATCAGACCAGCAATCCTGATCTCAGCATCAAGCTCAGTTTACCATTAGAGCTTCATTATAATGATTCAGAGATCTACAGCTGCACGGCTGCAAATCCAGTGAGCAACAAGAGTGTCAGTCTTCATATGAAAGAGATCTGCCCACGACATGAAGGTACGAGAACTCAAACTATATTTAACACAAAACACTCTTCCTGCCACAATGACTTCTGTGCAGCTCCTGTGTCTCCAGACAAACACGTTTAATGACACAGATGTCTATGAACAAGTCTCTTCTCTTTCAGATTGTCTGGATCATTGTGGCGTCACTGAAGCTCTGATTCGACTGGTTTTGTCTGGTCTGGTGGGAATCGCCACTGTTTTCTTTCTGGTTGATCATGTGAGGATCTCCTCATCTCAGAGAAGAGCTGCTGCTGCTGTGTGATGATGATACTTTCATGAGGCGACACCCTTGTGGTTCTTTTCATTATGTACGTGATGGTGACGAAATGCTGCAAAATCTGTTGACAGTGAAGTTGGTGTGTCTGGAGTAGGCATGTGACGGTATAAAATTTTCATGTTGCGATTAATTGATGAAGCTTTTATCACGGTATACGGTATTATCACGATATTAAAATAAGTTGCAAAACCATTTTTGTCATAGTTTAACAGGTTTAAGAACTCTTTTTGTAATAAAACAAAAACAACTTTTTGAAATTTTCAAACAGATTAAAATGCAAAAGAATTAGGCTATAAAGAACAACAGATAACACTTTACTCTATTTAATGCATTAACTAAGATTGGGCCATTCCACCGAATGGGTGCCATTTGCTTGTTGTAACTCTTCAAAATTAAACATTATTTTTCATCTTTTTTCAACACTGAATCTAATACTACACATTTTTAACTTTTCAAAATGTGTATTGGTCAAACTCAGAGAAAGAAGGAGAGCAAGGAAAGAGAAAGAAGGAGAGTAAGGAAAAGAGAGAGGGGGGAGAGGGAGGGAAGGAAAGACAAAAAAGGGGGAAAAAGAGAGGGTTGCTGGTGTGTTTCACTCCTTCCCTTGCAGCATGCCATGGGTGTGTGTTTCTTGCACCTGCAAAGTATAGGTTCTCTCCATCTTCTACAAAAGATAAGAAAGAGAAAGACAAAAAGATGAAGTCACGTCGTGGTGGACTGGCTCCCTGCAATGTATGGCATTCATATTGTAAAACTAATCCTAAAAATCTACAATTTAAATAATTTCAACTGTAAAACTCATGATACAGGTGAATAGTATTATATCAGCTAATATTCACATTATTAAATAACAAAACAGAGGACTCTACTCACTCCTGTTACTCTTAACTCAGTCCTTTTATTTTTCATATGAGTAACAGGACTGAAAGTAACAGGATTGAGTTTTTAAGCAAAAATGATAAAATACATGACATATGGACACATGGCATACATGCTAATAGCACGAGGACACTAAGCAAATACTAGTGACTTACCTAAAGTTAATATTTTTAAAATAAACAAATAACATCAAAGAAATAATTTAGGTAACAGGACAGTACGTTGAGATTGACCTTCTCAGTCATAGTTACAATTTCACCAAATATACAGAAATTAAAATGAGAGAACTTACTTTTGGTCTTCTTATGGCCTGCGTAAGATCCAGATGATGCAACTTCCTGTTGAAAATGTGTCTTGTGGAATGTTCCAAGTTTTTTAAAGGGGGAAATGTGTGAGGGTAACAGGACTGAGTGAAAACCAGGGGACACGACTAAAATGTGTATTTTATATAACATACTATGGATTTCTTATGAAATTTATTTTTGTTTAGCATAGATGGTATATGGAGTAACACAACAATGCAAAAATAATAAGATTTCTGCAAGATTTTAATGATTATATTTCATGATAAAGTTTAGATTTAGTTAGTGGGGACATGTAACACATGCTATTTTTTAGTATTCTCAGTAGTTTTTAATAATGTTTTAAATTATATATTTTAAATTTGCAGTTAGATTAATGTTTAGGACACTTTGCTTAATAATAAAATATATTTTAGAGTTAATTTTCATGCATATTTATACATAAAATGTCCTGGGGACATAAATGGCACCGATTCGGTGGAATGGCCCAGCTACATTTGTTACAGAAAGTGTTATTTTTTGTTAATGTTAGTTTAGAAACACATCTGATCATTGTTAGTTTTATCTCAGGTCCATTAAATAAGTTATTTTGATTTTAGTAATGTTATTAAACAGTAACTAAGAAATTAACATTTTTTAACATTTATTTAACATTAATTAACATTAATTAATAATAATTAATACTTTATAAGTATTTTTATTGTCAATTTAGTGATAATGAATTAACATGTTAACTAATGAAGCTGTATGTTTTCAAAGTTTTACTGAACAATAACAAATAATCAGAACATTTCTAATCATTAGGGCATGTTGTAGTCCAGATTAAAATATAAAAATGTTTAGGCTTGAAAATAAATATCCTTTTAAGTCTTTTTTAAGTATTCAGTATTTGGTGCTGTGATGAACAACACTGAGATTACAAAAAAATGAATGGCTGTTTGAAGCATTTTAAAACTTCACTAGCGCAGTTACTTTGTTTGCACGGTTTCCGTGGTAACCGCTGCATTCTGCTGTTCCATCAGCGCCCTCTGTTGTCAGAGAGTGAACGCGCACTTTCATTCAGCGCGTCTCCTTCACTGGTTCCGCCATGTGCTTCTCGTGCACGTTGGGATTGTTTACATCTGAGCGCGTGTCCTTTTGACACAGAATACAGCAAATTATTATCATCACCCTTAAAAGATGTCATGATAATGAGATGAAAAAGGGACGTTTATCTGAAAAAGTTTAGTTGAGTCATTGATTATAAGCAATGTGCTGGACTCTTTTGCATACATGAATTTGTTTTTGTTGTCTTAGAAATTAAAACTTGGCCCATAGTTACCCAATTGTTCATTAAAGGTAAAATGAAGAGAAATTTTCAATTGAGTTATTAACAGAATTTTTAAAAAGTTTCAGGGGTTGATTTAAGTGTTTGTTCACCCAAAAATGACAGTCCTGTCACCATTTACCCTAAATAACCTGAATTACTTTCTTTCTTCTGGGGAACACACAAGAATATTTTGAGAAACATTTTTTTTTTTGCCCATACAATAGAAGTCAATGGGCACCAATGTTGTCTGGTTACCAATGCTTAAAATTATCATTTTTGGCTGAACTGTACCTTTATAGTAAACAGTTCATTACTTGCCAACTCAGTGGATAATGAACATAAAATTACATCTTTACACAGTCACATATTCCCTGTGTTTTAAGACTCTTATTTTGATAGTTTTGTCCTATTGTTTCCGTTTATTGTTTGTTTAGGGTTTTTGATTGTTCAGTTTCTATTTGAGATGACCAATCCTGTGTGTACATACAGCCCTTTGTTTCAGTCTGTTGTTGGTCATTGTCACATTTTGTTTTGAGTTTATTCATTTTTCTCCCTACCTGTATTGTTTTTTTGTTTTTTACAAAAGCACCAAATAGATCCTTGCCTCACAAATTACCTTTCTCCTCGACTAGAACGTTACATGAATAGTAAAAATAAAAAGATAATTCATAAATATCTTAATATCTTTTCTGCCTCCAAGATAGACCTTTGTATGAAAATTCACAGATATGAACAAATGTTCTGTTACAGTGGATTTTAGTGTTTAATTATTTATTATTTTTATTATAGTATTTTTCTTTACACATATTATATTACCACTTAAGTGGTTTATTATAATCATTATCATCACCACCACTGTTAACATCATCATCATCATCATCATCACCACCACTATTGGGAATATTTTTACTATCATCATTACTATAATAGTTACTATCATCAATACTATCTTCATAATCATTTTTATTATTTTTTCTATTACAATAATTCTCAAAATCTCTATAGTTATTATGCTGCACATGCTGTCCAGGTCTTTCATTTTCTTGTCCCATTGATGTATTATCTATCAGGACCTCACTTAGACTGTCTTCATCCTCCTCCATCCCGAAAGATTCACCTCTAGCCTGTTCACCTGCTAATTGTAAGAAAATGAGAGTTTTGCATCATTAGTAACTGTGCCAGTCAACTGACCCTCATTTGTTGTGCAAAGCTATTAGGTTCAATAATATGGAAGAAAACTATACTTACACTTTAATAGTCTTTTTAATGATTTACCTGTCTATGCCAATAGTGTAATATCTATGTAATATCTTTTTCGATTGGTAATTGATTTAATTGAGCATAATTTGAGCATTCATTGTAACAGTGTTAGCTCAATTTAAAAATTACATTGACAGACCTATCAAAAATACATAAAAATGTAAACCATATAGACAATGATCTAAATACATTTCTTCTATAAGCATGGTGTTTTCTATTTCTGAACTAGAAATGATTTCGAGGGGGCTTAAAATCATGTCAGATTGGGGTTAACATCTTAAAACTAATGAAGATCAACAAGAATCTCACAAAGTTAAGATACAATCTAACAAGAAAAGGTGCACTATGTAACTTTTTTTTGTTCAAAATTAACATTTAAATAAGAGTCAATACATCATCAATCCTTCCAAAACATGTTTTAATCTTACCTTGATTCACTATGGTAAGCCTAGTATAAGTGTTTATATTTTTGATTGGGTGGGATGGTTTTTGCAGGAAATTGCATACATACGTCGCTCATGTGTGTCTCATCATATCCATAAATAAAGAAAAGATGATCCGGCTATTTTTACGCGCGTCTAGTGTGGGAGTATCATAGGTTAGATGTCAAATGTGACGTGTAAACACAGCAGATCACTGATTGGTCAGAGAGAATCGTCACTACCAGCGTCATTGGATGTGAAACATCAAACCCGCTAGATTTAAATAGTAACAGCCACCACAGTATCATTTGTTCACGCGACTTTTTTTTAAACAACTTGCTTTAAAAGGACTGTCACACAAAACTGGAAGAAAAAAAAAAAAAAAAAAAACTGTATCGTGGTCAGTACACAAGGTGACTCGTTGGAAGCGGAGGAGCGGATCCACCGCAGAGGCATCACAACTATAAACAATCATAATCCCACCCACTTTGAAGCGGTACTAAACTGCAGTGGAAAAGCAAACCGAAAGTAAGCGAGCCATATCGAAGCAAACCGAGTCGTTCCACGCAGTGGAAAAGCCCCAAAAATATCTAGCCTCCAGAGAATCACCTGTTTTAAACAAACGCCTAACAGAAGAGAGTCTGTTGGTAAAAAGAGAACGAGACAGAGCTCGTAATAAAACAAGAATCAACATTGGTTTGGCTTTTCAGAGATGACGAGAACTGATGGATTTGAAATTTTGTAAAAGCGATGTGGAGATGATGGTGTTTTTATTACTCAACAGGCGAGTACGGTGTTTTATTAAACAGATGAATT
This sequence comes from Chanodichthys erythropterus, assembly GCF_024489055.1. Classification (NCBI taxonomy): domain Eukaryota; kingdom Metazoa; phylum Chordata; class Actinopteri; order Cypriniformes; family Xenocyprididae; genus Chanodichthys; species Chanodichthys erythropterus. Next base: position 35,441,753 of record NC_090240.1, read on the forward strand.
GCCATATGTAGCTCTCTAACAGAGTTCATTGTAAAGCATTACCAGAAAAGTTACGACATTTCTTAAAAAATACAGAAACACACTGCAAAAGTTCACAACACAAGCAAATACAAATATGCGCTGCAAAAGTATTTGCTTGTGTTGAAGTTTTGCAGAATGTTTCTGCATTTGGGCGCGTTGTGAACTTTGCAGCAAACGAGTTGTCAAACTGATGAAGATGTTTTCTCTATTTGCATGTGTTTTCTTCATTTGCAGCGTGTTGAGCTCTCTCGGCCACCGTACAAATCCCTAAGAAAATTAGATATACTAAACAGATTTACTAAACAGGGCAAATTGGCGTGATAGCGCAATCCCATAAAAACTCCGATGGGAGTGGAAAGTTCTGCTTGTGATCTATTGACGACACGCAAATTATAGAACACAGACACAACCGGATCATTTCAATATTGACCAATCTACAATCTACCAAAAGCAGCACAAATTAGCCTCTGGTTTAAGACATGTTTTTTTGGGCAATAAAAAAAAATGGCGCAAATACCAGTAAATTGACCAGTGCAAACCATAGTAAATCACCTTGCATGATTCATCTAAATTAGGGTTGCACGATATACCGCATGTGATTGTCACGCGCATTTCGTCAGTAAAGCCGGTTCCCTGATTACCGCTAAATCGCCATCACCTGCTTTCAAATGGAGCGGCATTTAATAGACAGAGCCGTAGATCACTGATAAGCCACGCAATATCGCGTTCATTATCGAAGGCGATTCATCTGCGATAATGAACGCGATATTGCGTGGCTTATCAGTGATCTACGGCTCTGTCTATTAAATGCCGCTCCATTTGAAAGCAGGTGATGGCGATTTAGTGGTAATCAGGGAACCGGCTTTACTGATGAAATGCGCGTGACAATCGCATGCGATATATCGTGCAGCCCTAGTCTAAATACCCTCCTCCCAAAAATTGTATTAAAATCTCCTACAAATGCATATGCAACAATGTCAGCCACAAAAATAACTGCATCCTCGACTTTTCAGCTCTAATTTTTCACTGCATGTCTTTAGTAAATCCTGACAGTAGTATTATAACTCCAAGAGCACAAGCTGATAGTAAACCTTGCCCTTAATATTTAATGATATTTGTTCATGATTTGTTCAAAACTCATGTAGTGAACTCACCTCCACTGATGCTTTCTCTGTGAGAATTGTTCTCCTCTGAATCCCCTGCATCATCACCAGCTTCAGACTGTTTGTGCTTGTCCTGTATGAAGACAAGAATGTTTAAATCACAATCAATTAATACCACATGTAATACCAAAATAAACAGAATGAACTTCTTAAACCAGTCAATGTAAATAATGAATGACATTTTAATTATCTACTTTAACTTTCCTTTTCCAAGCAAAATGTCTCAAGGAACTTTACAAGTCATTCACAAATACTTGTACAAATTCCTGAACAAACGAAAGTGCACTGTTGAATACACAGTGTTCTGTGAAGACTGCTGTTAATTTGTGTTATGATATTAATACAAAAACAGAAGTGTTGCTTAATTTTCCTGTCATAATACTTGCCTTTTTACACCTGCGGCAAATTAAAATGACCTCTGGGATGACCACTGCAATGACCAATATAATGACCGCTGCGATGCCCGCTGCGATGCCCACTGCGATGCCCACTGCGATGCCCAATGGCATGCCATCTGTCTCAGGTGGGTCTGTGGCTTTGGTAGAATAGGATTCTGTCTCGGGTGGGTCTCTGCCTTTGGTGGAATAGGATTCAGTAGGCTCCCATGGTGGAGGATCTGATTCTGGGCTGGGGGTACTGAGCAGTGGACCTAAATAGGACAAAATTAACAAAAACAACTAGAGATATAAAGTTCTTCAAGAAGTTGCTAGAGAGTTTTGAGAAGAAGCTAGACAGTTAAAAGGTTGTTTAAAGAGGCTTAAGTGCAAAGACAGGGCTGGACGGAGACTGAGCAGTGAAAAAAATACTGTATAAAGTTAATTTCTCATGTCTGCAAGGTGAGATGTATCACATACTGTTTGTACTGTATATGAGTTATTTTTTATGAGTTAGGCCTATATTTTTTATAGCAGAATTTGTATTACTTAAAATGTCTAGTTCAAAAAAGGTCAACCTTTTAATACTGCAGATCAAAAACGTGTGAGTAGAAAACAAATCCAGCAAACCCACAGCAAATGATAACGGATGATTGTGATCCATCATGAATGTGCAAAACAATTTTACAGGAAGTGCACTGTTTTGTTTCCATGGTTTCTACTGACAGCTGGTGATAGGGGAATCGTAGCTCAGTAGGACTGTCTTTACAAGAATCAAGATGTAGTTAAAAATCAATGGAGATTTCTCTCTTTTCCTTAAAAGTTGGTCTCTGCAGCTCTGTGGATTGGTTTAAACAGGAAACTTTTACCCAAGAACCTTTACTGCTATAGAAGAACTAGTGGTAAGATAATGTTGTTGTCTGCTTTACACGCAGGCGCAGAACACACGTGCTAGCTGACAGTCGGCTGTAGTGCTCTCGGTGTGTTCAAGAGCAGCTTTTTTGGACCGACGCGAGCGCAGTTTGTGTGCGTCGTTTGGTGTGTTTGGAATAGCAATTGTGCTGGTTTGTTGTAAACCTGGCAACCCTAACAAACGAATAAGTAGCTGAATTCAGCCTCGACATGCACGACAAAACATTTCAAGAGCAATTTAGACACAAGAACAATGACATACATACTAACCATTGGCTTTGATGATCAATGTTTTCTCTACCACGTCGTTGGCAAAAATTTTAGCACGGTAACATCCATCACTCGCATTATTAAGTGGAGTTACAGAGACATTCGTCTCCCCAATGTCGAATGAGAATGTGGAGCAGCTCTTTTCGGCACATCCAGACTTCTTCTCTTTAGCGGAACAGTAGTTGCAGATGTCTCCCCCCAGCTGTTTGCAGTTTATACTTTCGTATAGTATCACTCGTCTGAAACGACTGAGATTAAATCCAGATTTATCGTCGAGAAGGACGACTTTCTCTCCCCTCCTTGCCTCCACTCCCTCACTGGCGCTCACAACACCTGATAAAATGAATATTTGTACTGTACATTAGCATTCGCGTTTTTTTTAGATTAGAAAATAATTTGATATTTAAATATCCGAGAGAGTTATATCACGTACCTGCTATAACAAGGGTTAGTAGTATCGTGAAGAAGCCATTCATTTTGTCTTGTCACTGGTATAATTTGAGGAAAAGTGCCTCGGACAGATCAGTATGGGAACTGCGAGGGGAGGGTCCTCAACTTTCAGCCAATCACTCACTCAGGTGTGGCTAGTTTGTTGTATTTACGTGGACAGGTATGGCAAAGAAAGTTCGAGAAAGATGTTTTGACCGGTTTCATCCGCTTTTTTCCGGCATATATAGAGTCTTCAGTCGCAGAGATGGTACAATGTTGTTAACTATCCGTTCTGTTATTATAACTTACTTGTTTTGCGCATGTTTTTACTCGTCGTGGACTGAACATTAGCGCCCTAGGGCGCTAGTATAAAGGAGTCAAATGGTGTATTCATATTGTGTATTTCTTACGATGCTTATTTAATTTACCATATATGGACTGCTCTATTTATCCATCCATCCATATAGTAAAGAATTCTCTCTGTTTGATGTTTTATCTAAGTCATCATTCACAGCATAAACAAGCATATGTTTCATTCATCTGAAAATTAAACATTAGAAATGGTCATTTTAAATAGAGTTTGTTCACTTTATATTTTATAGACGCTTCACACAGCATCATTTACACGTCCCTCTGATAACACAGCAATCTAGTCAAATTAAATCTCAATAATTCACTCATATCAGAAAGCATTTTGTTGTTGAATGTGTTCGGTCATATTTAATGAGAGACACTGTAAACATACAGTGACTAGAGAAGAAAATGGGATCACACTGTATTCTTTTGACAAATATCAGCACATCTGTTGAGTTTTATCAGCAAAATAATCATTTGAAGAAAAACAGATCAGGTTTGTAACCAAAATATATCAGTTTATGATGAGCATGAGTTTCCTAATTAATTTCTCTTGATATCATGAACTCAGTCTACAGGTGTTTAAAATCGAATCCTCATGTTTAGTCTCTTCCAAAACCAAAATGAAGCAAAATTGTACTTGGAGCAATAAAACTAAAACCCTACAGGTATAAGACAAAGCAAAAAAGGGTTGCTTTCCACAGCAAAGTCACACCAAAACAAAATCTCCACACTTTGAGTCCGATTTAACGACGGATGGACTGGTGGGTTTGATCTCTGTGAGGTTTGGGAACCTTGTTGGCTGGTATGAGAACTACTGAAATACAAAAGTGGGCGAAGGATCTTGATCAGTCGCTCTGCTCTCCTCTGGTGTTTGTGAGTCAGGAGGAACCAGTGTCTTAGAGGACTTTGAGTCTTATAGAGGCGTTCAGTCAGTGGAAAAGAGATCTCCGGCAGACGGGAGGGGGGCGAGACCGCCGGTGACGTTCGGTAGGAGAGACAGATCCGGAAGACTCTGGATGTGCGACTTGAGCTCCTTCCGCACTTGTGTGACACGAGCGAGTTTCTGCTTGTACTCCTGCAAGAACATGATAATCAATAAATTAATGAATGAATGGATCAGACAATGTACACTGTCATTTAAACTTCTGCTTTTTTTTTTTAAATGGGGGAGAGTAATTGGTCTTTTTATTGAGAGGAATTGAATAATTAAAGGATTTAAAGGAATAAAGACATAAGAAGGGTAAAAGAAGTCTAACCATTTATGAAGTGATCAATTTAAACTATTTGCAAATTATATATTTTAAAATATGCACACATTCACTCTTAATCGTATGTCTAATATTCTGGAAACAAAATGTTTATTCTCGTCACATTATGGATTGCATTAATCATATAAATAATAGCATATTTTCAATTTAAACAAAATAATAATAGTCATTTATATTGTAAAACAGTTGTCAATTATTCAATGTTTAGTTACTTATGTTTTAACACCCACTTGTTCACTGTTTAAACTAAAGCATCATGTTGTAATTCACACTGATCTTCTGTCGTAGTGATGATATTTCACAATATTACTGTTTTTACTCTGTTTTTAATCATATAATTGCAGCTTTGGAAAGTATAAGCGAATTAAACTTTTGAACAGTAAGGTTTTTCAGAAACTTTTAATCAATGCATTAACCTATAAATGTCTTTCCAAACATGTTTGACTGACTTTCTTCTATGAAAAACAAAAGGAAACACTTTACAGAATATTTTCAAGCTCCAAAAATGACAAAAAGTACCATAATAATACCAAAAGCATCATAAAAGCTGTCCCATATGACATGTTGCTATATTCAAAGTCTTCTGAAACTGGTTTTGTGTGAGGAAATAAACCCAGATTAGAAGAGGGCATATTTATCAGTGAATATAATGATTTAATTTTGGTCTTTTTGCCACACAAAGATATTGTATGACTTCAAAAAGCTTGGAGTGGTGCACATAAGTCATATAGATTACTTTTATATTATTATTTTGTCTATTTTGGAGCTGGAAGGTAAAAAAAAAAAAAAAATCAAGTTCACTTTCAACAGCAGCTCTGATATTCATCAGAAAAAAGAAAATCATGGCTTGAGGGGAAAAAAACAAATATTTTTAGTACAAGTCTGGTACCTCCAGTTTCTTCTCCCTCTCGTTGAGCGCCTCCTTCTGGCTCTGGATGTATTCTGTCAGCATACGGGCCAGCTGTCTGCGGTCCTCTAACTCCGCGGCCAGACGTCCGTTATACTCGGCCAGCAGCAAACAAGCCTCGTCCACCGTCTTCGACAGCTTATCTGCCGCCTGTTTATCTGCAGAGGACATGGAGAGATTCGTCAGAAAACCACTTCCTGTCAGACAGGGTTAGGGACCATTCACACAGGACACGCGTGGTTAAAAACACAAGGTGCAGGTCAGAACGAAAGCTTGTGAGATGCTTTGTTTAAATGTTGAACTTTATTTACTGGGTTTTTAGAGTGGTGTGTCATGCGTAAGATGCTGCAAAAGACAAGATGGGAGCGTGATGGTCAAACATGTGCATCTAATGCAAGTTTACAAGGGAAAAGCTGTGCATTAGCCCTAAAAACCTTACATATGCACACTTACAAGGTCACCTGCGAGGACTCACCTGTGATCTTCTCTAGAAGAGAAACGTCCTGCACTTCCTGTGGAAGTGATGCGATCTTCTGTCTCACGGCAGCATCACCAGATGCAGCGTTCTCCAGATCCTGCAGCGCTTTCACCAGCTCCTCCGTCTGTGGGATCATGACATTCAATCACAATCAATCACACTAATATTGCTTAGAAATCTCTGACATCTGATCAGAGGAGCCATATTCAAAATGGTTGAATTAAAGGGTTAGTTCACCCAAAAATGAAATTTCTGTCATTTATTATTCACCCTCATGTCGTTCCACACCTGTAAGACCTTCGTTCATATTCAGAACACAAATTAAGATATTTTAGTTGAAATCCGATGGCTCAGTGAAGCCTGCATAGCCAGCAATGACATTTCCTCTCTCAAGATCCATTAATGTACTAAAACATATTTAAATCAGCTCATGTGAGTACAGTGGTTCAATATTAATATTTTTGGTGCGCCAAAAAAACGAAATAACGACTTATTTAGTGATGGCCGATTTCAAAACACTGCTTTGGGTGAACTAACCCTTTAAAAGACACCATTTCATGGCAACATCTTAATAACAGTAATGGAAACAAATACTATAACTGGTCAAAGAATCAAGGGTAAAATCAGGTTTCTTTAAGTCAGTGTCAATCATACCAGCTGTGGAGCGGCTGCGTCCGTCTCATGAGGGGAGTAGTGACCTCTGTAATCATCATCTTCCTCCTCCTCTTCCTCCTGGACCTTCTGGTAGCTTCTCTTCAAGTTTTTTCTATCATCTGCCACAAAAGAGCACACAACGTTTAGTTCACATATGCTCGTTCTTTATTCAGACTATTTTCTGAATGTTAGAATAACAGTGCAGTGATAAAAACATGCATTAAAATGTGTTTTGTTCAATTGGATTACAAGTAGATGAGGGAGACACATTCCAGTTTACACCTGGTGTTTTAATCCGTGTCTTTTGTCCACTTTCAAACACTTCTGTCCTGATTTATTCAAGAGGAGGGTCTATGGGTGGGTAAATGTATAGGTTTTTTTCAGATCTTTTAAGGTAATGGACAAAATAAGCTCACGCAATTTAAACATGAACATGACTGGAGATGACGGAAAAACACGGAGAGCATCAGCTTTAGTTTCTGCTCTGACAGACACAAGACCAGCCGAGCGCTGAGTGTGTGTTAGAAATCAGGAATAGTGAGAGAACATTTGGTACATTTTTCATCTTCAAACCAAACTTGGGTCTCCAGCCATCAAGGTTTAAACCCTGTCTGGTTAGTGCGCTTCTCAATGTTTACACATTAGGTCAGTAGTGGGAGAGTAGACAGTCTTTTGTGACTGTTTGAACACATTCGACCACATGAGCGTCTACACTACGAAAGAAATCCAGTTGAATCAGTTTTCAACTACCTCTGGAAGTGGTCGAAAGTGGACAAGCTCAAAACGTTTTAGACCTGGTGTACACCTGTATTCCAGTGGAAACAGGGCCTTCGTTTCTGAAGAAATTCAAAGCTAACTTTAATTATTTTAGATCAAAACATCTTCAAGATCACGAGAAACAAATTAATTATCACTTTTGTGTCTGTTTAGTGATGCATACAACCCATACTACTCATTTCTGCAGTATGTGTATTGTACACAGTATGCAAATTTTCTTTTTCTCCCAGGTTTGTTGATTGGATTTACGCACAAAAACAGTAACAAGTACTAATAGAATTACTAATTCTAAATACTAATAGAATTCTTGTCAAACACGCAATGGGTTGTGGGCAATAATAGTGTTCATGGATCTGCACTTCAGATTCTAACCGGAAAAAGAACACCATCCAGGTTTCTTTGGAATACTCATTTCAACATACTACGATTTGGAACACAGTAATTCTAATTTCAAATACTATTTAGGACGGATAATATGCAAATTGGGAGGCATCTGAATTCAGGCATACTACTCTGTTGGCGTACTGTTTTTCGTACACTATATAGTAGGGAAGTATTCATTTTTGGCCTTTTTACTCATTATTTAACTAGAAAGACATATACATCTTTACACAAAATTAGATTTGGACTGCACAATAACCATGAATGAATGCACTGTGTACATTTTAGATATGTTTGAAGCTTTGTTACTGTTAGCACTTTTTTTGTGCTTAAAAACCAATAAACAAATCTGGGAGAAAAAGGATGTTTGCATAATGTGCACAATGCATATACTGCAGAAATAAGTAATATGGGTAGCATGCCACACTAAACATACACTAGCAGTGAAAGGTATGCTGGAGTTATTCTGACCTGCGGGCTTGTGTTTGGGACTGTCCGAGTCCTCGATAGCCAGTTTGAGCTGCTGGATGAAGTCTGGACGGTAGAGGTTACGCTCCTGCCAGATATTCAGCAACCTCTCCATGTGCTTCTTACACCCGTCATCTCCATCTCTGCAGAGAAACACACAGAACACACATGAGAAACGACAACATCACGCTGATGAACACATGAAACACATGTGAGGTTGAGTTTACCTGGCCACATGTGAGCAGGCATCAACCAGGACGCCTTCGAAGTCTTTGGTGAACTCGGGACCCTTTTTCTTACTGTTCTGAATCACGTCATTAGCCAGATACAGGAACGTCAACTTCCTGCTGCTTTTAGCTGAACGACAAACACATTATTTAATTTAATTTAATCATCATTAACTTTAAAACAAGGGTTTCAGTTTTAAAGTTTGAGCATTTTAGTAGCTTTATCTTCGCAACTGTAAACCCACAGCTGGCAGCAGTGAAACTCTCTCGTACCTTTCTTCAGCTCTCTGTGCCACACGCGCACGATAAGAGATGAATGTTTTCGATGATGAATGATCCACAGAGACAGAGTCTGAACGCTCTGCTGCGAGTTACTCAATTCAGACAGCTTCTTCTCCAGCGCAGACTCGGAGAAAGACGACATGCTGACCGCTCTCTCTCTCCAGACAACCCTAGGACGACACATGAGGTTAGAAACAGGGCTGAAGATTATGCAATTTTACTGTTGACGCCAAAACATGTGGCTCATGGGAAAAGGTGGACCCTAATATTCATTATAATATTATATATAAAGTATAAGCATATGGGTAGTTGATAAATGTTATTCTGCATCTGAAACTACTTTAAACAAACATATTTTGGTCTAATTCTTTTATTATATTATATTACCTTATATTATATTATATAATTGCTTAGAAAAGGAAAAATTATACTTTTTATTTACTTTTACTGCAGGACAATTTAAAATGGACAACTGCAAAAATGTTTAAAATGGTGCTAAAATTATACAGTCACATACATTTAATCTAGAAGCTTGACAATAAATAAAAATGCTATAATAATCCATTCTATCAGTCAAATAAACACATACACACACATTTTGCACGTAGTCGTCATTCATTTTTGTGGTGTGACATACTATACACCATCTTAAACTACTTTTGAAAAGCATTTAGCTTAATTTTAAATAATTATCATGCATGCAGGATCTAGTTGTATTAGAGAAACCTCATGCAATATTTGTACTTTTAAAGATGCCATTATAGTAAAACAACGTGTATATATAACGATATAGTTTGGCTGCATATACATGTGATTGATAAATGAGATACTATTGAAGAGTTATTGGTTAGTTGAGAAGGTGCATCATTTCTGAGACATGCAATAAACAAGATCAAGACAGTAAAAGCTAATTAAGCAGATTAGAATGCATTAACTCAAACATAAAGGTATATAAATTCTCACCTGTCAGCAGTTCTGGTTGGCTAATCTGGATTTAACTTATGGCACAACACACGCGGAAACCCCTGAAATACGAACTACCGCCGGTCAGAAGGGTAGTTTAAATCGAAATATTAATAAATCGAGTCAATAAGGTACAAACTTGTGTATGAATTCCTCGAAACTTTTGGAGAATGTTTGACCACGATGGGATTTTGTTGCAAGTTGGGTTGATAAACAAACGAGCGTCGCGTACATGACGTCATAGAGGCGCGACATCATGCTGGATGTGGCTTCTGTACTGAATAGCACTGTAGTCTTGACATTACTGTTTGTGTCGCTCTGAATAAAAATAGCAATAATTCTCAAGTGATGTCTGTTTTTGTTTCTTATAAAAGGTGTTTATGAAGCCCAGTCTTTGTTTGGTAGCAGGTTTAGTGGATCTGGAGAAAATGAAAACAGAAAGGAAATGAAACAGGAGATTAAAGTCATGATTATGAGCTTGAAACTGCATGTGTGCTTCTGCTGCTGACATGACTTCGCAGGACTGAACCACTCTGAGTAAGTGTTATGGGGATTTTCAGGGGAGGGGCTGTAAGTAAATATTCAATATGCTTTTTTCTCTTTACTTGTATTAAAATGAAACTTGACCATTGTATAAGCAGTATTTGCATTCCACTTAACACCTTTAAGGTTATATGACAACTATAATATACACCTTGTAGGAAATATCATGTTTAATGTGATTAACAAGTCATAGTTGGTAACCCTTTTGTTAGTTTTTTTTCTTTTGTATGTTAGCAATTGCTAGACTATATGACCAAAATCATAAATTCATTCAAGAAATCAGTCATTGAATACTAACTAATGCTAATTAATACTATGTTTCAATGCCAAAAGTATTGTAAAATCAAGTAATATTGCTAATTATTATTTAGGATGTTTTCTGAAAGTCACATTGATGTACAACTTATATAATCTCCCTTTGCAGATCTCGTACTTCATACATGAAGAATGGCTGATCATCAGATTGAAGACCCAAAGATTGCATTTGCATATCTCCGCCCATCATGTGTCCTCCTGACCAAAGAACCTACATCTGCTAATGTAGAAGCTCTTAGCGGTCATCTCCGCAGTGTGAGCGATGGAGCTCTCCAACAGCTCCAGGACTATGTTCTGTTCCCCCTCAGATTTGTCCTCAAAACCCCTGGCTCCAGGCGGGAGGGACTTATCCAGGCAGTCATGGAAGCCATGACGTATGTGCTGGAGAACACGTGCGTACGGAGTTGGGATTCTCTCCGGGATCTTTTCTCTGAGTTGTGCCTTTGTCTTTGTTCCCCAAAAGACCCCGGAAAGCCTGCTACGACCTCTGAGGAACTAAAGCTGGCTGTCCTCAGATGCCTGGACACCCTCTTGCACTCTGCCTACGGTGACATTGTTTTTAAACTCTATGAGCCAAGCATGTTGCCCGGACTTGGAGCGGCCGTGTCGCTGCTTCTGGCACTCGCGGAGCACGAAAAGGCAAGGGGAGTTCAATTGGCTTCCCTTAAATGTCTCCTTTCATTGTTTCTACAGTGCGACTGCAAGGAGGAACACATTGAGCCAGGACAAAATGAGAGGTTTCTGCTCGGACGAGCCCTTGCCACGTTTTTGCCTGGAATATCTCGCGCCCTGAGTCAGGTAATAAGCGGAGACATAAGACAAGGCCATGCAGTCACGATGAAGGCCATGAGGGTTTGGTACAAAGCGGTAGGTCTGGTAATGGCTGATGAGCAGCTTCAGAAGACAGACACCAACGGGGCAGCTGGTGATCTGGGGAGGGTTGAGGAGCTGATTGTAAAGAGGACTCCATCTTGGCGCAAAACCACTTCCCAGCGCCTTGCCATGGTCTTACAAAAGATAATTTCCTGCACTTCTGCCCACCCGCATTGGAGAATCAGGCTTGAGTTGGTCAATCTATCTCATCTTCTACTTTCTCAGTGCAGCCAGTCTGTGGGAGAATGTGTCGGTCCTCTACTGGAAGCGTTGGTAGGTGCCATCAACGATGACGAGCCTGAGGTTAAGAGTAGGTGTAATGCTGCATTGAATGAAATGGCACAAAAAGGACAAACAAGTGGTGAACAGGACTTTACTGACGTTCTATCGGAAAACCTCCATAGCTTGGCATCATCTTTACCTCGACTCATGAGAACATCTGATGACCAACGCAAGCTCTTTGTTCTTAACGTGTTCCTTGGGTACCTTAAGATTCTGGGGCCCAAAGTGGATGCAATACTAAGGTCTGCAGTCCATCTTGAGCGCATCTCCAAAGCATTGATGCAGGTGATGGAGCTGGATGTTACAGATGTGAAAATAATTGAGGAGAGAACTCTTAAATCCTTAACAGACCTGGGACCTGATGTGCACCAAGTCCCATCCCAGAGGAAATATTTCCTCTACTTCACAGACGAACGGATATTCTCAACACTTGGGAAGATCTGCCGCATGTTGGGATACTACGGAAACCTCTACCTTCTTGTTGACCGCTTCATGGAATTGTACAGGGAGTCCTCAGTTTACAGAAAGCAAGCTGCCTTGGTCCTCAATGAGGTCATTGTTGGTGCTGCAGGCATTGGCGTAGAGTTGGAGAATTCTAGGATTGATTGGTCAGGAATAAACCAGTCTAGAACAAATCAAGAAGACTTGAAATCTTCAGTCGTATCCATCATTGAGGAGTACATCAGTTTGAGCAACTGGCTTCTCCCTACAGTCTCAGAGGCCTTGGAAGGGAAACTCAAGACTATAGTGCCCAATAATCCAGAACAAAACTGTCTCCAACTGCTTCCAGCATCCAAAACTTCATCGTTCCACCAACTCAACAGCAACATCTGGCAAATCTGCATCCAGCTGGAGGGTATCGGAGGCTTTGCCCTGGCTTTGGGCACAGATTTCCGTCTGCTTCTCATGACATCTCTATACCCTGTGCTGGAGAAGGCTGGAGATGAGTCGCTTCTTGTCAGCCAAGCGGCTTTCAACGCAATGTGTGACCTCTGCAAGGCATGCGATTACAGTTCTCCCAAGGAGCTGGTCATCAAGAATTCAGACTACCTTCTCAATGATATTTCTCTAAACCTAGCCAGACCCAGCATTCACCCTCATGCTCCGAGAGTTCTTGCGGTCATGTTCACTCACTCAGATGCCAGTCTGCTGCCTCTAGTGGCTGATGTGGTGCAGGACGTGTTAACGGCCCTTGATCTCAGCTATGACCAGAGAGCGCCACAGTTCTGCAGTGTGCTGCACTTACTTATGAAGGCACTTGGTGAGTCTTACTTTTCTTAGTTTACTATTAATTCAAACCATGCTATTATTAAGTATTAGTTGCAAAATGTGTTCTTTGGATTTTGACAATGCCACACATATGTTTTACCACAGTGAGATGGTTCCCCGCCACTATGGGACACCAGAAGCTATCCAGCAAAGACACCCAGAATAAAGAGTGTGTGAACTTGAGGCAGTTTCTCCTGGACTATAAGAAGCAGAAGGAGCTTGCTGAAGGCATTGGAGTAGATGAGGAAGATCCTAATGAACTAGGTTTGTAATTTTGATATACTTATGTTTGTTCTACACTTCTAACCTTAAGAATTAAGCTTAAATGTAAAAGCTGTTACCTTTCAAAGCAATTAGACTTACAATCATACTTACAAGGATGATAAAACTGGGACTTCAGCCAAATCTAGCAGGGTTGTGGTCCATTCAAACCTGAATTGATAATAGAAAGACTAAAAGTCTTATAGACTTTATAGAAATACTTTATAGAAAGACTCTTTATAGAGTCTTATAGAAATGTAACTTCTTGTACTTAACAATATTTAATAAATGTTTTAAAACTTCATTTCCCAGGATGCATTATCTGTGTTGACTTGCTTTGAAATACAGTAAATTCCTCTTCCTGTCATTCAAATTTGAATTCTATTTCAAATTCTGGTGGTCGTGTGACCAATTCAATTCAAATTACACTAACTATCATTACATTAACTAAAAGGGAGCAAATTCTTCAATTTTGCAGAGCCCTGATATCTAAAGAAGAAAATATCATAGAAACTTGAGAGTGAGCTGTTTACTTGGGCCAGTAATGCCCTAAAACCAACCAATCAGAACATCCTACCAACCACACAGCAACTTCCTAGAGAAAACCATGGTTACCACCTTGCAACATTCTGTTATAGTCGTCCGTTACAGTTCCTGCAGCAGGAATCCTGCTTGTAATTTAATTCTTGCACAGCAGATGACAGTATTGATCTAGTAAGACCTAACAGTATAAAAATAAAAAATGTTAGGCTGCGATTGGAACTGTTATGGTTTCATCATAACTGCAGACCTGTAACAAGGGTAGTCGCTTCCCCTGGAACAAGCTGCGGTAAGTGCTTTACACAAGGGTACAGATGTAATAGAGCAGAATTATGATCACTCGAGCTCTATATTTGGCTCATCTTCAATCTTCCACATGCTGAGGCTTTCAACTCCGAAATCAGATTGCTGATCATTAAACCAACGCCACACAGAGTGAAATTCCCCAATTGATCTGGAATGATGGCTACTATCATGCTGAAGGTTTGTAGCTGATTTACAAGACCCAATCAGCTGGTACTCGTGTTTGCATGATAATAGTCTCACAGGGCCAGACTAGACTAATGCACATTGAACGTTCCTTCAATTTTTAATCTTAATATCATCTTCTCCTGTCGACAGACGTTCCTCCACCAGCGTCTGCTTCTGATGAGGACGTGGAGGGTCCTGCTGAGAAAAAGGAGCTTCCTCTTCATATCCAGATTGCAAAAGACGTGATGGAACGATGCATCCACCTGCTCTCCGACTCCAACCTGAGAATCCGACTCAAGGTTGTAAAAGCTCTTCTGTTCATGTATTATAGCTTTGGCTGGCCTGTTTCTTTTGAGAAGAACACAAGAGGAGCGTGTCTAAAGTAAAATGTACATGTGCATTTACAGGTGTTGGACATCCTGGAATTGTGTGTGTACGTTTTATGTGAACAAGAGGACGAGCTTCTTCCCATGGTGCACCGGTGCTGGCCTGCTCTTCTCCAACGTCTCAGCAGTGATGACCCTCTCGCTGTACCGCGCGCATTTAAGGTGAGATGATGTCCTTCCAACCAGATAGCAACAAAACTACGACCATGCACAGTATCCTAGCAATTTAAAAAGCCATGGAAAATAATAAAACATTAACTGGAGTAATGATGCTGAAAATTCAGCTTTGATCTCAGGAATAAATTACATTTTACAATATATTCACATAGAAAACAGTTATTTTAATTGTAATAATATTTCACAATATTACTGTTTTTACTGCATTTTCGATCAAATATATGCCACCTCTGTGAGCATAAGAGACTTTGAAAAGCATAAAAAAACATACACATGCCAAGCTTTAGTGTATATCAACTGTAATGCTATTATAGATAAGTTTAGTTTTCCTCCATGAATCTCTCTCAGGTGCTGTGTGTTCTGGGGGAGTCGTGTGGTGATTTCCTCAAGAAACGTGTGTCTAAGGAGGTTCTGCCCCGTCTCACCTCCTCTCTGATGAAGCAAGCGGAGATCAGCGCTCGCTCCGGGCCCGTCTACACACAAACACTGGCTTACAAACTCCAGCTCGCTGTGCTGCAGGGTCTCGGACCTCTGTGTGTCAAACTGGACCTGAGTAAGTCTGGACATCAGTGTCCCAAACACCGGCTAGAAACTCTGCTGATACTGAATAGTGTTTAATAAGCTATTAATGCAAAACATCAACGAAAATGTATAATTATATTCAACAAGGGGCCTGTGACATCACTGCAGGTTTGCCAGTTATTGTTTAATATAATATGAGAAAACGTTCTAAACAAAAACACACAAATTTACCTCTAAAGCTAAGGTTAAAAAGCTAAAATTGTTTAATTGCCCCCTTCAACATAATTTTCAAATTAAAATGTAATGTACAAGTATATGGATGTATACAATAATAATAGTTATTTTAATGGATGTGCAGCATCAGCATCATAACAGATCATGTAAATACATGAATATGGTACTGTACCTCATTATAGCTTAGAAGATTGAAAACCTATCATGAATATAATTTATATATTAAGTTTAACTGTTACTTTATGGCATAATCTGCCTGAATCATCTCTAAGAACATAAAATGCATCTACTTTCAATAATGTGCCGAATGTCTGAAACCGAATATTTAGCTAGAAAAATTAATAATGGGGCCTTATTTTAGGGTCTGAACCATTTTAGCATTCAAAGTGGGTTTGATATTTTATTTTAACTCTTTCCCTGCTAGCATTTTCTTTTAAAAAGTTGCCAGTCACCGCCAGCGTTTTTGATCATTTTCATAATTTCCCAGAATATTTTGCTGTATGAATATCTGAACATGCAATATATCAAAAGAAAGAACAGCTTTTAATTTAAACAAAAAAAAAAAAAAAAAAACTTTTTTTTTATCAACACTTGAATGTGGGTAGGTTTCATAAAAAAGTTATTTTGAACAAAAATTTTGAGAGAATCATGCTTTTTTTTAAAGACAAAGAGTTATTATTTTTTATTGCCTGCATGACCTTGGTTATATACAGAACCCCTAAGAGGATTTGTCAGTGGAAAAAAATGGGATGGGAGGAAAAAATAATATTTCAACATTTTTGCATTTGCTTGCAAAAGTTAGCATTGCCCAGGAGACTTTGCATTATCTTGCAAAACTAGTGATGAAAATAAGAAATGTGAGGAAAAACTCTTTTATTTCAATCCTGTTGAAAGAGAATGCAACATTTCTCAGCACTCTTAAAAAAAAAAAAAGGCTCCAAAAGGGGGTTTCACAGCAATGCCAAAGAAGAATTTTGGGTTCCTCAAAGATCCTGTTAGTGAACAGCTCTGAAAAGAACCATTTTGTGTGTGTGTGTGTAGAATCTTTTTCCACCTTAAAGAACCTTTTGTGGAATGGAAATGTTCCACTGATGTTAAAGGTTCTTCATGGAACAATAGATGCCAGCAGAAAACCTTTATTTTTAAGATTGAGGGGAATGCAATTTTTTGGGGGAAATATTTATATCATATTTTTTCTATTAACATGTGGTTTTCTGTAATTGCATCAGCAGAAAAAAAGTTTTTAAAGGCAGACAAAATGCATCTGAATGAATGATTATGAAAACATATTTTTCATGCACACAATATCACACATTTATATTTTGTTGTTTAACAACATTTGTGAGCACACCATCATCACCACTAGATGGCAGACGTGCCTCAGTCTTTCATCACAGCTGCAGTGAACATGTCAAAGTCAGTCTCACAGTAAGCGATGAAGATGTGTTCCTGTTGATGTCACATCACAGCTCCATCTGAAAACCCCAGAGCTTTGCTCTGACAGACACCATTCTGTGTTGTTCTGTTCATTCCTCTGGAGAAGCTCTAAGGGGGATTTTTTGTCTTTCATATCAGTGGTTTTTTTCACCTCTGTGGGTTTTCTGATGTAATGCAGGGGTGAATTGAAAAAAACTCACATGTTGTAGTTCATCTCATGCATTTTGCTGCAGCATATGGCCTGATGTGTATAAAAGTACTTTTTGAAAAACAAATTGGTTTATAAAATATTGGTTATCAATATCAGTCTCAAGTTTAATTAGTGCATCTGTAATAGCGACGATTTACCAGACCAGAACCGTGATGCCAACCAAACCCAATGCTGTGTGAAATGCTGAAGTGATTTGTCGTTTGATTGAGCTGCCATGTGGAGAGAGAAACGTTTGTGAGATTGAGTTAGTGTGTGTGTGTGTGGAGCTGAGCAGAGGAACACTGAATACTGATAGAGTTACCATGGTTATGAGAGACACCTGAGAGACAGACAGACAGACAGACGAGAGGTCATGCTGTTTATTTCCCAGCTGTCTCTCTCTCACATCATTTCTCTCTTTATTATTCTCCCTCCATCCTTCATTTCTGTCTGTCGCTGGTCTCGGCGTCCCTTTGCATTCACCTCCATTTTTCTAGAGTAATGAGGCTCTACATCACGCTGCTTAATTAATTAATTAGGATAATGCTGCCATGGAGACTATTAGAATATATTAGAACATCTGTGGCCATTATGAATATGACGCAGGCGTTCACTGCATTTCTGCTGCGAGTTTTGAGTCACCGGCACTGAATTCACTAGAGAAATACATGAAGATTTTGTGTGTATAGAGAATTAATGGTATACAGTCCCAAATAGATTTGAACACTAACAAATGTCTTAAATTGTTTGCTCTTTCACTAGTGAGTGTCTGTTACATTTTAATATTTATAGCTGATTTTCCTTCCATTTGTCATTCCCTTCATATTCTCAGTCCTGGTGGAGTTTGAGGACTATAATTTTTATTCTGAATGTCTGTTTGCAGTGGAAGCGGATCTGGATCGAATATCAGACGCATGTCTTCCATACCTGAGCTGCCGACAGCCAATCAAACTGCAGGAGGCGTGTCTCAGGTAAGGCCCAACCCATCACAGAACTGGAATTGAACATTTCTTCCTTTATAAAAGTGGGTTTAATACATTTTTTTTAAATGTGACTCATTTTGAACATGTTTTTTAGGTTTCAGGAAATTGACAGATTCAAATCACAACATAATATTAATATTTAATATTAATTTTGTAGTGCTAAAATAATTTAAGGGACTGTCTGCTGTAATGATTTGATTTATCACATAGCAATAAATCAATCTATTGAGCAATATTTGGTCATATTGAGATTAGACCGATATATCTGTCAGACCAATTAATTAATTTGACTATTTTGAAATGATCAGCATATATAAAAAAAAAAATAAAAAAAAATAATATTGCCAAATATATCTAAATTGATTAATCGGCCTGACAGAAATGTTTATATATAAAATATTAGAAATTTTAATGTAATATAATATTAATTATATAAAATGTTATATATATATATATATATATATATATATTTTTATATATAATTAATAAAATATATACAGTCAGACCAAATATTATTCAGACATTTTTTAAATTTTTTTGGTATAATTTTACTAGTGGGTGCAGGACCCTATAGTTAATTTATGTAAGTGATAAATAAAATAAGCTGTGACATATTATACCCAAAAATGTATCATACAGTGGAATACCAGTAAAATTGATTAAAAAAAATTGGAAACCAAAAAATTATTCAGACACTTTGACCTGACCATGTTTTGCTTGATTTTCTGAAAAAAATAAAATAAAATAAAATCATTTAATTTTATAAACTATTTATATATATATATATATATATATATATATATATATATATATATATATATATATATATATAAACAGGTTACCCTTCTTTCTAGATATTAATTCACCCAAAAATGAACATTTTGTCATCATTTGCTCACCCCTCAGGTTGTTCCAAACCTTTGACTTTTTTAATCTGTGTGAATAAGATATTTTGAAGAATTTTGGTAACTTCTATTTCCATGGAAGTTAATGGGGACCAGAAATTCCCCAAATTCTTCAAAATCTTTTTGTGTTCAACAGAGGAATGAAACTCATACAGGTTTGGAACAACATGAGGGTGAGTAAATGATGACAGAATTTTAATTTTTGGGTGAACTATCCCTTTAAAATTAAACTTGGCTTCTTCATGTTCCAGTTCACTATATGCTGTTAAATGCATACAATCCCTGCTTTAATAGTATGAATGACCGTAATAGTTGGCTTTATTATGATATTTGTATCCGCAGTGTTTTCCGGTCACTGATGGAGCTGGACGCTGATATGTGCTGGTTTACTCTGAATGAGCTGTTCTGTCCTGTCACGTACGAGCCGCCCCATCCACAGCTGCGGCCCGTGACGCTGAGTGGATCAGACAAGCCGAGAAACGAATTCACAGACAACGTCCTCAAATTACTGCAGGAGTTTGATTCCCCGAAAGCGGACAGACGAGACTCCAGTGGTTTAGATGACAAATAACAGGGTTTCTTACATCTGAACGCTAGATTTAAGACAACGAATGATTCTAGTATTCTGATCTTCACTGACTACATGTTTGACAGCAAGAACATTGGACAAAATTGAGCTGATCATATGACACAGATTGCCATGTATACAAGAGAAAAAAAATGTTCCTTACAAAAAATTGCCATGTAAATGATTGCTACTTCTCTAAAATAATAAATTAATATGGGATCTTTTAGAATTTCAGGTTGTTTTATTTCATTATTACATATTTTACTTCTGAAGCATAATTATTAAACTCGTATAGCTCTTAAGTTGTAGAGTTGAAGCTGCAGGTTCTGGTCTAGTTACGCAGCTTGACCTGTTGTTTAGGATCTTCTGTTCAGTCTCGTATGGTCGCGGGTTCTTCTGTGACAGTTTAATAAATGTGCCGCCTGTGAGAGTCGCATTAAAGCTGCCTCATATGCTTTGTGTTAGCGTGCTGCCGTGTTATCGCAACTGTACTTTGCTATTTATCCTGCTGCCAGGACTGACAGAAGTGCTATTATTCACCGGGCAGGGGCGACCGGCTAACATGCGGCATACGGGGCTAATACAATTTCCTCCCGGCCGCTTCTGATAAGTGCGGGAGCATCATTATAGAGTCAAACCGCTTGACGTGAGCTTTGTTTGAAGGATTCGTCGCCGTTAAAGAGGACAAAGCAAATTGAAGAGATGAAGTAATGAAGAATTGAGGTGATTTTTGAGGTTAAGTATAGGTGGAAAAGCTCTTTGTTAGAGCACAAGTTTAAAAAGGCCACGTTTAATCTACCATGGGGCAGTTGTGGCCTAATGATTAGAGAGGACTTGTAACCCCAAGGTTGCGGGTTTGAGTCTCAGTACTGAAATGTAGGTGGGGGAGTGAATGAACAGCGCTCTCATTACCCACAACACTTGAGCAAGGCACCTAACCCCCTAATCGCTCCCCGGGCACCGCAGCTAAAACAACTACATGTCTGCTCTTTCGTTATTTTTTTTATCTTTTTATATTATTATAATGCCAGCCAAAGTTTCTTGCACCAAAGCATCAATTTAGTTTACTTTAGTAATTAAGCCACGACATTTAAGGCCCTTTCACATCAAGAACTATAAACTTAAACAAAAACTATATTAGCGCCCACGTCAACAGTTGATAACGTTTTAAGCGTGCCGCAGTTAGGCTATGTTCTTCTCGCAGTGCACTTTAAATTAGAAACCAGTCGAGAGCACCGAAAATGATTCCAATGCATCTATAATTATCGTTATAGTTGGGGTGTGGACTGTTTTCTAATTTACATTATGGGTAAGTTTCTTTAAAAAAGGAACATTTTGTGCAAAAAGCTGAGAAAATCGCGTTTGGATCAGATTCGATATGATGATCAAAACACACATGGAGTAGATCGAGTTCATCAACACCACCACCGCTTCACAGTTCTAACACTTCCTGGGTCGACATTAAATTTGGTAACATATTAGGCTGTTTTGATTTATATGCTGTTTATTGATGATTGCATTATTTTTCATGTGTTTGCTTGCATATGAGATCGCTCATTTTTGCTTTTTCTTTGAGCTTTGATCTGGTAATACTCAGTATTGCCAAGTCTGCTGTTTTTCCGCAGAAATGGGCTACTTTTATACTGTTTCCGCTGGTTATTTTTCATGTCCACGGGTTGAATCGACCCAAAATAACATGATATTTAGCCCTTGAATGTGAATTTTACCAGTGGGGAGCCCCGCAAAAAATGCGGATTTTACCCCCCGGAATACAATTTTTACCGTGGGACATCCCCGGAAATGCAATTGGACGGGGTTTGTTCTGAAAACTGGCAACCCTGGTAATAGAGGGTATGCACGTGACGTCACCGTCGACCGTTACGACTTCGGTCACGCCCACTGAGTGGAAAAAGACTGTGTGCAGCATTGGTTTTCAGCATGAATGTCACGAAAAACACACAAAACACATCCAAAAAGGAAAAAGAGCTTTGCGACTGATTGTGCAAATAGCTTTGGCACAAAACCCGAGGTATATATTTAAAGACTGCCGAGAGCTACAGAAAAAAGAAGCAAATGGATCACTGCAATTAACAGAAACAGCTGGACTCCAGCAAAGAAACATGGATTTGCAGTTATTATTTTGTGTGGAATTGTTGGATTTTTAAGGTAAAATCATACCTTATATATTGAATTGTTATATATTATGTTGACAACTCATCAATTAAATATTTTCCATCTTATATCCTGCATAATTGTTTTTTTTTAAATAAACTGACAAAAACTATACTATAAAACTATATATGTTTTAGGGCTGGACAATATGTCGATATAACATTGATTTAAGTGATTACGTGGATTTAAACCTACCTATATTGTAGTTATATAAAATATTTACAAGCAGATTTGCTTTATGTATTTCCCAGCGTCGAAATCAGGCACACATAAATGTCAGGAAACACGACTCCTGGCTGCATGTCAATATCCATAGATTAGGTTTATTTGACAAGTTTTAAGAAACACTTTCGAGCCCAACCTTTAGTGTAATCGTTTGTTTTGCGTTTTCGCAGTTTCGCCTATTAAATCCACTCACGCAGCAGGTTCTTTTGCCACTCAGTCCAGCTGAGGGAGCGCGCTTTCGGCGGGAAAGTGACGTCGATGCATTCCCTCTATACTGTACTCGTTCAGAATTTGATAGCGCCCCCTAGCGTATTACAGTTAATCTGTAGCAAACGACATCCTTCAATTACGTTAATTAATACCATGTGCGCGCGCACACACAATACATGTAAAATAAGCCTAAAAATAATTTTGTACACTGTGACCATGTCTATCGTGAAACCACATTCAGCTAGCCCGGTATAGGGCCATCAACATTTGGCTTACCACTGAAGGATATGTAAGGCTCCCTCCCAAGCAGTTTCAAAACTCGAGATTCAACTCTTTCCGCTCCTTCCTTCTGGAACTTGTCATTCACGAATATCTAAAACTTTTTTTCTTTCAGAAAAAGCAAGCATGAACTAAGAAAAATACATCTGTTGTTTTTACAAGAACACTAATTTTGCAGGTTGACCAATCACTGTTGCTCCACCCTTTGACCGTTAAAGGGGCGGTCACTAAACGACAAGCAACTGCCAAAACATGACGTCACGCTCTGTGGCGCCAATTTCAAAACATTTCAAAACGAGCAGCATGAAGTGGAGATGAATAGAAAGCTAGAAAAATAATGTATTAATAGTAAACAAAGATATATGATCAATGTACAATGTTTTTATTTATTTGATAAAGGCATACATTGAAGGTGAAACCAGTCTTTTTTAGGATTATTGTAATATACACAATCTGTACATGTATTACTTCCAGAAACATAAAACAATTGAATCAAACTATAAAAATCAAAGAAACCAGAAACGAAGCCATCATTAATACCATTGAACATATTGTGAGTGTTTTCAAGATCTTTTAAAGCTGCATAAAAACCACAAAACATCGTAATATTGTGTGTGCACCATCCTTCCATTGACACAAAAGCTTCATGAAACATTTGCAAAAGCTGGTACCTATCAAATCGCACTTGTGCCAACGATGCCGCCAGTCCAGAAAACCCCTCAGACTGGTGCCCGTAACATTATACATGTAAACAATGATAGTAATATTACAGCATGTAAATGTCATCGTTTAGACCTGATGAAGAATATTTCAAACATTCACGTTTGTTCTGCCGCGTCTACATCATATCAAAACATGAATCTGATCAAACTAAGAATGACCAAAGAGTTTAAATCAACGGTCCTGTTTGGTTTCTTGCTCATTGGCAAATATTATTAGAAACGTTTGACACATGCACTCGCTGTTCTGAACAGACATCTACTTTCGGATTTATACAGAAATATACATTAGTTGTTAAAGGGATAGTTCACTCGAAAATGAAAATGTAATTTTTATTTATTCTCTCAAACCTCGTGTTCAAAGCTGCTTGACTCCATAAAACACAAAATGATTTATTCTGCAGAATATATAAGCTGCTCGTTAAAAATAGACACTGACTAGGAGCTAATGAAATAAATACTAGAATAAAGCTCTAAAAAAGCTTAAATGTTTTATTTTGTTTTTACATAAAGGGATAGTTCACCAAAAAACGAAAATTCTATCATTTACCTTCATGTTGCTCTAAACCTATGAGTTTCTTTCTTCTGCTGAACACAAAAGAAGATATTTTGAAGAATGTTGGAAACCAATCAGTTGATGGACCTCATTGACATCCATTGTAGGAAAAAAAATACTATGGAAGTCAATGGCTACCATCAACTGTCTGGTTACCAAAATATCTTCTTTTGTGTTCAGCAGAAGAAACAAACTCATACAGGTTTGGAACAACATGACTAAATGCTGACAAAATTTCCATTTTTGGGTGAACTATCCCTTAAGAAAGTTGGTCATATGGGTTTTGGAATGACATGAGGCTCAGAAAAAATGAGAAATGTTTCATTTTTGGATGAACTATCCCAACATAGGGGGCGGTGTAAGGAATGATGTGGGTGTACGGGGCAGTTAGGAGGAACCTAAAGTACACAGCTCTCCGTGCAGTCAACGGTACTATCATCAGCGGACCTCTTCCTGAGCTCTCGGCCGGGTTTGTGGTGAGCGTGGTGGGCCGGCTGGTGCTTGTGGTGGTCAGACTGCAGGACTTCCTCTTGTGACGTCGCCCCCTGATGGGACGGAGGAGCCGCGTTCCCCTCCGCGCGCTCCACCTGCAGGTACGCCCGCACGCGATGGTGACGCAGCTTGCTGTCGCTGAAGTCGATGACGCGGCATTCGTACGTGCCCTCGTCTGACGGCTTGATGTTGGACAGACGGAGCTTGTGGGAGATGTTGCTCCCGGCAACCTTCACCACCTACGGAGAATAGGACAGGAGAATTGGTCAGATGTTTGAAAATGAGCAGTCAGGGTATTAAATCATGAATCAGCCTTGAAAATGCTGAGTTTAAAGAGACTCCGACTGATTTGGGCTGAAGCAGAGATGACTAGTAGACCAAAACATGTGTTGTATTTTAGAAAAGAACAGCCTTTTGAGAATATTAAAGGAAAGACACTACAGGTAAAACCATTGTTTTTGAGAGTTTGGGGCATTTTACTTTCCTAACATGTTGTTATGGAATCATCCAAAATGCACATTTAAAGGGATAGTCCACCTAAAAATGAAAATTCTGTCATCATGTACTCACCCTGAAGTTGTTCCAAATCTGTATGAGTTTCTTTCTTCGGCTGAACACAAAAGAAGATATTTTGAAGAACCAAACTATTGACTTCTACAGTATTTTTTTTCCTACTATGGCACTCATTGGGGTCTATCAACTGTTTTGTTACCCATATTCTTCAAAATATCTTCTTTTGTGTTCAGCAGAAGAAATTCATACAACTTGAGGCTGAGTAAATGATGACAAATTTTATTTCGGGGTGAACTATCCCTTACGCTGCATTCGCACGGGGCGCCGGCGTAAACGCTTCTCATTTACTCTGAATGGGTGACGTCATGCGTTGTCGAACTGAATTGTGGGTTCCGTTGTGTCGCTTCACTCATGTTACAGATGCAAATAGATAAAGTGCAATAAAATAAACACTTTAACGCTGCATTCACATGGGGCATCAGTGTCAACGCTTGACGGAGGGCGTGTCTGAAGCTTGTGTTGACGCGACCGTTATAGTGATTACAGCCAATCACATTACTTTCCGGTGTTGCACGAACGCAGTTGGCTAGTGATTGATTTCTCAACTTTTCAAGTGCCAACGAAGGCGTCATCCAATCAGATCGCCCTATGCAAATACCCTAGAGCAATCGCTAGCCAACTGCGTTCGTGCAACACCGGAAAGTAATGTGATTGGCTGTAATCACTATAACAAGTGTTTATTTTATTGCACTTTATCTATTTGCGTCTGTAGATTTCAATTACAATACATATCTTTAAAGGGTTAAAAGTTTTTTTCTCCACTTCAGCAGCACTTACGAACACCAAACTTTACAGATTTTTTCCTGTCTTTATTCTGAAGGTTTATACTGAGGGGTTTGTTGTTTGATTTCTGTTCTGCAAATGTATGCACATTTAATTATATAATTCCTCATTTTCTTATTTGAAAATTTCAGAAAACTTGCAATACAATACAATGGTCTTAAATGATTAGTTCACTACAATATTAAAATGTCCTGATAATTTACTCACCCCTATGTCATCCAAGATGTTTAGGTCTTTCTTTCTTCAGTTGAAGGTTTTTGAGGAAAACATTTTCAGGATTTTTCTCCATATAGTGGACTTCACTGGGGTTCAACAGGTTGAAGGTCCAAATGTCAGTTTCAGTGCAGCTTCAAAGAGCTCCACATGATCCCAGACGAGGAATAAGAGTCTTATCTAGAGAAACCATCGGCCATTTTCTAAAAAAATAAAAATGTATATACTTTTTAACCACAAATGCTCGTCTTGCACTGCTCTGCGTTGCTCCACACATTACGTAATCACGTTGGAAAGGTCACGAGTGATGTAGGATGTCAGTGTTTACAAAGTGAACGTGCAAAGACTAAGTCAAACGCCCTTTACAAAAAAGGTAAAACAACAATGTCGGACGATTTTGAAGTTGGAGGAGAAAATGAGATGGAGATTTTTGCCCTACCACAGTACTTCCGCCTACGTCACATGTAATCTTTCCAACGTGATTACGTAATGTGTGGAGCATTGCAGCGCAGTGCAAGATGAGAATTTGTGGTTAAAAAGTATATATATTTTATTTATTTTTTTTATAAAAATAAATTTTGTTTCTCTAGATCAGACTCTTATTCCTCGTCTGGGGTCATGTAGAGCTCTTTGAAGCTGCACTGAAACTGACATTTGGACCTTCAACCCGTTGAACTCCAGTGAAGTCCACTATATGGAGAAAAATCCTGGAATGTTTTCCTCAAAAACCTTCGACTGAAGAAAGAAAGACATAAACATCTTAGATGACATGGGGGTGAGTAAATTATCAGGAAATTTTAATTCTGTAGTGAACTAATCCTTTAATGTACTGCGATTAATCATCTATTTTACCATATATGCACCTGTAGTGTCTTGCCTTAAATGCAATAAAGCATGTGGAACTCACAAATCTAATAAACCTCTAGATTTGTTAACAAAAAGATTTGTTTATTGTTCCTATATGGTGCTCATTGTCATGTCTTGCAGGCTGAAATGAGCTCCTGAACATCAGAGGTCCTGTGTGGATCATCATGATCCTCTGAACAACTGCAGTGGAGGCAGTGAAACGCAACAGTAGATGTAATGTGAGCAGCAGTAATGCAGTGAGACAGTGGCTCTGTCCCAAATGCAGACTCTATAGTGGACTACTATGCGGCATTATGTCACTGAAGTGTGGACTTCAAGGCAAGGATTTAGGGGGGCCAGGGACAGGGCCAGGGAAAACGCAACAGTGTTTATTAGTTTAGCAGTGCAATCTTGCAAAGAAGGAGCTTCTCATCATCCCTGCCACTTCGAAAATACCCCACAAATTCACCATCTAGCTAGGTTCATCAACAATAACCCCATCAAGTTTGGTCAGTAATCTTTAATGCCAGCTGACCTTCAAAGACCACATTGCAAGGACAGCATGATCATGCAGGTTTGCACAACATCAGGAAGATCAGGTCCTTCCTAGCAGAGCATGCTGCACAGTTTCTCATCCAGACCCTGGTCATTTCTAGGCTGGATTATTGCAATTCTCTTCTGGCTGGACTTTGAAACCTCTACAACTGATTGCAGAACGCAGCAGCACGACTGCTCAATGAGCCCAAGAAAGCCCACATCACACCTCTGTTTATCTCGGCTCACAGCAAGTTTAAGTCATTGATTCTTGCATATATCTGCACCCTCCAACACCCCCTGCAGAAGCCTGCAGTCTGTAAGTGAGCGGTACCTCCACAAAAAAGCACAAATTCACTTTCCAGAACATTTTTGTTCACTATTCTTTGCTGGTGGAATAATCTTCCCAACCCTCTCTGGAAAAAAAGAAACAACTTCTTCCCTATGCTTTCATTATTCCTTAATCTCTCCCTGTTCTAGCTTGTACTATTCTAACCCTTGTGCTGTGTTGAAAACCCTGTAACACTTGTGATGTTCCCAGTCAAAAATGAGGCCTACGATCGGTTTCATAAATAAATACAAAACCTGTTCTAATTTAAAGAAAACAAGTTGACAAAAAGATTGAGTCCAATATTTGGTGATAAAATAGCATAAGAGATTTATATAAGCTATTATTTTATAGGCCGGCCATGACAGTGAACATCACAAGTGTACCTTTGTGCCATTTTGTACAAAATAAAAACAAATGTCCTGGTTATTTATTTAAGCACTGTGATAAACTGTGCAATTTTTTCATATTTTATGTAAAATTGATAAAATTGTCAACAAATAATGCTTTTTTTTTTCACTCAAAAACTGAGATACATAAGCTCAGATAAATAAGGCCTATAATCGATCAGTTCCAAAAATAAATATAAATTGTTAAAAAGTCAGAAAATTTTATTCCAATGAAATAACATTAACTAGCTTTTTCGGTAATGGGAAAATTCTCCAGGTCAAAATGACGAGAACACAACATGTGAGCTAAACATTGTCTGAAACTTGTATTACCAGCACTTCCCGTGTTTATTGCTTCTTTATATTCCTCATTTGTAAGTCGCTTTGGATAAAAGCATCTGCTAAATGAATAAATGTAAATGTAAATGCAGTGGGAGAGTGAAATGCATCAGTGCATGTGAGCTGTAATGAGTTGCAGCTGTGGATCCGCAGAGACACATGAGAGACACATTCACTCCACAGCTCTCGCTCTTTCTCTCTCTACCTCTGAAACACAAAGACAATAGGACAATCTCTCTGTAAAGCGGTCAGCATTCCCAGAGGGCTTTGAGCGAGGGTCCAGACGCTCAATAAAGCCGTCTGCCAGTGAAGCAGATTGAGTGTGGATCAGGTGGATAAATAAACATACATTCACAAACCCACACACACACTTACATTAACTCCACTCACTGGCGTCATTTCCACAGCATTACATATGTCGAGTATGGTAACAAACAAACATTTAGCTATCAGAAATAACATCACTGCTAAACGCACAAGAATTCAAAACAACGGTATCGTGAAAGGTCATGCAGGATTTCAGTGACCATCAGCGACTGTTTCCAATGACTCTCCAGTCTCAGATCGAGGCTCTGCATTCACAGAGAAGCAAATGTCCTTGTGAATATTTTATGGAGTAGCAGAGAGAGATGCTTTGATTTATCCACCCACACACACAGGTAAAACTCACCCTCACACACTGAAGATCCTACGCAACCTGCAAAGCTACACAATCTCAGATGTGACTAGTTAAAGGGATGGTTCACAGTTTATGGGCCCCATTGACTTCCATAAGGGTGAAAAAAGGTGGTACGTTTAATCGCGATTAAAAATTTGAATCTATTGACAGCCCTAATTTAAATGTTAAGAAAAAAAATGAAAAAAAATTAATGGCAAAAACACACAACAAAATTACAAAAATTTAACTAAAATTAAAAACTAATTCAAAATATATTAATAAAAACTATAACATTATCTCAATGATACTAAAAGAATAAAATGTTTGAAAATGAAGAAATGAAGACAGCCTGTAACGGTTCTGTACTAGGAACTCTTATTTTGACATTCTGTTCTGTTTCCTTTAGTTCCTGTTTCCCTGCTCTGTTTAGTTTCCTTGCTTACCGATTCTGTTCTCATTTGTTTCTATAGTTATGCATTAGTCCCACCTGTGACTTGTGTTCACCGTGTTTATATACTCCTTGTTTTGTTCTGTTCCCTGCCGGTTAT
The DNA here is from genome assembly GCF_024489055.1 of Chanodichthys erythropterus. NCBI lineage: Eukaryota > Metazoa > Chordata > Actinopteri > Cypriniformes > Xenocyprididae > Chanodichthys > Chanodichthys erythropterus. The sequence goes on from NC_090240.1 coordinate 35,471,504, forward strand.
CATCATTATTTAAAAGTCTCAAGTGTATTCTCCTTGTTCATTAAAGATTCCTCGTCTTTATTTACCTGCGTCAAGCACATTTTTTTAGATTGTGCTACGACTACACGAGCATGACACAGCCATAAATATTAGTATTATAATTTTAGTTGTACAGTAAAAAATATTTTTTATATAGTTAAATATCACAATAGCATTTTAATTTAGTAACAACAATAACAACAATTACTATTATTATTATGATTATGTAGTCATACTGATATATAATCCGAGTTTTTGTTTAACTGTGCAGCCCTACAAGCACAACAAACCTGTAGCTTTTTAACTCTTTCCCGCCTTTTTTTTTTTACAAGATTTATTTTTTGCTTTTTGCCTTTTATTATGATAGCAAAGTGGGAGAGAGAGAGAGGGGGACAGAATCCGAAAATCTTCACGAGCTGGGACTCAAACTTGGGTCGAAGCACAATGGAGCTATGAGTTGGCGCTCTTCCCACGAGGCTATCGGCGCAAACAACATTTTTGCAAAATTTCATGGCCCCCTGAATATTTTGTTGTATGAATATCTGAACATACAATATCAAACAAAAAAACAGAGCCTCTTGCGCAGTCCTCTACCTTTTCCTGGGTCGACATTTCATTCTGTGACGTTACTAAATTTTGATTTATATGCTGTTAAATGTTAGATGAATGTGTTAGCTCATATGTGCATATGCTTTTATCGATTGTTTCTGCTTCTTTTTCGAATGTGTTTTGATCCGGAGATGCTGAACTCTTTCAGAGGATACATAATAGCGCCCCCTACTGTATAACAGTGAAAACATAGATTGCCAGAAAAACTTGTCAATGGCAGGGAAAGAGTTAATTTGCAAAAGCAAATCATGCAACCCTGCAAGTTGTTTACATTCATTTGAAAGGTCAAGCATCATTAAAAGAAATAACCTACAGTATGACCTTACCTGTGTAAATTGCTACATAGAATTCCAATACTTGACCCTGTTTTGGTGTCTTTTGGAATCTTTTCCATTTAGTGGAGCAAAAATTGAACATTACTGAATATGTCTGGAATTTTGGTTACTTAAAGGGGTGGATGATTATGATTTCACTTTTTTAACTTTAGTTAGTGTGTAATGTTGCTGTTTGAGCATAAACAACATCTGCAAAGTTACGACGCTCAAAGTTCATTGCAAAGAGAGATATTTTCTTTTACAGAAATCGCTTTTTAAGGACTACAACAAATGGCTCGTAGAGACTACAATGAGCTTCTTCCTGGGTTGGTGACATCACAAACCCTAAAATTTACATAAACCCTGCCCCCGAGAACACACAACAAAGGGGGCGGGGCCATGTTGGGCTGCTTTAGAGAAGAGGAAGAGTTGTTGTAGTTGAGTGTTGTTGACATGCCGTCATTTTACACTGGACTGCTTCACAAACGCTTCCACAGAAACTACATCAATTTATCCACTAACCATTCAGAAACGTCCAGTTTCATTCTAAAAGTTGTAACTTCTTCCTGAGTCTCTCCATCAGTGTCGACTCCGGTTTGAACAATGTAAGGCTGAACACCGTTACTGACAATCCTCATTTTGGCTGCGTGAGATTCTCCAGCTTTGTTGTTGTTGATCTGTTAAAGCGCCGCCCTCTTCTGGAAAGGGGGCGGGGAGCAGCAGCTCATTTGCATTTAAAGGGACACACACAAAAACAGCATGTTTTTGCTCACACCAGAGACTTACATTACATCTTGTGAAAGGGCCATTATAGGTCCCCTTTAATATTAACTGCTTATTTATACAATATCACACTGACAGTCATATTGTTAGTCTGAATGACAACAGCAACAGCCTCATGCCTATAGCACAAGCACAGCTGATAGTGATAAAGTGGTGTGATTGTGAGTGTGTGTTATTGTTTAACTATTGTTTTGTGTCGTCGGCACACACTCGACCTCTGAAACACAAACCCCAGCCCCTTTATCTGTGTTTGAGAGCATCTCTCTAAGGCTGCATTACTTTAATGTGGGGAGCCTCCTGCGTCACGGGTGCCACGGGGAGATTTGCTTCACACAACTGACTCCAACACACACACACACACACACACACACACACACACACACACACACACACACACACACACACACACACCCTGCAGCGGCTCAACCAGCAAGAGCCGAGCAAGTTGCTAACAAATCACCTTTAGCCCAAGCGACTGTGATGTTGTGTTTGCATGCTCCAGTTATTTGCCCTGACAAACACACACACCATGTACTTTTATTATCTCTCACTGAGCAGCAGATGACAGCAGCCCCGAACGAACATGAAAGAGACGTTCACGAGGAGGTAATCACAAACTTACACTGATTTTGGTGGCGTCCTTTGACATCTCATTCTGTGGCACCACCTGCAATGAAAAACATCATGTAGTCAAACATCACATCAACATATTCAGATTGACACCTGCAGATTCTGATTGAACAGCATATTCAGACCATATATCCAACTTTATATAAATAGCTGTGCGATAATTCAGTTTACATTTTGTGACAATATAAATTACCATGCAGCCGAGATTTGCTATATGACGATGAAAAATCAAGCAGTTGAAATATGCTATATGGTATTTGCTTTACAGTATTTGTGTGTTTAATGCAGTTACTATGAGTGAAACAAATGTGCAGCAGGACATTTGAACACACAAACACACAACCATATAATGCTCAAGTCCAGTGTGCTCGAATGAGACGGTCTTAACTGGCCTCGGACGATCCTCAAGAGCACTTCATGAATAAAACATGACGCAAAGGTGAGCAAGAGTTTCTCCATGTCCCTCTTTTCATCCCTCCATCCAATTAAAGAGCATCTTGAGTTCACAGCAGGAAGTCCAGCAATCTCTCTGTCTCTTTCACACACACACACACACACACACACACACACACACACACACACACACACTCTCTCTCTCGGGAACCTGCAGCTATTTCCACCGGTTGTGATTAATGTTGTGTGGACTGTTACCTCCCGAGTCCATTAATACCGCTGTATCCTCTCCTCTCCTCACTTCATATGTGTGTTTCTTCAACTTTGGCCACTTTATGTCCCAGCGGTCGTCATTTATTTTTGCTGCTTTTGCATGTTTAACTTTTTATTGTTTTGTTCTAGACTTAAACTTTCAATCTTAAACTAAAAAAGCCCACCATAAACTAAAAGTCATTTTCAGTCATTTTTAAAGGACAGTTATCTATACAAAGAGTGAAATAATCATAAAGCATTTCAATATTTATAGTGTGAAAATGATTTATATCAATATAACACAAATTATAGCTGTCCTTCAGCATAATTTCCAAACTTTTTACCCCAATAAAGTTTTTTTCCAAACTTAATGTATTTGGTTCAATGCAAAGCCTGACACAAAATATCACATGCATAGATTATTTTTTAATTATTTTTATTGTGCATCATTTGTAATCAAGCTGAAATTTGGCAAATAATGCAAAAAGTGTGAAAACATTATTTAATTTAGGATACATAGAATGCTAACTATGGAATTAGAAGTGTGTTGGTCATTATATATATATATATATATATATATATATATATATATATATATATATATATATATATATTATATTTGGTGATAATATGTGGTAATATTTGCTGATTCAGGAAAAATGACAGTTTCTGAGAAAAATGACTTCTGTGATTATGTATGTGCAATATAGCGTCACGATTTGACAAAAAAAAAAAGTGCAATCATCCTAATAAAAACAATGAAATTTAAAATGCAATTTACAAAAAAGGCCAACATTTTGAGATTATATATTAATATGATTACAGTATAACAACAACAATAATAATAACACATATTAATTTTAAATAATAAAATTAATACATATTAAAATATTATACAAATCATGGTTTCCATGTTCAATACTGGACGTTACTGTTGGACATAGGAGAAAAATTAAACTTTTTCTAAAAGTCCACAAGACCAAAAGCACTCATAGTTGAAGAAACACCCTGATGCCTACAAAATATACAGACTAAGGGCTTATGCACATAGAATGCATTTTTGCTTTGAAAAATGGGCAAAGAACGCAAGGTCTTGAGACGTGTGTTTTAAAAAAAAGTTGAACTGATTTTAACTTGAGTGCCGCATTTTTAGAACGCTGTATCATGCGAGACACTGCAAAAGATGCAAGACACGAGCGCAACAGTGATACACGTCTGTTTAGCCCATGTTTACATAGAAAAACAATGGAAAAGTAGCACATTGGAATGGAAAAACACGCTCTGTGAACGGCCCCTAATAATACAGCAGCACAAAAACATATTTGGACACTTAAAATGAATGTCATTGCATTAAATACAAAATATCAAACCAAGCATTTTATGATTTCTGCTCAATGACTTTTAGTGTATGTATGAAGTCAGTTCTCCTTATCACATTAACTAACATCATCTACTACACAAACACAATTCTTCATTTTCAACACTATAGATCTATTGACATATTTGATCGATTTTAAATGTGTTTTTGTCAAATGTTTTCTGTTTGTGCATCTGTCCTTGTAACAAATGACACTTGCTTTGATATTCTGATACTTTCTTAAAAATAAAGCTTCTTTATTGGCATTGATGGTTCAATGAAGAACCTTTAACCTACATGGAATCTTTCCATTCCACAAAAGGTTCTTTAGATTATTAAAATGTTCTCCACACTAAAAGGTTCTTTGGGAGACCAAAAATGGTTCCTCTGTGGCATCATTGCAAAAAAAAAAAAAAAAAAAACCTTTTGGAACCTTTATTTTTAAATATTTATATAATGCAAAGACATTCCTCCAGATTGACTGTATGGCTGCTGTATATTTTATCTATAAACGTGTACTGAATTTCTCAGGTCTGTATTCATGCAGGTGATGCTGTGCAGCTCTACATACAACTGAAGTCTTTGACTGGCAGCTGGTTATTAAACTCTGTTTGTGCGTGTGTATGTATGTGTGTGTGTGTGTGTGTGTGTGTTTGCCGGACAGGATGCCGAACCCTCTCTCTCAGGCTCTTAAAATAGAAGGCTGTGTTTGACTGGCACAAGCGCAGGGAGAAAGAGGAAGCGGGCACATAATTGCAGGCTGGTGACAGCAGGCCCGCTGCGGATCATATTGTTCTGTGTATTGTTAGTAATAGTTAGCAGCTCTCTGTGCTGTAATTGCGGGCAGATCCGCGCGGAGGTTAAGGGCTGAACTCGAGGGGGCACCGCTGACAGAATGCTGGGATTATGATCTTAGTAACTCTTTGGTTTCTGGATCAGATTTAATCCTCGACACACTGGCGCTGAACCTTCAACCTCACAGCTGACGCCTCAGATTATGTGCCAGAGTTAAAGGTGAAGAGTGTCATTCCTGCACCGCTGCTGTTCAGGGTGGATGCTACACTCCAAAACATGCTGGGTTGAAAACAGACAAACCCAGTGGTTGGGTTAAATGTTTCCCCATGGTGCTGGGCAGTTTTATCTAACCCAACTATTGTTTAAAAATGACTATATGGCTTAAAATCAGACACCGTTACTAGAGGCAACAATAGTAATCAAAAGGTGAACATTTATTAATAAGCAATTTAATACATTTTAATTGTTTCATTATTATTCATTAAACTTATTAATAAATGTTAATTTCCAACATACTTTGGGTTCATTTTAAGCAAGCAATACAGTGATTTTATTTAACTCAACAATAGTTAAAACAATAGGTTAAAACAACCCATTTTCTGGGTCAAATCAACCCATTCGCTGTGTCAAACAACCCAATCGCTGGGTCAAAAAAAAAACATTCTCTGGGTTAAAACAACCCAATTGCTGGGTCAAAACAACTCATTCTCTGGGTCAAATCAATCCATTCACTGGGTCAAATCAACCCATTCACTGGGTCAAAACAACCCATTCTCTGGGTCAAAACAACCCATTCTCTGGGTCAAAACAACCCATTCTCTGGGTCAAATCAACCCATTCACTGGGTCAAAACAACATTCTCTGGGTCAAAACAACCCATTCGCTGGGTCAAAACAACATTCTCTGGGTCAAATCAACCCATTCTCTGGGTCAAATCAACCCATTCTCTGGGTCAAAACAACCCATTCGCTGGGTCAAAACAACACATTCTCTGGGTTAAAAACAACCCATTCGCTGGGTCAAAACAACCCATTCACTGGGTCAAAACAACCCATTCACTGGGTCAAAACAACATTCTCTGGGTCAAATCAACCCATTCGCTGGGTCAAAACAACATTCTCTGGGTCAAAACAACCCATTCGCTGGGTCAAAACAACCCATTCTCTGGGTCAAAACAACCCATTCGCTGGGTCAAAACAACCCATTCTCTGGGTCAAAACAACCCAATCGCTGGGTCAAAACAACACATTCGCTGGGTCAAAACAACACATTCTCTGGGTCAAATCAACCCATTCACTGGGTCAAAACAACCCAATCGCTGGATCAAAACAACCCATTCGCTGGGTCAAAACAACCCATTCTGTGGGTTAAAACAACCCAATTGCTGGGTCAAAATAACCCATTTGCTGGATTAAAACAACCCAATCGTTGGGTCAAAACAATCTGGATTAAAACAACCCATTCACTACATTAAAACAACCCATTCACTGGATTAAAACAACCCAGTCACTGGGTTAAAACAACCCATTTGTTGGGTTAAAACAACCCAATCGCTGGGTTAAAACAACCCATTTGTTGGATTAAAACAGCCCATTTTTGGTTAAAACAACCCAATCACTGGGTCAAAACAGCATAATGGCTACATTAAAACCCACCCATTTTTTGGGTCAAAACAACCCATTCACTGGGTTAAAATAACAGTTTTTTAGATCGATGTGGTTTATCTGGTGTGAAAAGAGTCCCTGGTCTCTAGAATTGGTTCGGATTCCACATTCAATGTCCATTTGTTGATTTTTTACACATTTTCAGGTAAAAATTGTGTGTTTTATCACTTAGTAACAGTAACAGCACACCTCAACAACACACTTGATTTGAGGAATCTGAGGCAAAAATTTGCATTATGGGTAATTCACATCTCTACCTGATTGGTGGTCCACGTCTGCTTGTCCGTCCATTCTCTGTGGTTCCTGATGTACCACCACTGAATCTCCAGTGAATAGGACGGCGAGCCCGCCCCTCGAAACGAGCAGGCCATCTCCACGTCCTGCCCACTCTGTGCCGTGATGTCATGAGGGACCTCTGTGAAGACCGCTGCCGAAGAAGACAGAGAAAGAGATTATTTAAGGTGAAGCGTGTCTATTTTGCACCACCTGCGGCACCAAACGAAATCAGTGATTGCTTTCAAACAGTGTCCTAAACACTCCTACTGCCATCCCACTCCGTCCCCTGAGAGGTCTGCCCTAAATTCAGGCATGTCAGGCTGTTGAAAACAAAGATTGCAATGTTTAAACTGTTTCAATTCAAGTCATTCTGCACACTGAATAAAAAAAGAGAAAGTATTTAAAAGGTAAAAACTTTCCTTCCATTGAAGCTCTCAAATCTCATTCAATTCTAATACAGCTGGTAAATATGTGTCACAATCAGTTAGATGTCAATGACTAGACATTAATGATGAGTCCAACATTTAACATCTTGATGTCAAACCAGTGTTATTTAAGTATTATTTTACTACTATAAATATTATATATTTAGTATTATTTATATACTAGCTTTTTTATTAGCCTTTGAATATATTTACATAATTTTAGATACATTTTAGTCATTTTTTTTAAATATTACTATTTTATTATATAATAATTTATACTATTCTATTTCCAGTTAGTAATTGTAGTGTTTCAATGTAAACTTTTCAAGGCAACATTTATAATTTTCATTTATTTAAGTTTTTCATCTAATATATATTTTCTTTTTAGCTTTATTTCAATGATAAATTTTATTGTTTAATGATAACTGCATCAAACCAGTGTTGTTTTAATATCACTGATATACTGTACTTTTAAAGATTTTATTATTTTGAATTAGATTTTATTTTTGTATTTTAATTTGAGTTGAAGTTTTAGTCATTTTTTTTTTGTTTTTGTAATTTTTATTAGTTTTTTAAATATATGTTTATATTGTTTTAAGTTTGAGTTTTTAGTTTGAGTTTATTTAGTTTTAGTAGTTTTAGTATGAAGCTTTACGAATCGTTTGTTTCGAATCAGTGGTTCAGACACCGTTAACCCTTTAATTTATGGCGCATGTGTGTCATTTTTGGAGCTCAGTGGCTTCAGTTCCATTTATTTTGATTGTATTCAAAAAAGAACAGCGTAAACATTCTGCAAAACATCTCCTTTTGAGTTTCACAGAAGAAAA